>NC_056694.1:1916071-2238928 GCF_018350215.1 Panthera leo
CGAGGCAGAGGTGCCGGCCTGGCAGTGAGGGAAGGTGCAGCCTCCCGGACCCCTGGCATCACTGGGGTGAATGGTGCCCCCCCAAAAAGGTTCAAGTCCTACCCCCCAGAAGGTGCTAAGGGGCCTTAATTGGAGAAAGGGTCTTTGCAGGTGTAATTAAGTGAAGGGTCCTGACGTGGGTCGTCCTGGGTTTAGGGTGGGCCCTAAATCCAATGGCGGGTGCCCTTCTCAGGAGAGAGGAGGACACAGAGGCACCGAGGGAAGGCAGCCTCAGGAAGGTGAAGGTGGAGGTCAGCGCGGTGCAGCCGCGAGCCGGGGACGGCCTGTGGCAGCCGGCAACCGCCAGAAGCTGGGAGAGGGGCCTGGGGCAGGCTCGGGGGCTCCGGCGGGGACACCCTGCCCGCACCTGCATTCGGACTTTGGGCCCCCAGAAGTGGAAGACGGTAAGCGTCTGTTTTCAGGCAAGTGTGTGGTAATTTGTGACAGCACCCCAGGACACCAATGTGAGCGCGGGGAGGGGGGTCTGAAAAGGCTCGTCTCCCAAACCTGGGTGGGTGGGAGAGGAGCAGGGGGCCTGGGACAGGGGCCCAGTCGGGGGACCGCGTGTGCAAGTCCCCCCCGCCCCCCCCCAGCAACCTGCACGGATGTGAGTCCCACAGACCCCTGCCGGACTCGGGTCCACAGCCCATTGGTCCAGGCGGAGACCAGCTTCCTGGCCCCACAGGACTGGCCGGGAGCACCTCCTACAGCCCAGTCACAGACGCCTCCCGTGGCCACCTTCCCAGCCCCCGATCCCTCCCACGCCACTTTCCTGCAGACCGGTCCCCTTGATAGGGAACCTTCTTCCTTCTCCTCTCTCTGCAAGTTTCAGCTCCTCCAGGAAGGATAGCCCACAGTGGCCGGCCCAGCCCTCAGCCATCCACCCCAGGCAGGCCCTGCCTAATGTGACTTCCCTCTGAGATCTGATCCAACCCCATGCAGCTCTGGCCCATGGGACGAGCCGCAGACGAATGTCCCATGAGGGACGAGCTAGTGGGCAGGGAGCCTCCGTCGACCCCAGTGCCTTTGCACCTGCTGTTTCCTTTGGCTGTCAGCCCACACGTTGCCTCCTCCATCCCCTCCTTGACTGTCGGGCCCAGGCATGTTCTGTTGTCAGCTCAATTTCCACCCCCTTCCTTTATTTTACCGTGCTGATCCTGACGGGAGCTACGTGTGTTTGCTTTCCCTCTCTGCTGGTCCCCAGAATACCAGGAGCTCAGAGGGTAAGCCTGGGCCTGTCTTGCTCCCGTTCTGTCTCTAACGTAGGGCCGGGAGTGTCCATACGCTGCCAACTACGTGAACGGGAGGGTTTGGTGGCCGCCCAGAGCGACTCTGAAGCCAGGGTGACCTGGGGACTCCCCAGCGTGAGCCCTCCAGCTGTCTACCCAATACCCGCCTCTTACAACCTCAGTGTGGGCTGCTCCCGGGCCGCTAACCTCTCTCTTTGTATCTGAAGGGGTCGCCAGGCCTGGCCCAACCTGGGGGATGCACCGGCCTCAATTCCCCTCCACGCCCAGAGTCGCTGCCCAGACAGAAGGATGTTCCGGAGTCAGTGGTCCGGGAAGGGTTTGTGGCTGCCGCGGTCACAAGGGCCCTGAATGAGGAGGGGGCTTCCCCAGCGTCCCGCCACACGTCTCCAGGGCCAGCTGTGTGCCCCGAAGCACACCCGGCCCTCTCGGGGGCCCCGGCCACTCCGTAGGGCAGTGGGGAGAACGCGGGGAGTACGTCTCTCGGGGAATCGGCGGGTCAGCCCGGGGGTGTCGGATCACACCACCAAGGGAGCCTCGTCTCAGCACCCCTGGGTGCCTCGCTCAGGCCCAGCTAGGGCAGCGGCAGAGGTCAGGGAAGGCCCTGGGGGAACAGCCGGGGGAGGGTCGGGAGGGACGCTGGGGGAAGCTGACTCAGCCTCCACAGACCCCGCTTCTCCGGCAGCGCCTTCCTGGTGGGGCCAACCTTCCGTCCGAAGTTGCCGCCGCCGGCCAGCCGGACAGGAAGCTCGTGGCGGGGCCGCACCCTGGCCCCCCGGCCCCCGCCCGGCGCTCCGGCCTGGCCTCGGCCTCCCACCTTGGCCCGGCTGCCTCCCTGGGGAACGAGGCTGAGGCCAGCCCCGCTGCCCCCCCCCCCTCCCCCCCGAGTCTGCAGCTGTGCCGGACGGAAGGAGCCTGCTCGGGCCGCGGGCGCCTGCTCTGGGCGTGTGTGCACGCGGTCACACGCGTCCTCTGCTCGCACGTGCAGCACCTCACCCCCACACGCGGGCTCACCTGCACGTGTGGAGATGTGCACACGTCCGCACGCGCGAGGACTTGTGTCTGGGGCACCGAGAGAGAGCGCAGAGCCGGGCACGACGGCCCCGCCAAGCAGCTGCTCGGGGCCGCAGCCGGGGAAGGTGAGGGTGATGGAGAGGGGGCGCGCTCAGGCCCCGGGGTGCGGGCCTCCCAGCCTCCCACAGTCCTCCTCACTCCTGCACTGGCGTCTCCAGGGAGGGAACGCGAGAGCTTACAGCCAGCACCTGGACTTGGTGGCCCCCCACTTCCAATCACATCAGCAGGGACCGGCCTGTGGCTTTGTCAGCGGAGGACAGCCTTGCAATCCGAGCCGGGGGGGCGCCGGGGAAGGACTTTGCCAAAGGGAGCAGAAGAGGCTGAAGAGAGCCTCAAGAGGGGTGGGGAGGGGCCCGGGGCAGAGTGGGGAGGGGCCCGGGGCATGTGCACGTGTGCAGATGGTGCACTGACCAAGGATAGACGCCTGAAATTCGGCCCACGCTCTGCTCACCGGACTCCGAAAAAGGAGCACCTTCCCTCAGGCGGCACACGGGGGTCCGGCAGGGTTCAGAGGACCCAGCGTGGACACGTCGCAGGCTGCCCGGCCGGAGTCCAGGCTTCCCCGAGACCCCAGGTGGACAGCTAGCTGCGCGTGCTCCTTCCCGCGGGATGCCCGGTCGGCCCCCAGGCCCGAGGTGCGTCCCTGTCTGGCCCAGAACGCCTCGGTTCCCACGCCGTCACAATGGCCACACAACGGGGCCCCCAGGGACGGAACTTAATCTCGGGCTATTGAAGACCTGCAAGCCATGGCCCCTGTCCCCAGCCCGCAGACGCCGCGCCCGGGACATCTGATCCACCGCCACCCTCTCCTCAAAGGGGGACACTGTCTCCCCAGGGCCCCCCGCCCCCCCCCCCGGCATGGACAGGAGGGAAACTGGGTCACCGGGATAGAGTGACAGCAGTGGCCGGCCGGGATGGGACTGGAGGATGCTCCTGGCCCGCAGACCTGCCCCAGGGCACCCAGCCCTGGGGGGCGGGGGGGGTGGCGCGGGACCGGCCTGAGAACCGCACCCGCGAGGGCCTGGAGTTTGGGCCGAGAGCTGAGGCGACAAACTGCCTGCCTAAGACCTGCTCGTTGTGTAGGGACAGAGCTGAGACTGGGGACCCTCCCTTCCCCCACCCAGAGAGGGGCCCATAGGCCACCCTGCACCCCCCTCCACCCCCGGAGCAGGCCAGCCGGCCACCTGCTCCTCCACCCGAGAACGCCCGGCTGCCGCTTGGTTTCCTGGCCCTCGAAGAGCTTTCTGGAGCAGCCAGGAAGAGTCAGGCCTGGCCAGGAGCTACTTCTGGGAGCAGAGACCCAGGTCTTCTGTGTGTGAGGTGCGCTCACCGTCTGCAGCCGGCCTCTGAGCGGAGCACCGCACCCGCCCTAGACTCCGAGTGGGGGCCATGGGGGCCGTGAGCTCAGCCCCGCAGGACTGCGGGAGCCCCACAGGAGGCTGGAGCCCACAGATTCTTGCTCTCAGGGGAAGCTGGAGACACGGGCTCACCGCTGCGTGGCCTTGGGCAGGACCCTGTCTTCCCATCTGTCCAATGGCCCTAGCTCCTTCTTGCCCCTTTGTACGTCTAGCAAATTCTTAGCTCTTTGTGGTTGCCACCGTCCCAGAGCACTCTCTGGGTGCCAGAATGTGTGCCAGGGGCTGGAAGGGACCCAGGAATGGAAAAGAGGGGAGGGACCCAGGAAAACTTCTCCAAGGAGGTGGCCCCTGACTGGGGAGGCGGGCATGGAGGGACTGAGCCCAGCAGGTAAGCCGGGAGCAGCAGAGGAAGTCGGAGGCCTGCAGGGGCAGGGCCGGCCCTCCAGAGTGGGGAGCAGGGAGACAGGGATCCCGTTTCTAGGATTTGGGGGCCAGCCCTCAGGTCCACGCAAGACCACAGTGCCCGCTTCTCACTCGGAGCCGGCAGCTCTGGGCAAGGAACTGCCCGGGAATAATGCCCACCTCCCACCTCGGGCGGCCAGGGAGTCTGTGGCCAGGAGAGGGGTGTGGGCTTCAAGAGGGTCCAGAGGGCAGGCTGGCATCAGCCTGTGAACCTTGGTGCCACGCAGAGTCAGCTGCCTGGAAAGAGAAAGGGGCCGCCGGGCCCGGACCAGGCCTGCCGTCAGGAAGCGGCCGTCCCGAAGGACCCGGCTTGCCGGGGGTACACCTGCCCTGCCCGCTCCCGCGGCTTCCGCTGGCAGTGGGGGCATCTGTGGCCTCGGCCGCATTTGCCGCCGTGGCGAGCCCGGAGCCAGGTCTTCCCGGAAGGGCACTTGGGGGTCCGCTGGGCCCCGCCTCTTGGCACATCAGCACCCGCCCGCGCGTGTTTCGGAACCGGGGTGCGGGCACCGGGGCAGACAACCACCACCCCACCCCTGTGTGACCCAGGCCAGCTCACTTCCCTCCCTGAGCCTCGGCTTCCTCAATTGCAAAATGAGAGCTGAGACACGCCCTGCTAAGCCTGTCGCCCCGGGGCCCCCCTTCCCTCCACTTTCCTGCCCCCCCCCCCAGCCCTCCCCACAGTGGGCAGAGCAGGCCGAGGTACCCTCTCGCCGGGGCCCGGATGGCACCGAGGGGCACAGCTTCGGGGCTGTGGGAGGGGGCTGGCAGCGTTTGTACCGCAGGGCAGGATCTGTGGAGGGGTGGGGGGGCCAGCCCGGGGCCGGGAGGAGGGGGGCCGGGGAGCCTAACCTGGCAGGCCCTCCGGCAATTCCGTCTGCTGCTTCTGTCAATACGAGCCTTCCTGTTTTGGAGATTAAACCTCGGCTGAGCAAACAGCCTTCAGGGGGGCCCCTCCCCGCCACCTTCCCAAACCCAGCCCGGCCGGAGGCTGCAAGCACCTGGAGGCCGTTGGGGGCCACGGGGTCCGGGGCCCCGCTCTGCCGCCCCTGCCCTCGCCGAGCCTTGGCCCGCGGCCCAGGCGGCCCGGCCCGGCCCCAGCCCCCCACTGACCTCCGTGGAGGCCACCCGCAGGAGCCCCCTGTGTCATCCTTCCGCTGCCGGGCTGGCGCACTGTCCCGGCAGCCCTGCCCGCCGCATCCTCTGCCCTCACATGACCTTGGCAGGAAGTGGGGAGCAAACTGCTTGCCGGGCCCTCCCCGCCAGGCTCACGCATACCTGTCAGGGACCCCAGGGGTGGCCGGGAGCCACGCTGAGTGCCCCACGGAGGCTCCTGCCTGGGGAGAGGCTGGTCATGCGGATGGCGATTCCTCCAGGTGGACCATTCTTTGCCGGGGGCCCGGCTTGCACATCGTAGGGCATTCAGCAGCACCTCCGGCTTTTACCGACTGGATGCACCGGCTGTGCATTACCCCCGGGCGTGGCATCCAAAAATGTCTCCGGGCATTGCCAAACGCCCCAAATGTCCCCTGGGCTGGTCCCTGCGGACCGTGTGTATACAAAGCAGCCAGGGCTGCAGAGAGAGGCCTGGCCTTCCCTCTGATGCGGGCCTCAGCCCTGTCCCATCCTCCTTGCCTCTCCCACCCCCTTCCACCAGGGCCCACCTACCTCTGAGGAGCTGGCCCTGCTCTCCTGAAAAAATCCTCCTGTTGCCAGAGCCTCTCAGGACAGGGAGCAGGGAGGGCAAAGGCCTGGCCGCAAGGGCATGAGGCCTGGAGGGACAGACGGCCTGGGGCTGACTCCTCTTGCCCGGGCTCCCCCTCCTCCTGCAATGCAACTCGAACCACATCCCTTTTGCTGGCAGACCTTCTGTGGTTCCCCATTGCCTCCCAGGCCTGACCCTGACCCTGACCCCTGACCCAGGACCGGCCGGCTCCTGCTCAGCTCTCCAGCTTCACGTCCCTCTGCTCATCGACTCAGACCCCCGCCGAGCTGCGTGACCCCCCCCCCACCTCTGGGCAGCACCCCTTCCCGCCTCCCCCCCACCTCTGGGCAGCACCCCTTCCCGCCTCCCCCCCCCCCCCCACCTCTGGGCAGCACCCCTTCCTGCCTTCCCACCCTCCCCCCCCACCCAAACCTTCGCCAGTCACCAGCTTCTCCTAGAAGCCTTGCCTGATGCTCACTACCCCCGGCCCTGGCACACAGTGGATTATCCCTCGCCTGGGCTCCGGGCACACTTGGGCTTGACCCGTCTCCCGGCCCTGACCGCCATCTCTCTGCTGGGAGGACGTCTGAGAGCCTGGCAGATCCGCCCACGAGAGTGTGAGCTCTCTGAGGCCAGGAGCTTCGTCTGACTCACCTCCTAAACCACCCGGAGCCACGCAGAGCCAGGGGTGGAGAGAGTGCCGGGGATCCCGTCGAATGGTTGGGTGAGTGGACAGATGGACGGTCAGACGGGTGGACGAATGGGTGCCGTGGTGGTGGCTTATCTTTTTGTGGGTGTGGTTGCCACTCCTGGGCACATAACCTCCCCCTCCCGTCACTTCCAGGGCCGCCTAAAATAGAGATCAATGCCATATCCTTCTCCACCCCTGGGAGTGAGGGGCTCACTCAACTCGACTCCTGTCGCAGAGGAGGAACCTGAGGTCAGGGAGTTACAGAGATAAGGTCGGGGTCATGAAGTGGGGGCGGGGGCGCCCTTTGAGGCAAGACTCCGATCCCTACCGCCTCCATCCGGCCAGGAGCCCCTCCTTCCACTGCCCCCAGGGTCTGGTCCCATTGACGTGGGCACCAGGTCATGACTGGGGCGAGGGGTCATGCCTGGGGCCTGGCAGGCACGGGGACAACCATTCCCCACCCCGTGGCCACAGCACAAGCTAGCCATTCTTGGCAAGACAAAGGCTGGCTGGGGCGAAGTGGTTCTGGTGTCTCCCTGGTGGGTGTCTGGCCGCTGTAGGACGTCAGTAATGTGTCCTCACGGCCGGGGCTCTGCTCCTGGGGGCTGCAAATCAGATTAGCCCAGTCTGGCCCCAGCGCAGAGCCACCAGGGAGAGGTGCAGCTGCCAGGCCTGGGCCCGTCTCCCTTCTGGTGTTCGAAGCCCTGCCCCACGGCGGAGAGACTCGTCCCCGACTGGCTGTGGGGTCGGAGGCGTGCCTCTTCTCCTCTCTGCACCGCCCATGTCCAATCTGCAAGACCAACCGCTTGAGTGAGACCCTCCCAGCGTAGGTGGGCACACGGTGTATGGTCACCGAGAACTACGGGCATCAGCCCCTGCCAGCCCCCTGCCACCCTCCACAGCTCTGCCCTCAGGCCCCGGTGCCAGCTCACAGTTCAGTGGGCAGCCACGCCGGGCCTCCCTCCTTCCCCTGAAACCCACATTCCCCGGGGCTGGGTGCTTGGGGGACAGAAGCAGGGGCCCTCCCTTGAGCCTCTGCATGTCCGTATATCTACATGTATCCATCCCTCCACCCAGTCCGTCCACCCATGCGTGCGTCCGTCTATCCGTCTGCCCATCCATCCACGTATCATCCAACGGATGTTTCTAAGGTACCTAAGACGCACCACATACCCTTCTAAGCACTGAGGACGACAGCTACGAATGACACAGTGTTTGTGCCCTCTGGTAGCCCACATCCGGCACCTTTCCAGTCATCCCCACGACCTCTCTCTGCCTTTTTGCCTTTCCGTCCATCTGTCTCTCCTTTCCCTTCCTCATCTGTCCAGCCAGTGTTTGTTTACTGAGCACCTGCTTTGTGGCAGGCACTGCTGAGGAACTCAGCATGGCCCCTGACCTCCCAGGCTAGCTGGGGAGGCAGGCAGGGAAACGGGCAGTTATTATCTCGTGGAGTCAGGACCAGGACGGGGGCAGGTGCCACAGGGGCCGAGGGAGGACTACCTGGGAGAGGTGGCACCCGGCTGGCCTTGAAGGGTGTCCCCTGAAGCCTTACTCAGCCACCTAGGCCAAGTCACCGGGCCACTGTGACCACTCCAGGCCCCAGAGTTCAGGCCAATGGGCCATGTCGCCAGGGCTCATTGTTTCTCTACGCCTGCAGAGTACCAGCCAAGGGTGGGCGGGGAAGGGAAGGCACCGGCCATATCCCTATTACAAAGTCAAGTGAAATCCCGAGATCTGCAGAGGGAGGGAAGTGGCCCAAGACCACACAAAGCGAGGCCTGGGGGTGAGGGGTTCCGGGCAGGGCGGGCGTGCGGGCGGGCCGGGCCAGGCTGGTCTGGGGGCTCTATTCACAGCTGTAGACTGTTCATTCTTCCCGTGGGGGCAGCGCCCACCCCAGCTGCAGTAATGGGAATCAGCTGCTGCTGCCCGCTGTGCCCCCTCCCTCCTGCCGTGGAGCCGGCTGCACCGGGCTCCGGAGCCAACCCTCCCCTCCTGCCAGCGGGACTCCCTGTCCAGAAGCTTCTGGGCTGGGGCTTCTGTGACCGTGCCACTCATTGCCTGCTAGGGGCACCTTGGCATCCAGAAGGTTCCCTTCTTGCCAGTTATCCTCTGATGCCCTCACGGCAGCGCGGGAGCAGCGTCCTCACGTCTGCCCGTCCAGGGGCCCCAACTCCATCTTCCTGCCACCAGCTCACGGTGGGGTTGGGACAGGGCCTTCCCTGTTGCAGTGACACGCAGCCTGCCTGCCTCGGATGACTTCCTGCGAGCTAACGGGGCCACCCGCTATGTCTCCTGGATCTTCCCAGGAAAGAAACAATCCAGGGGAAGCCGGCCCCAAGGACCCCGGGAGCCTGTGGAGAAGGGGTTTCCAGTAGCTGGTGGGACAGACCCCCATCCACGGGAGGCCCCGGGCTGAGCCCCAGCAGAGAAAGGAGGCTGAGTTCAGGTGGGGACACAATACTGCCTCTGAGCCTGATGTGGGGGCAGAGTAGAGCCCCGCGGGGCTCTGTGGTCAGGTGGGCCCGCTTTCCGAGGCCACCGCTCTAAATTTCAGGGGCGGCTCTGAGGTCATTCAGCCACGTGGCTGCCCGGGGCCCCAGGCTGGCGGAGACACCACGCTGAGTGGCGGTCTGCTGCCCAGGAGGCACACAGACCCAACGTCCCCAGGCAAGAGAGCCAGGCTGCTTGCTTGTCTGACCTTCCGCCCGGAAGCACCTTATAAAACGGAGGGTAGCGTTATCCTCATGTTATGGGTGGGGAAACTGAGGTTCAGAGAAGGAACATCCCGGGTCCAGGTCTAAAGGTGAGAAGGGGCCCCTGTGGGTTTGCAAGGCCAGCAGTCTGGCTCCAGAGGGCAACCCCCACCCCCGGGGTGAGTTTGTGCCTGTGCCCAGAGCAGAGCCCTGGTCCAGCCTCCACTCCCAGCCCCCTCCCCCCGGGACCTTAACGCCCCAAGGGGCTTCCCGGCAACCTGGTCAGCACCCCCATCCCTTCTCGAGCTCCCCATTTCCTGTCCTCAGCCCAGCACCCCCACTTCCCCTGCGGCTGTTTGGCTCAGTGGGTCCCTGGTAGGAGCCCGTGGGCCTAGGTCAGGGGCAGGGAGGGGCGCACCTCAGGCTGGGGAAGGGGCGGGGGCAGCTGAGCAGGCCACCCCCCTACAGTTTTTAGACCTCAAGGAGTCACCACGAAATTCCATTCTCCTGACAGCAAAGAAACTGAATCACTCTTGCCAAAGCCCACGGCCCCCACAAGAATGCTATAAGGCTTTGTCCTGCTGTTCCCAGACGGCAGCCGCACCCGGGGGCCCCCCACGCCCCAGCCTGGCTGCGGAGAGGCGCAGGAAACTCCCTCTAGCCCCTGCCAGGCTGGACCAGCTCCTCTCAGTAACCGCGTCTCCTGCCCACCCCCCCGCGTCCTTGCCTTCTGTAAAATGGGTACACTGCTCCTGCTGTCTGGTGTGTCCCAGGGCACCAGTCGGAGAAAGCAGGGGTGCTCTGGGGTGCGGGCAGGCAGTGCTATCTCCTCGGCGGGGGGCCACAGGACCTTGTCTGGTGGGAGTATGGGCTGACGTGGCCGTGTGCTGTTCTCTCTCTTCTCTTGCAGAACACTCAGCATCTAGTGGGTATCGCTAAGTATAGAAGCCACTGACCTGAATCCCGGGCACGGCTCACGCAAAGATGTGAGGGCTCAGTGGTGCTTGGGCTGTTGGGGAATGGGGAGGATTGCAGGGTGCGGCAAGAAACGGGGCTGGGAATGAGTTCCCAGGGGAGTAGACAGCAGACCAGGATTTGAACTCAGAGGCAATGGGGAGCCGTGGAAGATTCTGATCCATTTCGGGGGGTGGGGGGAGGGCTAGATCTGTCTGGTCACTGAGTAGAGAATACATAGAGCAGGTAGGGAAGGGAGACCAGGGTGGAGACTGCCCAAGACTTCCTGAGGAGAGATGAGGGGAGTGGAGGGGGCTCCTTCTGAAAAATAGCCCAGATATGGGGTCCGTGGGAGTTGGTGGTGAGGCAAGGGCACAGGCACTTCAGACCTGAGGCTGGGCTGGGCTGCGGCTCAGCTGACTGTTTTGGGGGCAGCCCATGCAGCCATAGGGCCCTTTCCTCCCCTGCCCACCCTGCCTCTCTGCTGCCTAGAGGCTCCAAGGCTGGGCTCCGGCTGATGGGGGCGGGGTTTATGGCAGGAGGTGACACCACGGGAGACTTGTCACTTGGGCACAGCCAGCACCATCTGCTCAGGCAACTGTCTGCCTGAGGTGGCGCCTGCTAATTACCTGGGGGGGGCGGGGGCAGGAAGAGGCCTGGGAACCACTATCTCACTATCTCCCATCACACGCCATGACACGGGGGCTGGGGCTAGGGCCCCAGAGCTCTGGGAGCAAATGGGCCACAGCCCCCCGGGGGCATTTACCCAGCAAATCCTTAGCGAGCACCCACTGCGCTCCAGGCCTGTTGGCGACACTCAGGCGGAGGAAGAGGCACGGGCACCCACAGCGCCACCGCAGGCAGGGGGCTAAGCTCTGCGGAAGTAACTGGCCAGCGGGCAGAGTGAGCTGTGACCCGAGCGGGCAGGGGCTGTGGCCCCGGTGGTCGCAGAGGGCCTCCTGAGGAGGGGGTGCCAGAGCCGAGGAGGGACGGGACGGGAAGGAGGCGCAGCCAAGCGGAGAGCCGCCCCCAGCTGAGCTTCCGGAAGATGCTGAGGGCAGAGAACTCGGACCCAGCTCCCGCGCCAGGGGGCCCCTCGGCCACTTCCGGGCCCCTCGCCCCTCGCCGTCAGCCCGGGCTGCTGGCGCGCATTCCTGCCGCCCCTGCTCGTGCGGTGGGCCGGCCCGACCCGTGGGAAGGCCTGGGGGCGGGGGCCGCCGTGTGCCGGGGGAGGCGGGGCGGGGGCACAGCTGGGCCACATCTGGCCGGATCGGAGAGGGACCAAATGGGACAAAAAACAGCCTTTCATCCCGCGAGGGGAGGGGCGACCTCAGTTCCTTCTCGCCACAGGGCGCCTGGAGGATTTGGGGAACAACCCCACCACCCCCGCCGTCGGGCTGGGACTTGAGGAAATTACCTCGGGTTGGGGGGGGCGGGGTGGAGCTGAAGGTGGAATTTGATACAGGTGCTTTCTCGCTGCAACCTCGTGGCCCTACCTGCGGCTCGGGCGGCTAAGCGCCTCCTCGGTACTAATAACCGCTGCCCGGGGCAGAGAGGACTTAGACCTTAGTCCGCCCGCACGCCGCCCCACGTTCTCGGCACGCAGCACCCCAAGCGCAGGACGCCGGGCTCGGGGAGGGGCAGCGCCCAGCGAGGAAGTCCGGACGGCTCCGGCGGGACTACCGAGCCCGAAGCCCCCGTGCCAGAACCCCGGTCACCGCGCTGAGGGCGCGCCCTTCCGCGTGCCAGACGCCCCGTGCAGCCCCCGCCGGCGCTGGCCAGCCTGCCTTCCCCTTCGGGGCCACCGGGGCGGGCCCGGCCCCAAGCCCCACGCCCCTCGGCTGCCCGCGGGGGACGACCCGGGCGGGGCGGGGCGTGCACGTGCTCACAAGGGGCGGGGGCGGCGGCGCCCGGCGGGCCTTTCCCAGACCCCCGCCGCGGCCCCACGTGGGCGCTGAGCGTCTCGGGGGGCGACCGGCGCGAGGTCCCGCCCCGGGGCCCGGGAGCCAGTGAGCGCGCGGCGGGGGGCGGGGCCTCGAGGGGCCACGCCCCCCGGAGGGCGGAGTCCGGCGGGGAGGTTTAAGAGCGTGGGGCGCGGGCAGTGGACAGCCCAACGCGCCGCGGGACCCGGGATCCTGCGCGTCGGTCCGCGGGGCGGGGCAGGGCAGGGCGCGCCGGGCAGGGCGCGCCGGGGGCCGCCACCCCACCATGCTCAAGCGCTGCGGCCGACGCCTGCTGCTGGCGCTGGCGGGCGCGCTGCTCGCCTGCCTGCTGGTGCTCACGGCGGACCCGCCCCCGCCCCCGGTGCCCGCCGAGCGCGGCCGGCGAGCGCTGCGCAGCCTGGCGGGCCCCGCGGGGGCGGCCCCGGCTCGCGGGCTGGAGGCGGCGGCGGCGGCGGCGGCTCCCGCTGCGCTCGCCCGCGAGGTGCACAGTCTGTCCGAGTACTTCAGCCTGCTGACCCGCGCGCGCAGAGACGCGGGCCCGCCGCCCGGGGGCGCCCCCCGCCCCGCCGACGGCCACCCGCCGCCCCCAGCGGAGCCGCTGGCGCCCCACGACGTCTTCATCGCGGTCAAGACCACCAGAAAGTTTCACCGCGCGCGCCTCGACCTGCTGCTGGAGACCTGGATCTCGCGCCACAAGCAGATGGTGAGCCCCCCACGCCTGGGAGGGGTAGGGGTGCCGTCTTGCGCAGCTGGTGGCAGTATCCGAAGGGCGCCAGGCTGCACTCTGTCCAGCCACCTGGAGTATCTGGGGTGGTGACACCAACCCGTCCCTTTCCAGACCAGTCTCCTTGATGGGGTCACTCTCCCCATAGAGTTGTGGAAGCGTCAGATGGGGACGCTACTCCATCCAACTTCCAGAGTCTTGGATGGTATGCGTTGACCCTACACCAGCTGCCAGTGCTTGGGGTTTGGTGCCCTGCGATGCTTCTTACGCCCTTCTCCTCCCCAAACTTTGGAGCGCATTAGTAAGGTGCTGCTGTCTCCACACCACCCCAAGGCAGATTCTGAGTGGGGCATCCGCCCTGGGCTCAGACCCTTCCCTGGAGAGGACGACGCTTTCGTTAGTGATGGGGTCAGGGTTAGAACCACCCCTGGCGCCCCGCATAGGGCTGGGAGAGTCTTTGCTGTGGAATGAAGACAAGTCTTTGCTAAAGATGATCTGCGTTTGGGGTGGGTGTGAGTGAGTCCTGGAGAATGTATCTGGAAAGAGAGCACCGGGTTTTGGGGGCCTGTGCGGAGACCCTCTCCCCACAGCGTAGGAATCTTTGGAGCCCGGAACCTTGTGCTTTACTGCACCCTAGTTGAGCACCAGCTTCCTCCACACATAATAAAGACACACCCCACTTTGAAAATCTCCCTCGGGGCTGCAGCAGGACGGTTGGGTTGGGGCGGGACGGGGCAGTGCGGGCCCTGCCGGAGGGCGGGAGGGGCAGCGGGGGAACGCCCCTGGGCTGGGAGATTCAAGGGACTAAGTGGGCATTTGGGGTAAAGTTGAGGGACCCTTGCCTGGGACGAGGGCTCAGAGAAGACCCCACACCTGTTCCTCCCTGTTGGAACCTCAAGGCCTGGGATCTTCTGGGGTGGCTGAGCCCTGTTCGGGGACAGGGTTCTGGTGAGGTCGTGATGGGGGCCGGGGTGGGGGGAAGGGTCCTCTCTGGTCCCAGCGTGGCGAGGGGGGCCCTGGGAGTCCCGTGGCAGCCTCCTGGGAAAGCAGCATCCCCTTTCCCAGGGGCTCAGCGGGCCGGCGGGAGGGGGCGGCGGGGGCCGCGGGTTTTGTTTGGCCGCCGGGCCGTTAGGATTCCCAGCGCCCGGCGGCTCTCACGCCGGCCGCTTGGGCAAGGTAACAAAGCCCCTTTCTCCAGCGGAGAAAGGCACCCGGCCTCTTGTGTGCAGCTATGCGCTCCATGGGAACCGCCACTGGCGCGCTGGCCACTCAGGTTGCCTGGCGATGAGGGGGCCTGCGGGCCCCCCCATCCCTGACTGACAGCCCTTGTGGGGCACCATCCCTGAGCCAGGCACCCTACCCCCAGGACTCGGCCTTCCTGCCGTGTGACCTTTGGCAGCATTCGGCCCCCTCTGGCCCACCCCCGGGTTCTGAGCTCTGCTCGTCTTGGACTTTGGGGGCTTTCTCCAGCAGAGGGAATGTGGTCAGGGGGTCTCAGGTACCAGTCCCAGCGGGGGTGATCTTGGGCAAGGCCCAGGGCCTTTGTGACCCTCAGTCTCCTCATCTCTGAAATGGGGCAACCATCGTCCTTCCAGTATGGTGTTGTGAAAGAGGGCGGCCAAACCTGGAGGCGGAGGGAATGAGCCCAGCAGGTCCTCAGGAATCGGGGCGGGGGGCGGCGTCACTGCCCTGGGCCCTGACGTCCCTGTTTAAGGGCCGCTCAGTTTCCTCTTTGACGGCTGACCCCAACCAGGAGAGGCTGAATCTGCCCCCCCACCCCCGCCCCGGCATCAGTTCTTGTGGCACAGCGAGCGAGAGTTCCTCACCTCCCCCTGTGGGGGAGGGGGGTCCTCGAAACCGTCACAGCTGAGGGTCCTCCTCTCCCAGTCCTGTGCATGGTGATTCAGACCCACTTTGATGTGGAACACCCGAAGAAGTCAGGGCTTTGGTGGCGGAAACCCCGAAAGGCTGTGCAAGCTGAGAGTGGGCATCTGACTCACATGGAGGGTTGGGAGACTTCCTGGAGGAGGTGCCATTTGAGCTAGACTGAGAGCACAAGCATGGGGTATGTGTAAAACACTTCCCGCAATTGGAGTGATAGTGGGGGGTTGGGAGGGGATGGCGGTCAGCAGGGACCACACTACCACAGTCCCTGAAGTCCACGACGAGGGGCTGGACCTTTGGCCCCCACGTTCCTCCCCCACCCCTCCGAGGAGTGGGCCAGGCTGCCGCGGCTGCCACCACAGCGGCCACAATTGCTGGGGGAGAGCTTGGCATCCTGTGTTTCTTTGAATCGCAGCTCCAGGAACAATGCCGCTTCCTGTGGGTGTCCCCCCCGCCCGCGCTGGGCCAGCCCTGCCGCCCCTGCTGCCCCCCTCTTCCTCCTTCAGCCCCATCGTAGGGAAGTGGGGAGGTGGCCCGGAGGGGGGTGGTCTCAGTCCCTGGGAGGCACTTTGGGCTAGATTAGCACCACCTCTGCCCCCTGGGTGTGACCACAGACTGGAGGCTGCCCCTCTCTGGTCCTCAGTTTCCCCACTGTCCACCCAGGTAGTACAGTGTCTACCTCTCAGGGCCGTTATGGAGACCAAAGAAAGGAGTCAGTCTCCGTGCTTTGCTCTGGGTACATACGTGTGAGCTCTCGTTGTGCCCATTTGACAGAGGGGGAAACTGAGGCTCTGAGCCACCAGGCAGCCTGTCCGTGGCTTTCTCTGCTGGTTGCTCTGATGCTGGGAGACCGGAGGCCTGGCACCCTCACACCCCCCACAGCCCCACCCTTCCCCGAACTCCTCTTCAGGCCGCCAGCCTTGCTCTCCCCGAAGCTGAACAAAGGTGACTTTAATCTCCGTAGCCTTGGGCTGGGTTTTTAGGGCACCACCAAAGCGCGGGAGAACAGGCCTCGCTTGATCTCATTAAGAAAGCATTTTCCTTTTAATCCAGCGACGGCAGTGCGCGTCTGCACTGGCCGGCCTGGGCCTCCCACAGCATTCCTGGGCTGAGATGCTGGGGAGTGGGTGGGGGGCTGGGTGCGAGTCTGTGCGTGCGGGCCGCCTTGGGGTGCCTGCAGGGCCCTGGAAGGAGGGGGTGCGTGCGTGGAGAGGACATACCTGGGGCCTGCCCCTTCTCCAGCTCTAAGCCGGTGCTCAGCAGCTCATGGCCTCACCTGAGTGTGTGCCCGGGTCTGGGGTCAGGCTGGGCAAGGGGCTGGAGCCATCCAAAAGAGGGTGGGGACCCCAGGTGGGACCCCCGGTTCCTGGGTGTCTGCTGTGCTCCGAGCCTCTGCATGCCAGAGCCTCCCTAGGACCCATAAAAGGAAACTGAGGTCTGGTGGGCACGGAGGTGGGGGGTCTCCCGCCGCCTGTGCTCAGAGCCCACCCCCCCCCCCCCACTTCGGCCACGGGCCCCAGGCTTTGCACTCAGCCATGCCCGGGTGCGCTGGGCGGCACGCGCTGGGCGGGCCAGGCAGAGGAAGGAACATTCCTCCCCGTGTGCTGACGGGCCCAGGCGGGTGCCGGCAGCTCCTGGCCCCGCCCCGCTGCCCGCCCCCTTCCTCGGAGCGCTCCTGGCAGGGGTGGCCCAGTGCTGGCACAGGTGGAGCCTTGATGTGGCCTTGGGCAAGGCCCGTCTGCCAGCCTGGATTTCCTTGCCGGGGCTGCGGGGGGGGGGGGGGGGGGCACATAGTGGGGAGGAGGGGAGCTGCTGGGGGTACTGCTCTGTGGGCTGGGGCACAGGCGGTTTCCTGCCTCAACCCTGCTGACCGTCGGAGTCTCCAGAGAACAGCGGTGGCTTCTTTGGCTCAGAGAAGGTGACCTGCCCGGCCAGTCACACCGCTCGGGGCGAGAGGGGCCAGGCTTCAAGGCCCGGCCCAGAGGACCGCAGTGCTGTGGCCGCACCCCTGCCCGTCGGACCTCTCGCCCAGCCCGGCCCAGTTAAACAGGCCAGCTGTATGGTAATGGGCAGCACGGCCACTCCCGCTTAACGCGGCCGAGTTAAGGCCAGCCCGGCGCCCCTCGCCGCGCGGCCCAGGACAAAGCTGGCGGACAATGCCTGGTGATTCATCCTCCCTCCGGGCCCTTTGTCCGCCAGGGCTTGGCGGCCGTCCAGCAGAGGCCTTTGTCCCTGACTGATTGAGACTTGGCTTCCCGAAGCCGACCTCCTCCGCCTGTCCCCCCACCACGGCCCTCTACCCCCTCCCACAGGCTAGGCACTGTGTCAATAAGGGTGTGTGCCCCGCCAGGTGTGTGGGGTGGGCGGGGAGCCGGTTACCTGGTGGGTGGGCGGGGCGCCCCACCTGGCTCGTGCCGGCACAGCCGCTGGGTGACCTTGGGCCCAGCTGTCGACGGGGATGGGGGGGGTGTCTGCACGAGTCCCAGCCCTCCTTCTACTTAGGATGGGCACTTGAGACCCACTCCGTGCACCTGGGGAAACTGAGGCCCACAGAAGGGCGGAGAGTGGGTGTGGCTGAGCTCTAGCTGCTGAAGCCCCACGGTGCCCAGCCCTGGACGCCCCCACAGTGGCCCCGGGGGCGGAGGAGACACAGAACTGCCTATTCAAGACCACGTTTCTCCTTCCAGACGTTTATTTTCACCGACGGGGAGGATGAAGCCCTGGCCAGGCGCACCGGTGAGCCCCGGGCTTGGGGGGGAGGCGTGGGGGGCTCCACGCCTGGGAGGAACGCTTCCCTCCCCTCCGGAGAGGTCACCGAGGCCACGGGCCAGGGAGGGCAGTTTACTCAACTGGTTTGCTCAAGGCTCCGCCCTGCCACTCGGGGGGGGGCCCCCCCCCACCCAATTCTCATGCAAATGAGGCCCTTTCAGCTCCCGGGGCCCTTTGAGCTGATGTGGCGGCAACAGGTGGCCGGTGCTGGGAAAAAGCCGCCTGAATGGGCAGGGGCGGGATCGGGTTGTCCCGGAGGGGGTGGGGCTGGGGGGGGGCGGGCATGATCTCCAGGCCTTGAGCCTTGTGCAGGGCGGAGGGAGGGAGCCGCTGCAAGGTACAGCTTGAACCCGGGGCGCCCTGGGAGAGTCACCCACTCTGTCCCTCTCTGCTGTGGCCGTCATCCTCCCCGAGCCAGCTCGGACCCGCTTACAGCCCCCTGCCTTGTTCACAGGCAACGTGGTGAACACCAACTGCTCGGCTGCCCACAGCCGCCAGGCCCTGTCCTGCAAGATGGCCGTGGAGTTTGACCACTTCATGGAATCCGGGAGGAAGTGAGTGTTGGCCCCGGTCCCTCAGGTGCCTGCTCCGGAGGTCCTCCCCCCAGCGATGCTCTCTCTTCCTCTCTCTACCGGCCCTGCTTCTCTCCAGGTGGTTTTGTCACGTGGATGATGACAACTACGTCAACGTCAGGGCTTTGCTGCGGCTGCTGGCCAGCTACCCGCACACCCAGGACGTTTACATTGGCAAGCCCAGTCTGGACAGGCCCATCCAGGCCACCGAGAGGGTCAGCGAGAACACGATGGTGAGCGTTCCCCACCCCCCTGCCCCCCACGCACGCCTGAGCGGAGTGGGGAGGAGGCCAGAGGTGTCCCTGTGGCCTGGGGTGAGGGTCTCACGGTCCCCTGCGTTCCCTCCTGCAGCGTCCCGTCCACTTCTGGTTTGCCACCGGTGGGGCTGGCTTCTGCATCAGCCGGGGGCTGGCCCTGAAGATGAGCCCGTGGGCCAGGTGGGTGCCCTGGGACACAGGTGAGGCCGCCCTCGGTCCCAAAGACCCCCCCTGGCTTGGTTTGGTTCACCTTCCCAGCTGCGGGTGCCCCAACCTGACGGGCGCAGGCAGGCCGCGTCACGTGCCCCACCACCAGTCCCCTCCCGCCTGCCAGGCACAAGGGCCGGTGTGAGCACCGGCCCCAGGCACCGTCGGGCGGGACTCCTTTCCGCACCCAGTCGCCCCCCGGACTCAGAATTGTCAGGCTGGCGCAGAGGAGGGTGCCGGGCTGGCACGCGAGCCTGTGAGCAACGCAGACGGGGTCTGTACCCTGCTCCACAGGGGCGTGTCCCCCTCCCCTTGGAGCTGGCTCCTTCCTTCTGTGCCGGGTGCTGCCCGGCAGGATCCTGCCGGGCTCCCGGTGGGCGGCTGGCTCCCGCCTCGCCTCAGCTCGTCCCCTCTCGTCCTCTCCTCCCTTTCTGCAGCAGGGGCCACTTCATGAACACGGCCGAGCGCATCCGCTTGCCGGACGACTGCACCATCGGCTACATCGTGGAGGCCCTCCTGGGGGTGCCCCTCATCCGCAGCGGGCTCTTCCACTCCCACCTGGAGAACCTGCAGCAGGTGCCGGCCTCAGAGCTCCACGAGCAGGTGCGCCGCCCGCCGCCCGGCCACGAGCAAAGGGGCAAGCGGGCAGGGGACGGAAGCGGGGGGAGGAGGGAGCGCCGGGTGGAGGAGCCGTGGTACATAGGGAAGCCGGGAAGGGCCGCCGCTGGGATACCCAGACCCCCCACCGGCGGGACCCCGCTCACATCCCGTGCGACACCCCCACTCTGTGCCGTCTGGGGCTTTTCCTGCACCAGCAGACGACTCTGCTGGCTCTCGCCGAAGCCCCCGCCCTGGACCTCGCTCCCGGCTTGTGCAGAGCAGGTGGGGTGGTTGCAGCTTGACTCACAGACCTTCCTTCTTGGTCCGGGGGAGGCCGGAAGGCGAGGCTGTCCTGGCGCTCCGAACCGAAACGGCCTCGGCTGTGGACAAAGCCGGGGGCGCGGGGGCCGCTCCCGGCTTCACTCTGCCCCTTCCCCCCACAGGTGACCCTCAGCTACGGCATGTTTGAAAATAAGCGGAACGCCATCCACGTGAAGGGGCCCTTCTCCGTGGAGGCCGACCCGTCCAGGTGAGGAAACTGAGGCCCAGAGAGAGAGCTGGTGACCGACGTAGGGTCCCCTAGGGGGTCTGCCAGCGCGGGTGTGGTTGAGCGGCTTGACTCCCAAGAGGGTGCCCCGACGCCCTGCTCATGCCGCGGGGCCCCTCCTGGTGCCGCGGCTCGGAAGATGGGCGCTCGGCACGCCCTCCCCGCACGGACCGGCCCCCTGCTCTGTCCCCACAGGTTCCGCTCCATCCACTGCCACCTGTACCCAGACACGCCCTGGTGTCCTCGCACCAGCATCTTCTAGCCACCACGGCTGAGACCCCGTCCTCGGGCGCCCCTGGTATCCAAAGGGCCCGGGGACCCGTGTTGTGCCGCCCTGGCCTTGGCGTTCGAGGCTCCCCGGGGCTGTGCCTACGTCTGTGTGTGTGCCGTGCGCCGGTCCGTGGAGCAGACTGCTGGGCGGTCCTGTTCTGCCAGGGAGCGGGCAAAAGGGCCACTTGTCTGCGTTCCCACGCGCCTCGGGTCAGCGGGCTCCAGAGCCCCATCCCGGAAGCACGTGCCTGCATCGGAGGTGGCTCCGAGGGCAGTTTTCTTACCATCTCGGAGTCTTAGGGCAACACGGGGATTGGGGGCTGCTCTGCGTGGACGTGCAGGCTCTGTGCTGGGGCACCTGCGCCCTGAGATCCTGGCCCCTCCTCGGAGCCCCCGGGACAACTGAGTGTTGCTCAGTGCAGGGAAGCCGGGTGCTGTAGGGGGCGTCCCGAGCCCCCTTCTCCCACTGAGCTCTGGCCCAGGCACCGAGAAACGGCACCTGCCTCCAGCCACTCCCATTAAGCCCCTAGTGGCCGTGTGGCTAGGGGAACAGTGGCTCCCCTCCCGGC
Source organism: Panthera leo (assembly GCF_018350215.1). Lineage (NCBI taxonomy): Eukaryota > Metazoa > Chordata > Mammalia > Carnivora > Felidae > Panthera > Panthera leo. The sequence continues at coordinate 1,936,634 of NC_056694.1, forward strand.
CGTCCTGGGTGGGGAGTCTCTCCAGCCCTCTCTGGTGTCTTCTCTTTGTCTCTTCCCACGATGGGGAGACAGAGCTGAGCATTTTATCTCCTCTTTGAAGCAGAGAGAAAGTCGCCCATAGTGGGTGTGTCTGTAAATATTGTGACAGTATTTTTTTACTGTGCTTGTTCCTCATAAGGGGGTGGGTAAAAAGTAGGGTGTTTTGTCGTTTTTTTTTTGGGGGGGGGGGGCAGGTGTTATTTTATCTTTTCTGTGGATCAGAAAAACCAGAAGCCAAACGTGAGATATCTTTGTCGTTAAAGCTGATGGAAATGTCTAACACTGCACGTATTTATATGTCCCGGGCTCTGGACTCTCCTCCCCCACCTCGTGCATAGTACCTGTCTCCCGCAGGCCCAGCTTGGTGCACCTGGCCCGTGGGATGGGTTTTGTCTTCTGTTTTTCCTTCTGCAAAGACATAGGTAGGAAAGCGACAGATAATGGGAAAGTTCTCAGGGAATTGAAGGGTGGTTGCTATGGTGACGTCCTTTGCTGTGAATAAAAGTGCTCTTTGGGGCAACCCCAGGGGCTCCTGGTTTTCCTGGAAGTTGGGCCTGAGGTGCAGGTCTGTCTGAGGTGGCTCCAGGGGACTGGGGGCTCAGGTACTCATGTGGGGGAGGTGGAAAGAAGGGAATCTGAACAGCTCCTTGCAGGTGCCTGAGAGGCGTGGCCAGCCCTGGGCCCCGTGGATGTGGTGGTGGGGGCGGTGGGGGGGTGGTGGCTGGGTCCACAGGTCTCATCCAGAGGAGCAGCCCTAAGGCTTTGCAGCTGCAGCCTGTGTTGGCCGGGCTCTAGGGGCTGCAGGGAGCCCAGCCCTCCCTGCACGAGGGCTGGGGGCTTGTTGTGGCCCAGCTCGGACCTCCTTATCTGGCTTCATCCCCATCACAAACCCAGAGGCCACGTCCTTGTCCCATTTTGCAGATGGGCGAACTAAGGCTCAGAGCCAGTGACAGCCAAGGTTAGGTAACTGAACTGGGCCGGCAGGGTGGTAGAGACCTCAAACTCAGAGGCCTGGTGGGCCTTGGATCCCGGCCTCCCCTTGTGCCGGGCACCCCACACTCGATAATCTGGGAGCTGGGCCCCCGTGCCCCCCGGACAGGCCGCAGGAGGCTGGGCCAGGATGTCCCCGGGCCTTGTTTCCTACAACGACCAGCTCCCCGATGACCACTGCCCTTTCTTCCTCAAATCCAGTGGAGGGGGGCAGGAGTGGGCAGGGGCTGGTCCAGCCTCAGCTGCAGCTTCCCTCCCCAGTCCCCAGCAGCCTGGGGACGCCCTTGCGCCCTCTTCCTCTTGCTGAGCCCCAGCTGCCTCCGCCCCTCGACTCCAGTTCCCAGACTTCCACGCTCCCCACTCTGCTCCAAGCTTCGCCTCCTCAACATATCAGAATAAAAAGCGTTTGCAAAGTGCTTCCTTTCCCCACCCCTGACCTCCCGGGGGCGGATGCCGGTCCTGTCCCCACTGGACACATGCCCACATACACAGCACCCCCAAATGGAGGGGGTGGCCAGGGATGTCCCCGTTTCTCACAACCCCCTTGCTGGTGGCTACTCTGGCCTGGAGGCGACTGGCCGGGGCCTGACCCCACCTTGCCCTGGCATTGGGGATCAGCCTCCCCTGAGCTGGTGGGGCCCTCGGGCATGGGTGTGTCCGTGCAGCCGCTGCGGGGGCAGGCGGAGCCTGCCACAGAGCTGGTCCAGGCCCTCCCTGAGCCTTGGCCTTCATCTGAGACCGGGGAGCCCCCGTGCTCTGGGTCTGGGAGGTGGCGCAGAGGGCACGGCCCGGGCCTTCCCTCTTCTCGGGGAGAAGCTGAGGGAGGAGGAAGTTCTTGCTCCCCAGAAGGGGAAGCGGGTCTGGGAGGGGGCCTTACAGGAACCGGCAGCCTGATTTCTTCCACGTGCTGCCCTCCTGGGTGTGGGGAAGGGGCCTTCCCCCAAGGAAGGAGTCAGGGAGCGGAGGATAACCTGAGCAGGGTGGCCTGCCTGGCCGGGCTAGTTACCCCCCCTCCCCCGCACCTCCTGAAGTGCCCGTCATTTGTGGGCTTTCAGAATCCGAGGTAAAACTGCCACCCCCGTGCTCCCCACCCCCACCCCCTCCGGCTTCCGCGCTTCTGCGCTGCCAGGCGGCAAGCCCTGAGCCGGGTCTGGGAGGAGCCGAGAGGGGTGTGGGTGCGGGTGCGGGTGCGGGTGCGGGTGCGGGTGGGGCCCCTCCCTGCTCAGTTTAAACAAACTTCCCTTCACCTGGGGCCATCACGGCCAACTTCCCAAAGAGACGCGTGAGAGCTGTGGTCAGGTGCTGGAGACGGAAGGCCTTGCAGAGGTGTGGTGGGGAGAGCAGGCAGGCAGGCGGTCTGGGTCTCGCACGGCCTGGGCAGAGGTGCGGAGGCAGGACTGATCAGGATGCCTGGAACCTGGGAGGGAGGATGGCAGGGGGCTGGGTCTCCACGGCCCTTCCCCAGGCCCCTGCAGGCCACCGGGGCTCGCCCTGAGGCTCCCTTCCTTGCTGGCAGCTTCAGCCAGTCCCGCCCTCTCTGGGCCTGGGGTGGGTGGGGGGCAGGTGGGGGGCAGAGGGGAATGAGCAGAGCCAGCCCCGTTCTTTGTCAGACCTGCCAGTCTTGCCGCTGCCTCAGGCCCATCCGCCCAGCCCCAGCCCCGGCCTTGCCAAGCCCTTTCTGAGCCCAGGGCAGGACACAGACACTTGGTACATCACTAGGAGGGACCCAGGGACCTGGGGCAGCTCCTGTCTCACCCCTGGAGGTGGTCCAGTTTACGTGAGGGTACTGAGTGGGGAGTGCAGAGCTGTGGCTGCCCCCCACCCCCGGGCACATGCCCCTTAGCAGCCCGGCCCAGGCTTCTGGGACACCCCCCCCCCCCAATCTGTGTGCAACCCACCTCAGTCCCTGGGTGCCAGCTGGTGGTGAGCGCTGGGGGTTTCTCTCCCTGCCCAAATTGACCTTTCCCAGGACCCACCAGCATCCCGGTGCACAGCCCCGTTCTGGCCCTTAGAGGCTCACAGCACGAACCTGACCGTTGTTACTGATATCTGGTTCACGTAATTGTGCAAGGTCAAGAAGCAAGCTTAAGCAGCTGCTGCAGGCCACTCCTGCGGCCGTCCTGTCCCCTGGGTCCGACACGGGGCTGGCCACCGCATGTCCTCGTGGCTCGTCCCGGTGGGACCTGTGGGCCCTCCACTCAGCAGGGCCCCAGGGAACCCCAGACAAGCAGCGGGCCGTGAGGGGAAATTGCTGGGAACGCAGAATGTCCCGGGCTCCCGCCCTACGGCTCGGGTCCCCCGAGGGCCCGGCGCCCCCTGCTGGGCGTCTGCCTCACTCCTGGAGATGCTCTCCCCACTTAGACCCTTCTGCATCACGGGATCAGGACTCCTGCTGTCCCCGCCCTCTGTGGGTGTCCCCTCGTTCCTGGAAATGTGGGCTCCTGGCTCACAGGCTAGCTCTCCTGTCCTGGCTCCTGTGTCCACTCCTGGTTACTTCCGTGTCCGTGATCCTTCCCACGCCCTTGGCCTCCCCTCCCCTCCCCTCCCCCTGCGTCCCCACTGCATGCTCACTCACTCCCCAGACCGTGCCTGCCCCACGACCGCACTCTGCCTCCACCTGCTGCCTGTCCCTCTGCTCAGTCCCTCCGGCCCTCCTGAACCCCCCAGCCCCCTCACACCTCACAGGCTTGTCCTCTCCTGGCTGGACCCTTTGAACTCACCTTCACCTCCCTTGGCTTCTTGTTTTCACACCCTCTCCCAGCCAGGCCTCCAGCGGCCACCCTCCTGCAGCCTGTCCCCCCGCACCTGGGCAGCTCCCCGAACTCTGGGGAGTCTCACCCTGAGTTCCAGATGGAGCCTTGGCTCCCTGGGAAGCCCCCTGCCCCGACTTCGCCCCTGCCTGCTCTCCGGCTCTCCTACTTCTCCCCCTCCCCGGCCCCCAACCACTTCCTTCAGCCTCCCTCCTTCATGAGACCCACCCCACCCGGCCCCCAACACCGCCCACACCGCCACTCTGACCTCGGGGCCAGCAGGGGGCTCCACTGTGACCTAGGCCCCACCCTTCTTGGGGACTCAGGAACACCACTCCACCGATGCACACCGGCCCCTCTTCCCCCGCTGCAGCCAAGCCCCGTGCCAGGCTTCCAACGCGCTCTTACCTTAAAACATCCTAATCTTCAAACACGCACACTCCTCCGGGCCACGCCCCCCACGCGTGCGCCTCTGGGCCACGCCCCCTCCAGCCGGGGCACCGTTTCCTGCTTTGCAGCTAAACTCCAGGAGTCGCTTCTTGCTGTCCCGAGTCCTCTCCCATGCTCTCCCGAGCCAGCTGTCAGGCTTCATCGCACTGGTTCTTGTCCAAGACTCCAGTGGTGTCCAGCTTCCTGAGTCCACCGGACTCAGTCACCTTCCAGTGCCCACGGACCCCGTCATCGGCAGCGTGTGACGTGGTCCCTCATCTCTCCTTGACACTGTCTTCGTGTGGCTCCCACGACACTCTCTGTCCCGGGCTCCTCCTGCCCGGCTGGTTGTTCCTCCCCGCTCCCAGACCCCAAACAGGGGTCCTGCTGTCTCCTCTTCCGCACCCACTCCCTGGGGGATGTCATCCAGACTCCTGGCTTTAAACACAGTACCCAAGCCAAAGACTCCAACTGGTCATCGCCGCCCAGCGCTCTCTCCCGATTCCCAGACTCACTGTTCCACCACCTCCCCCCACCTCCCCGGGTGCCTGCTCCCTCCCCGGCCCCCCCACCTCAGTGTATGATAACACATCCCCGGGGACCCACCGCAGCTCAACCCAAGCCCCACACCCACACACAGGGTGCCAGGAAGTGCTGCTTGTGCTCCTTCCAGAACCGAGTCCTGTCTCACCCCTCCTCAGCTGGACATCCTCCCACCCCCACCCCCACCCCGGCCTGCCCTCGGCTCTGGCCTGCAATGTTGCCACAGCCTCCGAGCTGCTCTCCTGCTTCTGCCCTAGCCCCCATCCTGACTCAGCAGCCAGGGCCATCCTGTTAAGACAAATGTTCCGTGGCGTCAGTCTGCTCAGGTTCTCCGTGGCTTCCCCCCCCCCTCAGAGTCCACCTCCAAGTCCTTATGAGACCCACAGGCCCTCTGCCATCTTCCCAGCTTTGCTTCGTATCAGACCACTCTTCTTTGCCGCTCCACTGCAGTCACCCTCACCTCCTTGCGTGAACACACCAGGCATGTATCTGCCTCAGGACCTTTGCACTGGCTATTCACCCGCCCAGAGCCCTCTTTCCCCAGATATCCTCAACACTGGCTTCCCCTGGTCGGCGGAATGGTAGACCCCAAAGATGTCACATCTCAATCTCCGTAACCTATGAATATGCTACCTTCACGGCAAAGGGGACTTCGTAGATGTGAGTAAATTAAGAACCTCGAGACAGAGAGATGATTATCCTGGATTATCCAGGTGGCTCCAGTGCAATCACAGGTCCTTCTTTTTAAGAGGGAGGCAAGGAGGGTCAGGGTCAGACCGGGATCAGAAGCATCCTACACTGCTGGCTTTGAAGATGGAGGGGCCATGACCCAAGGAAGGTGGCCGCTTCTAGAACTAGGCTACCACTGTGCCCTCCCTGACATGCAGACAGGGAAAGTGAGGTCCAAGTAGGGCAGGAAGTGCCTGGACGCTTTCCCTCATGGGACTCTCTTGCCTTTTGGGTTCCTTGCCCCCACGTCCCCAGTTCTCCCTCCTTACCACACGGCACCCTGGAGGCCTCGGCTGTCTCCTCCACTGCCCTGGGTGCTCTGCGTCCCCTCTTCAGAGCTGACCAGTTCCGGGTGCCCTTCCCTAGGAGCCAGTCAAATTGGAGGCTGCTGGACCAGCCCCTCCCAGCCCCGCCCCCCAGGAGCTCCCAGCAATGCCAGGAGAGCCTGGTGTGTTCCACTGGGCCTTTGCAGGTCCCTCGCCCACCTGTGCCCCAAGCATGGGAGACATGCTTTCCTGGCCAGAAGGTGCGTCCCCCAGTTCCACGGGACACTGAGGCCCCCTGTGAGGTGGGTGGTATTACCTTTAGGGGAGGAAAGTGAGCTCACCAGCAGCCCTCCCACGTTCCCTGCCGGATTATGTGGCACCTTCCAGTGTCCATTTCTCAGCCGAGAACAAGAATGATGGTAACTTTAAATACAAAGCAGCCAGTCCTCTTCCCAGCAAAACGAGCTTGTTTGGGAGGCGGAGGAACCAAGCTCAACACCACACACCTGAACCACAGACCCGGCTGAGAACAAGCTGCGTCGCTGCCTTATATATAGGGAAGGGGGGACCGTGCGCGTTGTGGGGGGAGGCTGTTCGGGACAGGAGCCAATTGGAGGAGAGCGGAATGGCGGCCTCTCATTGGCTGAGAAGTATGGCTTCTCATTGGCTGGGCTGTTGCTGGGCGAGGAGAAACCACCTCTGCGTGTCGTTCGTTTGGTTGGGTTGGTCGGCGGTAGTGGCCAGGGGGGCAGGGGCAGGGGCAGGGGCAGGGGCACACACCAGGGCTCCTTTCCTCCTTTTCCCACCACCATCCCACCCACCCGAGAGGAAGGACTCGGGCGAGGCCCGTGGCTGGAGATGCCCCCAGGGGAAGTGCCCTGAGCCCCATCTCCGTGGGGCTCAGGAAATGCTCCTCCAAGGGGACCCACCGTTGCTCCCACCTGGCCCCCCTCCAACACCCCTGCCCTGGGCCAGGCCTGTCACCTCTCCAGGTGGCCGGAGGGGCCTCCACACAGGCGTCCCGTCCCCCTGGGCTGCTCCAGTGCACGTCCAGACTGCAGGGTGAGGCTTTTAAGGTGTCAAGACCACCGTTTGTGCCCATCTCATGAAGCCCCACCTGGGTGGGCTCCCCGGCCACGACTGGGCCTCCCCCACCCCCTGGGGGTCTTTTGGCTCCCAGCATGTGACCACACTGCCCACAAACTCCGGCAGGAGCCCAATCAACTCAGGAAGAGAGGCTTGTTTTTTAAAATGTGTTTATTTTAAAACATGAAACCCAAGCTGAATAGAAACCACAGAAATTACATTGACGAGATTTTTAGTTATTTGCCAAGAAAAATAAAGCCCCCAAAGAAATAAAAATCAAACCCCAAACCCAGTTAAAAAAACCAAAACCAAAAATAAAAATAAAAAACACAGCGACAGCACATACAGCCTTGGCCCTATGGAGGTCGGAGGAAGATTCTGGAGGAAGATGCCGAATGGTTCAGGCCTCAGTTCCCCCTTCCCGCTCAGGGCACTAATCACACTGGGGAGAGGGTGCAGGGCCAGGAGAGGGGCCGGGAGGGTCGGAGTCTTAACAAAATCGTATCGAATGACAGGTTATATGTAACAAAGTGGCACAGACGCAACCATCACAGCTAAATAGAACGTCCCTGCCCACCCCCTGCCTGCCCCCCCAGCTGCGCCCCAGGGAGGCCCCCCACCCGTCTGGGGCTGGGCAGGGGTCCCGGGTAGGGAGGGGATGGTACCTGGGCTGGAATTGCATAGTGAGATGGGGTGGGTGACGTGGCAGGGGACCCAGGGGCAGTGGATGCTGGCACGGGGAGTCCCATCAGCCAGGTGTCCCGGTCGGACCCTGCCTCCCACTTGCCCAGCCTGTCCGGGGCCTGGGAGCCAGCTGGACCCTGCCGGGGGGGGGGGGGGGGGGGGGAAGGGGCGCTTCAAGGCCCCGGGGGAACCCTCCCTCCCACCTGCTACCCACTTTGTCAAGGGCCTGTGGGAAGCGAGGCCCAGTGGTGCAGGGTTGGGAAGGGATGTGGAGAAGTCACTGGGATGGGGGTGAGGAAGGGGACCCTGAACACTTGGAACGAAAGGAACCCGATGGTAGGACTTGCTCCCCTCCAGAGACTGAGGCTTGGGTGTGAGCCCCTCGGGATCACTCCTTTTCCTTTCTCCAACCTCGGCGAGTAGAAGAACGTGAGGACGTCACAGACGGGGCAGGCACTCACGCACACGACGCACGGAGGGTACTCCCAGGACAGCCGCGGTCCACAGCCTGTCCGGGCAGCGCCCGCCTCTCATGCTATGTACATTCACATTGCGGGCGGCCTCCCGGGGCCGCGGTCAGCCGACTGTGCTTCTGAGCAGCGGTGGAGAGCGGCGGCACCCGGGTGGGGCCGCCGGGGACTCCTCCCGACCCCGGGCCCGGAACGCTCTCGGCACCGGTGGAGCCCGGAGGAAAAGCTGGGCGGGTGTGCGGCGGGCGCCCAGAACAACGGCTGGGCCGGGCCCGGGGCACACCGTGCCCTGCGGTGAGGTTTGCCCATGCCCACGGGCTCAGACGCCAGGACCACCTGGGGCACCCCAGTGTTTGCCTGCTCACTTCCCTCCCTCCCCGGGTCAGGGGTTTGCCCCAGGGGCGGGGCAGATGTGGCCTGGCCTCCAGCCCACCTGCCCTTTTGGTCCCGGACACCAGCACAGAGAGAGGATGGTGGAGGAAGGGCAGGCAGCCCGTCCCCGGGCCTGTCCGGGGCAGGGCATCGTCCCCGCTCTGGAAGGAAGAGCCCACATGTCTGTAAGCTGCTTGGCCAGCTGCCCACCTCCCACCGCAGGCCCCTGGCCCGGGCCCTCACACGTGCCTGTCGGTGGTACTCTGCTGCCCCTGGCTTGACACGCAGGCCAGAGCCTCTCCGTTTCAGGCTGGCTAGGCCAAGACTGGGACTGGCGGGGGACTTCCCATCCTGATTTGGGGGTGGCCTACCCTCCACGGCAGGAAACACAGCAAACATTGTACACTAAAGCCAAAGCACCTTAGGGAAGCCTTGTTCCCACTTCACAGGTAGGGAGACCGAGGCCGCAGGGACCTCGGTCCTACAGCCTAAGGGACAGTCGTTCCCTAGGACACAGTCATCCTGGGGCAGCACCTGCCCAGGGACGGCTCTCGAGGCTCCCGGGCTGCCCGTCAGTCTACAGCCCTTTCCCCAGCAGCACCCCGAGAAGAAACGGCTACTCCAGCTTGGCTCCCAGCCGGCCGGCTTAGGCCTCATCTCTGGCCCGGATGCAGGGTGACACTTGCTGGCTCTGGATCGGCCAGGGGTGCCCGCGGAGGCTGGGTGAGGTTAGTGGTTAGTCCCGAGAGGGGCAGCAGGGGCCGAGGGCACGTTCACAGCCAGCTCGGGTCCAGCCCCACGGCCCGGCACGGGACACCGCGCCTGTCCTAGACAGAGAGGGAACCGAGAGGGGAGGGCTGCCCGGCCCGCGGTCCGCCTGCCCTAGGGTGACAAAGGTGGTTAGTGCAAAAACGAACCAGACAAGCTGCCAAGTCTTGGGGTGGGGGAGGGGGTTTGGCACCAAGAAGGTGGCCGGCACTGAGTGCGCGGCCGGGGCTCAGCGCGGCACCTGCCGTCCTCCCGCCGCTGTGGGGGGCTGGGCCCCGCGGGCAGGGTGGGCGCTGTGGGAGAGAGCAGTGCTGGGCCGGAGGCAGAGGAGGCTTCTGGCAGCGACAAGAGGGGCCTGTGTTCAGGTGGAGAGAAAAGGAAGAGCCCCGGGGGCGCCCCGGGGGCTCTCCGCACAGGAGCCCGGCGGGCAGGTGCGAGCCTAGGCCCCTCCAGGTGCCAGGCACGGTGGGGGCGCCGCGCAGCCTGTGGACAGAAGCCTCGGGAGCACAGAGCTGCGGGAGGGGAGGGGCAGGCTGGGGTGTGAGCCAGAGAACGCGGCGTCCACAGGGTCGGCGAGCTGCAGGGCAGGCGGCAGGGACACAGCACCGGGGCCGGCCCAGGGAAGGGCTCTGCAAACGCAGGTCCTCAGAGGCGGACAGGCGTGGGGGGCGAGGGCCCCGCGTTGGTGGCATCGCTCACAGGCATCCAGGCGCGTGGCCCGAGGAGAGGGCGCGGGCCCGGAGTTCCTCATCTCCATGCCCCTGCGAGGAGGGGAGGGGAGGGGAGGGGAGAGGGGGGGGAGGGGAGGGGAGGGGAGGGAAGGGGGGCCGCAAAGGGGCCGGCAGCGGGCCTGGCGTGCGTGCGGAGGGTCCGGCGAGTGGTCGCGGGTGGAAGCGGCAGTGCTGGCACGGGGAGGGCGGGGCGATTGGCACGCGGGTGGGCGGGCAGGCGGCCGGCCGGGCGGTCTAGAGGCCACTGCCGCTGGAGTCGGGGCGAGGCTGGCTGGTGGCGAGGTATTTGGCTCTCATGCTGGAGGTGTACTGGAGGGAGACAAGGGGAAGAGGGGGTCAGCAGGGCAGCGGACGCAGCCACGCGAGGGCCTTGGCGAGGTGAGCCAGTAGCAACCCGAGGGCGGGACGGGAGGGCGGTGGCCCGGCTGACGGAGCCCCGGTGGAGGGGCTCGGGAGTGGCCGGCGGGCTCCACGAGCGGAGGCCAGCCCCCACGCCCCAGGCTCCCCTCCCGGGGAACGGGAGCGCACTCAGTCGAGGTTGCCTTCCAGGGCTGGGCTGAGGGGACACGTGGAGACTCCTGCCCCAGCGGGAGACCATCATGCAAGGGTGGAGTCAGGCTTTGAGAGCGGGTCAGGCCCTGGGAAGGAGGAGGCCCCACGGCCACTCTGCCCCATCGCCCCAGGAAAGGAGGCCCCGAATGTCACATGGGCTGTGGGGCTGCGGGCTCCTCCCAGCTCCTAGACGCAGGGACAGAGGCGCCTGGAGGGAGGGCACGGATGGCGTGTCTTGGCCGCCGCTCGTCCAACCTGAAGCGTGTGTGTGTGTGTGTGTGTGTATGTGTGTGTGCGTGCGCGTGCGCGGGGGTCGCTCACGATGAGCACACACACAGGAGGCGTGTACTGCGGCCAGGCAAGGTGCAAAGGGCCACAAGCCCAAGGGGACGCGGACGAAGGCCAGGCCAAGTGCCAAGGGTTGCCGGGGTCAGGGAGCCTGCGCAGGCTGACCCCACGGCCCTGCGCTGACCCCTCCCGAGTCCCCAGATGGGGAGGGACGATGCTCCCTGGTCCCTAGAGCCCTCCTGGCACTCCAGGTGGGGAAGAAGGCGAGAGTGCCGGGTGGCTGGCCAGGACACAGCATCAGGGGGAGGAGCAGTGGGCACCAGGGAGCCGTGTCATCCCCCGGGAAGCGGCAGGGGAGGGGGACGGCACCCCAGAGCCCTGAAGGTGCCCAAGCAGGCCCGCGCAGACGTGTGGGCACGGCCGGGGACAGCTTGCGCGCTTGCCTGCATGCGCCTGTGTGCACTTCTGAACATGCACAGTGGCACCCCAAGGGCACCCCGGGGTGCCACCTCATCCGTGTTCTGCCTCCCTGAACCCAGGCGCCAGGCGCAGGCACACCCAGGTGCCTGGTAGATGGTCTCCTTGCTGGGAGGTGACAAGAGGGGCCGGGGCCATCTGCAGCTGGGCCGGGGGCAGGGAGGGGGCTCACTGCCCCTGAGGTGAGGGTCACGGGCCGGAGGCCGGCACGAGGTCTCTGGTTGGGCTGGGGGCTCACGAGCTCACAGGCTTGTAAGGACCCGGAGCTGGCCCGGCAGCTGCTGAGCTGCGACGGCCCTGGGGCACGTCACGTGGGCCCAGGGTCCGCGCTGGTGAGGGGGTAGCAGTGAGCCGACAGCATGAGGCGGAGAGAGGCGCGGTGGGCAGGCGGTGCAGGGCAGGGCACCTGGGGCGGGTCAGTACCTGTCACTCTGAGGGCACGGCCACCACAGCGTTCGGGCACTATCCATGGGCTTAAACTGCCAGCCTGCCAGATAGCGCTAGGAGGGCCCGGGGCGGGAGGGGTGCAGGAGAGAGAGAGAGAGAGGGCGGCCTCAACGCCGGGGTGTAGGCCCCGCCCGCAGCAGGCTGTGGGGGGCCAGAGCACGGTGCCGATGACGAGGGCTACCTGGCCCGCGAGCCCACACGGCCCCGGTCCGGGTCGAGGGCGCCCTGGCGGCTGCAGGGCAGGACGGGGCCACCGCACACGTGCCCATCTCTGAAGGCGGGTGGCCTTCGGCCTCTCTGGCCCTGTCCTCCGCAGCCCACCTTGTCCAGCAAGGCCACCGGGGCCCGTCAGTCTGCAACTTCCTTCTCTTAGGTGCCAAACCACCCTGTCCCCTCTTTTCTGTCTCAGCGAGGCCAGAGGGGACAGCGGCTGGAAGCGCCAGAGGCTGAGTCTCGGGCCGAGCTCAGGGAGTCAACGGAGGAAATGAAAGTAAGCGGGCCCGCGTGAGAAAGGAGAAGCCAGGGCCCCTCAGGGTCGAGCTGGCCCGCCAGGCGGCTGGGGCTCAGGGTACCTTCAAGGCCAGCTTGTGGGCCCACCCGGCCCGCCTCCTCCAGCCCCGGCACTGGAGGCTCCTCGCCACCCCGCCGGGCCCGCACTGCCCGCGAGAGCGACATGACCGCCAAGGCAGCCGCGCAGCACCCCCGCCCCGGCCTGAGACTTACTGAGGGCGGCGGGGACTCGCGTCCGATGAGGGGCGTGTTCTCACAGCGGGGGTTCTGGAAGTTGGCATTCTGGCTCCTGCGGTGGTGAGGGGAGAGGGGCTGTGAGCGGCCGCCGGCCGAGCAGAGACCCTTCTAGAGCCAGGCAGACTCTGTGCCCACCTACCTGTGCCCGGCCCTCTCCAGCCCTGTGCGTTCTCGCCACCCTGCACGCGGCCCCCGGCAAGGGCCTGAGGCGCCCGTGACCCTGGCACAGTAACCCAGGGCTCGACCCAAGGCTGCCTCGGCCCGGCCAGAGCCCACCCGGATGCCCGCCCACCACGCGGCCGGCCCCGGGCTGTCGGCCACGGCATCCCCGGCACCCTTCGCACACAGCCTCCACCTAACCGAGTAGCCTCATCGTGGCCGCGAGCCTGGTGTGCCTGGGCGACCCCGCCCAGAGCCCGGGCAGCGCCCAGGGAGGCCCCTTCTGACTGCCCGGCCGGCCCCTGCTCCGGCCCTCCCAGCTTCTCCCGCAGCGGGGCACACGGAGCTCCGCACGGCCTGCGCCCCCGTCCCCGCCTACCCACCCCCCTCCAGCTCCCGGCGCAACTCACATGTACTCGGTGACCGGGGCGTTGCTGACGGTGTGGGCCGCAGCTGGGATGCTGGTCTCGCTGCCGTAGCTGCTCCCGCAGCTATACAGGCTGGGCATGTGCACGCGGTAGAGGCTGTCGTGTGCCTGCCTGGGCCCCGGGGCCGCCTCCTCCTCCCCATCTTCGTCGGGGCCTCTGCAGGGAAGGACACCCGGCGCGGGTTCAGACCTGGACCCGAGGTGGCCAGCCGCCAGGCCCGTGTGGGGTCGGCTCGGATGCAGACACACCTCGTTCCGACCCCGGCTTGGTCAGGTATGAACTACGGGACTGTGGGCAGGTCACCCTGGCTTCATCCTCTGAGACGGGGGCGCCGAGGGCCCCGTGCCTCAGCCCGTACACCCGGATGCGGTCTGCCTATGAGCACGAGGGGCCACGGTCCCTCCCGCGGGGCAGAGAGTGGGGTGCCCGGAAGTGGGGGTGGCCTCTCTTGGCCCTGCAGGTCTCTGCCCGCATCTCTGGGTGGCCTGAGCCCACGGGGACTGTGCGTCCCCGGGAGGCCTGAGCCCAGCCCTCTTGCTCTGCTGCATGTTTCCTACCCACTGTGCCCAGGGAGCTGTAGGGCGAGGTGGGGCGGGGCGGGGCGAGGTGAGGCAAGGCGGGCGGCCGGGGCCAGGCCTCTGACGCACCCACAGGCCCAGCGCGTCCTGTACGCTCCCAGACTGGACTCGAGGCGGGGCTGCCTGGTGGTGTTGGCCTAGGTCAGCCAGGCCTGCGCTCCTGTCCCGCCTCCTGCCCACCAGCCGGGTGACCGCGAGCGTACGGCGTCCTCTCTGACCCCTTGCAGCCAGAGGAGCAGGACAGTGGTAGCAGCTGGCGAATGTGTCCATTCCCAGCCGTGCCCGGGGCTAAGCCCTTACACGTAGCGGTTCCTCTAGTGCCTACCCGACCCCGAGAGGCGGGCTCTTTACAACCCGCGTTTACAGTCAGGGCGCTGGGGGCCCAGAGTGCTCAAGTGACTTGCCCGGGGTCATCCTATAAGCAAAGGCAGAACCGGGATCTGGATCCACGGAATGTGATTCCAGGTCTGTCTCTCAGCCACTTCCCTACAGCTGCCACCTCTGTCACCACTGCCACCACCACCACCACCACCATCATCACCACCCCCGTTGTCCCCACCACCACCATCGTCACCAACACCACTACCGGCAGGATCACCACAGAAAACAACAGAGTAGAAATCCAGACAGAGGGAAGAGATCTGAGCTAAGCTGCCTGTCCTCTGAGCCAGGCCACCAAGAAGCAGCCACGGCCCAAGTAAGTGGGAAGGGAGGCGGGGAGTCTGGGCGATGACGTGTGGGGCCCAGGCAAGGCGATGGGCCCGGTCCCTCCGGAGACCACTCAAGCTAGTACTGATCAGGGAGACTAAGGCAGGGGCTCCCGGGAACCCCACTTCAAAGACAAGAGCGTCACGGCCCCGTGGGGAGCAGCGGCCATCCCGGTCGCCCGGCTAAACGGGCCACGGAGGCCGTGGCCACCTGGGGCCTTCCCTCGTAGAAGCTCCGAGTCCCCACGGCCAACCAGCTGCTCTTTCCACACGCGAGCCCCGCACATCTACGCCCCGGGGCGGGGAGACGGACAAGACGCCCCGAGGCCAGCCGGTCAGAGGCGGGGAAGGGTGCGGGGCACGGAGCCAGCAGCGGCAGCAAGGACGCCCCGGCTCTCCCCGCCTGCTCTGGACTCGCACGTCACCTGGGCCGGGAGCTCCTCTCTACTCTCAGAGCACCGCGGAGGCTTGCAGAGTGTCCGCAGCAGAGGGGGCGTTTGCTCCTGTCTCCGGGCGCCAGAACACGGGTGTCCAGAGGCGCGTCCCTAAAACACCCTGCACGCGGGATGGCCTGAGGCCAGCTCTGAGCCCCTCACCTTTTCTGCTGCCAGGTGTGTGGCACACTGCAGACAACGGAGCTGAACATGAGGGCTGTGACGAAGGAGAAGAGGGCCAGGTAGATGAGGCCCTCGACGCCGTCATAGCAGAAGCCCGTCAGGGCCTGCACGTAGTCCTGAGGCCAGACGGCCCGGCAACAGCAAGGCCACACGGACCGGGAGGGAGACAGGGAGGGCGGGCTGAGCCGGGACGCGCCAGAGCCTCGGCCCGGCACGCGGCAGCCCGGACCGCCCTGGACTTCACCACCCTCCGGTGAGCTCCCGTTCTCCTGAGGCCCCACACCCCCGGCTGCTCCCGTCTGTTCCCCTGACCCGCAAGCTACTACCCACTGTTCCCGCTGCCCTTCCAGGTGCTCCCTCCTGCCCCCGGATGCTCCCTCCTGCTTCATACCCCCAGCTGCTCCCTCCTGCCCCCCAGCTGCTCCTTCCTGCCCCCAGCTGCTTCTTCCTGCTTCATAACCCCAGCTGCTCCCTCCTGCCCCCAGCTGCTCCCTCCTGCACCAACCTGCTCCCTCCTGCTCCCTAACCCCAGCTGCTCCCTCCTGCCCCCCAGCTGCTCCCTCCTGCCCCCAGCTGCTTCTTCCTGCTTCATAACCCCAGCTGCTCCCTCCTGCCCCCCAGCTGCTCCTTCCTGCCCCCAGCTGCTTCTTCCTGCTTCATAACCCCAGCTGCTCCCTCCTGCCCCCAGCTGCTCCCTCCTGCACCAACCTGCTCCCTCCTGCTCCCTAACCCCAGCTGCTCCCTCCTGCCCCCAGCTGCTCCTTCCTGCTCCATAACCCCAGCTGCTCCCTCCTGCCCCCCAGCTGTTCCCTCCTGCCCCCAGCTGCTTCTTCCTGCTTCATAACCCCAGCTGCTCCCTCCTGCCCCCAGCTGCTCCCTCCTGCCCCCAGCTGCTCCCTAACCCCAGCTGCTCCCTCCTGCCCCCAGCTGCTCCCTCCTGCACCAACCTGCTCCCTCCTGCTCCATAACCCCAGCTGCTCCCTTCTGCCCCCCAGCTGCTCCCTCCTGCCCCCAGCTGCTCCTTCCTGCTCCATATCCCCAGCTGCTCCCTCCTATCCCCCCATCCCCCCCACCCCCGTTGTGGCCCCCGGGGGGCCTCCCCCCCAGGCCGGTCCTCACCAGGTGCAGGCTGCGACAGTCCACCAGGGCGGTGAGGTGCTGCAGATTCACCTCTGTGCCGTTCAGCACCTCCTGGACACGGAGCAGGGGGTCCTGGGGGGACACGTGCCACACAAGGTCAGCACCAGTCAGGGGGACAGGCCCTTGGGAGCCCCCATGTATCTGTCCACCCACACCCGTGGTCTTGGAACAGGCGCTGAGGACCCCGGGCTTCTAGAAACGATGACCCGAGTCTGTGCCCTGGCCTCAGGGGGACTGTTGAGGATTCGAGTGGAGTGGGGAAAGTAGGACCCACCGATGCCTGTCAAAACAGGAGAGGCGGCAAACACCCACGTGTCTTCTGACGGGGGTCTGGTTCTTTTACAAATCTCAGTTTACAGAACGGCGAAAGGGAAAGTGTTCATGGCATTTTAAATGACAAAACGTCATCCGAACCCTCTGTACAGAACGAGCCGGATCCTGTAGCATGTGTGTGCATGTCTGTGCGTGCACGCGTGTGTCTGTGTGTTACGCGGGCACCTCCAGCCACATCTCCGTGGAGAGATGACCTCACAGACACATTTCAGGGTCGACAGCAATTCCTCTAGATCAACCACTGGACCTGGCACTGCCTTTTTCTTTTTTAATGTTTATTTATTTTTGAGCCAGAGACAGAGCGCGAGCAGGGGAGGGGCAGAGAGAGGGACATAGAATCTGAAACAGGCTCCGGGCTCCCAGCTGTCAGCACAGAGCCCGACGCGGGGCTTGAACTCACAATCTGCGAGATCACGACCTGAGCCAAAGTCAGACGCTCAACCGACTGAGCCACCCCGGCGCCCCCCAGCACTGCCTTTTATAACACATGCGAGGAACGCTCTGTGAGTCGGAAACGGATTTCAGGAGGACAAAACTCACTATTTATTAGGGGCTGAATTGTGTCCCCGCTCCCCAAATTCACGTTGCATGTGCGTTACTAACCCTCAATACCTCAAAACGCGTATTTGGAGACGGAGCCTTTAAGGAGGTAGTTAGGGTAAGCAGAGGTCACGAGGGTGGGCCCCAATCCACTAAGACTGACGTCTTTGTAAGAGGTCGGGGCACAGACACGCGCAGAGGGACGCGGGCGTGAGGACGCGAGAACGTGGTGTCGATACGCCATGGAGAGAGGCCTCGGGAGGTCGCAGCCCTGCCCGTGCCCTGGCCCGTGCCCCTGACCTCCAGCCTCCAGAAGTGTCGGGAAATCCGTCTCTGCTGCCTAAGCCCCCGGCGTGCGGTCTGCTCTGGCGGCCCCGGCACAAGGACGTACCTACCTATCGGCTCAATTGCGAAACACCCAGGGGACGCCCCGGCTATACCAGAAATAGGAAGTAACTGTAACGTGCGTGCGCTCTTTTAACTTAAACTTCGCGAGTTTGCTACAGAAGACCCAGCCGGTCACACAAAAAAGGCTGAGGGCCGAGCCGTGTCCACTCTGCAGTGGTGCGCACGGGCCGGGCAGGGTTCCCACGGGCTGACCGGCACCTTCGGGGAGCCCGGGATTTGCCAGGAGCTTGGTAGCAAAGGTGTGGGGTGAAGTGCTCAGGCCCCAGAACATCAGCCCTCCAAGTCCCGGAACACCCCTACGGGCTGGGGGGTGGACCTTCCTTTGTTCCCACATCTGTCCCTATTTTCCTTATTATGCCTTATTTCTTTTCACTCAAACAGCACGCATTACTTTAAAAATAAAAAACAGAGGGGCGCCTGGGGGGCTCAGTCGGTCGAGCGTCCGACTTCGGCTCAGGTCATGATCTCACAGCTCGTGGGTTGGAGCCCCGCGTCGGGCTCTGTGCTGACGGCTCGGAGCCTGGAGCCCGCCTCGGATTCTGTGACTCCCTCTCTCTCTCTCTGCCCCTCCCCTGCGCGCGCGCGCTCTTTCTCTCTCTCTCTCTCTCTCTCAAAAATAAACGTCGAGAAATACGTATACGCGTACATACGTTACAAAGAAGTAAGAAACAGACCTATTTTTAAAAGCCTCCCACAACTGTCCAGGGAGATGAAGGGTGGATGCAGGGGAGAAGGGAGGGCACCGCCGGGAAGGGTGTGGAAGAGGCAGGGACCTCCGCAGGAGCCCGGCAGGGGGCACTGCCCCTCGCAGCATCTAGCCCTCTAGCTGGCCAGCTGGCCCGCCGCCCACCCACTCACCTTGGTGGCCGGGTACTCCCGGGGGACGGTCTTCAGCAGCTCGGCCACGACGCCCTGCATCTCCACCAGCGCCTTGTGGCTGCCAGACAGCTTCTGCTCCACAGACAGGCAGCTGACGGGCAGGGGCAGGGGCAGCCCGTCTCTCCCACCCCAGGGCCGCCCCCCACCGACACGGGTCTGCCAGGCCCCCTGCCCCGGGCCTGCGCCAGCCCGTGGGCACTCTGCTCTGTGGGCCCGCGGGACACCCCTCCCTGGCTCCCCGCGAGCCTGCCCACGTACGCAGAGATGAGACAGATCACCAAAAACATGGTGTCTCTGAAACAGGTGGTTTTCGGGACCCCAGAGGGCCATGCAGTCACGTGGAGTGCCAGGCAGGGGGCCGAAGGGTTTCCCTCCAAACTCCACCCTGACGACACCTGTCCCGTCATTCCAGAGGTGGGCACGGGACCCCTCCCGCAGGGCGACGCTTGCCTTCGCTCTGCAGGGCCACCCAGGGGAACCCAAGAAACGAAAGGAATCCCAGGTATTTCGGGGCGGTAGGCCGTCCACCCCAAAAGGCTTGCGCCGAGGGCATCAGGGCGCTGACCCCAGGGGCAGTTAGTGATGTCAGCGTGGCCTTCATCCGGCTGCTCCTCGGGTCCCAGGGTCCACTCACGTCTGGGAGGGGTTGGGGGCCGTGGGGCTCAGGGCCCGTGTGGCCCCCTCCCGCCCGCACCGGGGCAGGAGCACCCCCGGCACTCACCTGCTGGAAGGGGTTGGAGGCACGGGGCGAGCAGGCCAAGTAGTATTGCAAGATGTCTGCGGAGAGAGGTCGGGTGGCCGAGTGAGGCCGGCCGCCTGCGTGTGCCTTGTGTGCCTACGTGCGCGCGCCCGTGCGTGCGTGTGTCTGCACAGGGTGCCTGGGTGCGTTCGAGCACACGTGAGAGGGGATGTGGCCTCCGAGAGCCCGGGGCCGGCGCCCAGACCCTCCGCCCCGGGCAGTGTCCCTGCAGCACGCACAGCGGTCTCTTGGGTGCAGCCCTTGTCCCTCCCCTCCCTCTGGAGCAGCAGACAGGGCACCGGAGGTAGGCAAGGGGTCAGAAGACGCCCGGGGATGCATCTGCTCGGGGGTCACTTGGGCAGAATAATAGTTCTTAGGCCAGAGCATCGCCCGAAAGAGGAGGTGACACAGCCCATCGTTGCAGCCTGGAGCACCCAGGACTCGGGGGGCCTGCCTGTCTCATCGCCCTTCAAACAGGTGTCGATTCAGCGTCCGATGTCCGAAGGTGGGGATTCACTTACGGTTCGGATTCAAAAAACCCTAGGAGACCTGAGCCTGGCTGCGGCTGAGGGAGGAGCCCTGGACTCTGCCTGCCCCCGCGCCCCCCACAACGCTCTCTGGCCCCTCAGGACCCTTCCCTGAAGCAGTGGACACTGGCTTTGGAGTTCCAGGTGCCTCCCTTCTGGGGTCCCTCCGGGGCCCAGTGCAAGATGGGGAGGGACCAGGAGCACCGGCTTAGGCGCAGGGCTGGCCACAGTCTGGGGCAGCTTCCCACGGGGCTCCTACGCTTGACTCCTCGGGCCTGGGCTCCCACCAACCCTAAGTGAAAACCCACTTCACGTGGGCCACCTGGCTCTGCCTGGCCCGCGAGGGGCGGCCTGTGGCTCGCAGGCAGGAGCCTGTACTCATGTGAGGCCGGGGGCTGCTCGCACTTGCCAATGGCCCCAGAGCCCTGAGCAGCGAGGACCCGAAAGGCTGATGGCACCGGGGCCAGGGACAGCGGTGGTAACAGCTGTCACCAGTCCTGCCAGCTCTCAGCTGGGCACATCCACCCTCCCCCGCTGCGGGGGCTCCTCTGGCTTAGATGGAAACGGTTCCTTCAACCAAATAAGCTAAAAACCTGACCACAGGCTCCTCTCTGTGGCTTTCTCGGGCAAAGAGAAGAAGACGGTCCCGTGAGGGCCAGTGTTTCAAGGCCACGCAGAACTCCTATCCCTGGGGGGACGGTCCCTTGACTCTTCTCCCAAGGAGCACACGGCATTCACAGCAAGGGCAAACAAGGAGCTTAGCACCGTCCAGCTCTGGCCGTGCCCGAGCCCAGTCCCACATGCACCTGCCTCCTGAGATGGTCAACACGCACCCAGCCCCAGACACGCTCTCTGCCCCCAGCTCAGTCCGTGGCTCCTGTGAGGACAGCTGCTCAGGCAGAGAACAGGGCATCAGTTCCTCCCTCCCTACATCCTGCTTCTTCAGAAGCCCCATCACGCTCCCTCACGGCACGTCCCCATTCACCTCTCGCCCCGCTGGCTCAAGGCACCTGCCCCCTGCCTGGAGAACTTCAACAACCTCCCTGCCTTCCCGCTTGACCTCCATGTTGCTCCCACAGCCCAAAGAAACTTTGAAAAAGAAACTGAGTCATGGGCCATGTCTTTCCCAGGCTTCCCACCTCCAACGGACTCCCGAGAATTAAGCCCAAGTTCCTTTCCTCGACCTGTCCCTGCTGGCCTCCCCACCCTCTCCTCTCACAGTGGATCTATTTTCTGCCTTACAAACACATTGGGTTTGTCTCTGCCCCGGTGCCTTTGCACGAGACACACAGCCTTCCCTGGCTCAATTTAAATGCTACCTCTTTGGTAGGCCACACTGTCTGCTCTGAAGTAGCCTGTCGTCACTTGCTGCACCCTTGTCACCCACCTCCACCGTCACCCCTCCCCTGTCATCTGGCCTCACACAGCACCTGTCCTCATTCTCAGAGCCCCCCACCACCCGCCACTCACAGGTGTTCCTGTTCACTCACTAGCTTCCCGATGTGTGTGGGTCCTGCCTCCCCTAGACCAAGGACCCATGAGGGAGAGGATGCCTTGTCCTCGCTCAGTTGGGTCTCCCCAGCCTGGCCGCTGGGGTGCCAGCTTCAGACTCACCCCCACTCAGCACGGCGTGTTCCTCCACCATCCTGGTCACGTAGGTGTCGGGGTCCACACAGAAGTCGCTGGAGCCCTGGGACGGGTGCAGGCAAGGCAGATGGGGTGACCAGGCTAAGCCCCCCCAGCCTTCAGCTCTCAGGGATACAGCCTGACTCCCAGGTTCACTTTTAGCTCCAGAAGGTAAAATAGGGATGTGGGGAGGCACTGACTTGCTGTGTGCCCATGGGAAGGTCCCCACTCCTCGCGGAACCTCGATACCCCAGGGTAGGGCGGGAAGGGAGAAGAGTATGACTTTCCCCAGCCCCCCCTCATGCTGAGGCCCAGCACAGAGGGATCACGCTTCCCCTCCGCCACTCACCACGGACACGGCCAGCTCCAAACCCAGTGCGCCCCAGCTGATGACCAGGGCCAGGACCCCCAGCAGGCAGACCCTTGGGGCAAAGGACGCCAATCAGCGACCCCCAGGCTGCTGGGGTGGCTGCAGGCCAGAGGGCCGGGTCCCCAGGGAACATCTGGGGTGGGGGGGGGGTCTGCCCTCACGGGGGCTGTGGCTCCTCCGTGGTCTGGCCTTAGCCAGAGCCACCTGAAGACTGGGCACAGATGCGTCTCCCTCCCACCTGGGGCGGGCTGGGGTGGGGCTCAGGGGAGGGCCAGGAAGGAAGGTCTCCCTGCTTCCCCTCCCGCCAGCAGGTGACACGTCTCAGCCCTCACCCTGCTCTCCACAGCGTGGCCGGAGGGGCCCGTTAGCCTGGGCCAAACCCACGGGCTCACACCTGCCTCGCCCAAGGCCCAGCCTCACCTGCCTCCCCGGTCCCTGCGGTCCATGCACTCAGGCCTCCCTGCTGCTGCTCACACCCCTCGCTGCAGGCCCACGTGCTGGTGGTCAGACGTCCAGTCCCCTCCCTGCCAGGGCTCCTCGCGGAGCACGCGTGCCACAGACTGGCCTGCCCGCCTGCACGTCCCCCCACCCCCACCTGCTCTCCTCTCCTCCACAGCAGCGCCCCCCCCCCCGCCGCCCCGGACACAAGGCGCTACAGGGGCCCGCCTGTTCACTGGTCTCTCCCCGTGCCCGGCCCGGGGAGGGCGCAGGACACGGCTGTTCAACTGTTCAGTGAGGAAGCGACAGCTGTTACCCGCAGACAGCTAGCACTGTCGCGTCTTTCGGAGGACGAGACAGAGTTATCAGTGCCAAAAAGCCACCGGCCCAAGGTGGCCAGGTGAGTGGGCGGCACAGCAGGGCGACGAGCCCAGACTGCCTCCAGGCCGGGGACGTGGCCAGCTTGACTTTCCGGTGTCCCCATGACTTGGTGACCTGGACCAGTCTTCAGGTGTCTGGGTTACGATACGCAGGCTCAGTGGGGAGGGAGCCCAGCAGGAACCAAGGACGGACAGGGCAGATGTGCCCACCACAGGGGCACGGGTCAAGGGCCCCAGGAGAACTGCCGGAGCAGGCTTCCGTGGTGGGAAACCCGTGGCCAGACCCACAGATGGGGGTGGGGAGGGAAGGGCCGCCTCAGGGAAGAAGGTGCTGCGGGCGCCTCACCCCTGCCCTCCGCCCCTCCACCCCACAGACTCACCCGACGAGAATGCCCTTGGAGCTGCGGATGAGGCCGACCAGCGCCAGCAGGCAGATGGCCACGTCGAGCAGCAGTAAGCCCAAGTAGCCCAGCCACCTGTGGGCACACGGTGGGTGTGGGTGTGCGTGGGGCGCAGGGACGGGGGCGTTGCTCGGGGGGCCTGGCAGAGCTGAGGGAACGGCCTGGGGTCCAGAGGGGCATCCGCAGGCAGCTCCGGGATATGGGGCTGGCATCAGTTCTGGTAAAAAGTCCTGGGGAACACGGCGGCCCCACCCGTAACAACTCAGACACTGGGCCGTGGAGAGTGACTAGCACCCAGGCACTAGGGGCCAGGCGGGGCGGACAGAAAAGAGGGCCAGCCGCACCTGTACCAGTCGTAGAGATCCACCTGCTCGGCCAGCACCTCCAGGGACACAGCCGGGTTCCTCCAGAAGGGGATGGCCGCGGTGTGGCCCAGCAGCGTCTCGAGAAGGCCCTGCAGCCGCTGGACTGCGCGCAGGGGCTCTGGGCGCGCGGCCAGCTGCCGCTCCAGGCTCTGCAGGCTGGGCTCTGCCGTGCGGTTCAACGCGGCCGCGGTGTCCCACACCTGCGCCGGGCCGGGGGGCCGGTGAGCCCGGGCGCAGACCCGCTCCCGGCACGCTCCGCGCACACGCCCACCCCTCGGGCACGCACGCAGACACGGGGCGCAGGCACAGAGCCCCCCTCCCCGTCGGACGGCCACTCACGCGGTCCTGGACCCCTGCCACCGTGCGGTTGGCGTGGCGGAGCGAGTAGGTGGCCCGATGGATGCCGTCGCTGGTCTCCCCGTTGCCGTAGAACCCCACGGCGATGCCGGCGCTGGGACGGGGCGGGGCTCTTGAGGGCGCGGCCGGGCCCCTCGCTGGCCCGCCCCGGCCCCGCCCCTCCCGGTCAGGCCCCGCCTCCATCGGGCCGCCCCTCCCTGCCGCCCCCCCCCCCCCAGCCCGGCCCCGCCCCGCGCTCACCTGCAGACCAGCGTGGCGATGATGACGCACCAGGCGGTGCAGCAGCAGTCGGCGTCCAGGTGCTCCTCGCTCTTGCGCCGCCGGCAGCACAGCCAGAAAGAGTAGAAGAGCAGGAAGAGGAGGTCCAGGGCGAGGCAGGCCAGCGCGGCGGCCCCCAGCAGCAGCAGCGCCTGTGGGAGGCCGGGAGGCGGCGCTGGAGGTGCGGACGCCGGCACCCGGGCTCGCTCCCACCCGCCCGTCCTCCAGCTCGGGGGACGGAGGCTCCCAACACTCGAGTGACCCCCGTCCTTAGCCCTGTCCGGGACCCAAGCCACATTCGGAGAAGCCAGACGGGCACGGCCATGGGGTCCTCCCAGGCCCTGTGCCCCTCCCTGCGGGGGCCCCTCACCTCCTGGGCCCCAGGGCCCAAGGCAGGACATAGGACAGGTCCAAACAGGGGTCCCTGACCAAGTCCAGTAAGGAGGTGCTGGGTGGGCAGGGGCCCCTGGGAAGGGCCAGCACAGCTGCTGATGGCCATGTCGCCGAGGAAGGCCCCTCATCTCCCAGAGCCTCGGTCTTCTCTTTCGTAAAAGGGGGCAGTGCTCTCCCCAGAAGAGGCTGGCGGAGGGTCTCGGTGAAGGCCCGCAAGAGACTGAGTTGGACCTGGCCACCTTTGCAAGCCCCTGGGGCCGGGGCAGCCCGAGGGGCCCAGAATTATCCAGCCATGTCCGGGAGTCACCAGGGGAGGAGGAAGTGCCCCCTCGGGCCCTCTCCCGGCACTGAGGTCAGCATCCCCCACGGGAAGCAGGGACACATGCCGTAGGCCCAGAGCTGCCTCCCCTGGGTGCCACACTCGTCATTCTACCTGGCCCAGCGCCCCCCCCCCCCCATTTTACTGGTAAAGAAACCGGCTTCAGAGAAGATACGGAGGCGTCATGGCACCTCTGGGGCCTCAGCACACGTCCCTTGTTGGGGTGGGAGTCGTGGCCTGTTAGCGCTGTAGGCCGGGCCTGACCACGTGCACCTCATGGGGGGGGGGGGGGGACAAGTAAGTCCCACACAGAAGGTTCACCACTGCACACTGGCTCTCAGTCCACACTGGAAGTGCCATAGAGACGCTGGGCCCCGGGGGGCCTGGAAACACCCTCCCTCCCCAGGCCTGAACACTGGGGTGCTGCTGGGGGAGAATGCCCACCTGCCCCCGTCAGGGCCCCCTTGGGAAGAGAGGCTGAGCCGCAGACACCCTGGCGCCCAGCGGCTGTCTCCCTGCCCTCGCAGGAGCCCGCTGGCCCCGAAGGTCTCCCACCAGGCTCACCATCCCTGGCCACCCCCACACCTGGGGGGGGGCCCCTCCCGCCTGACCAGGGAGGCACCGAGCAGCCACACTTCAGAGCAACACCGGGGCCCAGGGAGCCAGGAGCTGTTTGGAGGCTGGGCCTCGGGCCTCCCCCACGAGGCACAGGAGGGAGGCACCATCCAGGGGCAGACCGGGGTGACGCCATGAAGCTGGAGTCACAGGCCGCGGCCTTGCCCTGCCGGGGCGCCACGGGCGTTGGGGGCTGGCACCCTCCGGTGCTCCTCCAGGCTGAGGGTGCCTACCATCTCTGCCCTGGCAGGACGGCCCGTTGGGTCCCAACCGCTCCTGCTCACAAGCTGCGGGTGGGAGGGAAGCAGGCCCCCGGGGGGCCGGTGCCAGGGCCACCTCGTCAGCCGCGCTCAAGTCACAGAGGGTGTTCCCAAGACCCGGGCCGCGGCCAGGGGCGTCCGGGCAGGAATCAGGGCATGTCGCAGGCCGGGGGCCGCCACGGAGGGGGCTCACCTTAAGGGTCCTGGAACCCGGCACCGCCCTCGACCCGCCCCACCCCGCCCTGCGTGTCAATACACATCCCAGTGCTTGCAACAGCACTCTTCCGGGCTCCCCGGGTCTGCCCTCACAGGCACAGGCCGGACATTGGCCCCGGTGCCACAGGCCCTGCCCATCCCCTCCTCACAGGCAAAGGGCAGAACACAGCACCACCCCTGGGACCTCTGTGCTTCCATAACAAAGGCCACCCTCCAGCCCCTGTCACCGGTCCTGCCTGCAGGTTCCTCCCCTCCCCCAAACCCCCAGAGGCCCACCACACCCCCACCTGGAAGCCTTCACCCAGAATGAGCCCCTGCCCATCCCCATCCTGTGCAGATGGTCCCCCTGGAGGCCACCCTCTGCTCTGACTGACCTCCCTTGGCCTTGGCTGGAGTAGCCCCACCCCTCCCACGGTGCCACCTCCTCTCCTGCCTGATTCCCCCCTCCCCCAATTGGACACAATCCAGGAAAGCCCAGGACACGGATGGCTCGGTGCTGGTGTTTAAATACATGCACCAACACACATTCTCTTGAGGAACCCCTGCCCCGAGGCAGGGCAGTTGGGACCAGGGCAGGCAGAACCCAAACAGGCCCCCAGCTGGGGGCCCTGAGCCCACCCAGCCTGGCCAAGGGGACATCACGACTCATCAAAGTGCTCACAGGCCCAGATCGCTGCCTCAGTGGTGCCGGGACCACCCACTCCCGTTTGCCAGATGAGAAACCCAAGGTAAGATCCGCACTGCCGGCCAATTGGGGGGGGGGGGGGGAGGGGGGCCCTAGCGCCTGGGGGGAGCCTGGGGGCAGGGGGAGGCATGCCAGGGCCCCAGGGTGCCTGGAGCTGCTGGACCCCAGCTGGGCCACGGAGGCCAGAAAGAGCCGGACAGGTGGGAGCACCCGGGCCGCCTCCCTGGCGGGGGCCGTCCTTGTCCAGAAGGTCAGGGAAGAGCAGCATGGGCAGAGGCCACCACAGGCTGAGTCTGGAAGGTGCTGTGCCCCTGTGGGCGGGAGTCACGCTGTACCTTTCTTGGGTGTCCTCCTACGGCTTTGATTTGGTTTGTTTTGTTTGTTGTTGTGTGTCTTTTTCGGGTTTTTTCTTTTTTTTTTTTAAAACCACCAAGTTGTACCAACGTTGTAATTAAAACAGAACCAGAATCCTGTTAGTCGCTCCTTTCAGCTGAGCATGGGAGGCCTCTGGCCTGAGCCCGGCTCTGCCACCACGTAAGAGGCCCCGTGCGGTCTCCGGTCAGGCCCTGCTGCTCTCCGCACCCCATTTCTGCCTTTGTGCAGGGTGTGAGCCTTCCCCAACCCCCCTGTGGGAGCGGGGTCCCCGGCAGCCGTGCCAGACCCCTCTCAGTTGATGACTGGGTCACATGGGCCCCGGGAGGCCGAGAACCTGGACCGAGGTGCGAGGGAGGCGTGTTCTGCCCTTCCCCCACAGCCACCCTGAAACCGCTGCCCAAGCGGGACAGCCCAGGGAGCCAAAGCAGCAAGGTTCAAATGCTGCCCAGCCTGGCTCAGAGATGTGACCTTGAGTCAGGGACCGCACCCCCATGCCTCAGTTTCCCCACCTATAAAGTGGAGATGGGTGCGTCGCTGTCCTGACCGGGTGACTGAGGACTACACAAGCGAATCCCTGTAAACGCTCAGAAGAGCATCCCCGTGGGGGTCCCCCAGGAAAGGTGAGGGTCCCCAGGGGTTGCTACCCCCAGGGCTCTCTCTGTCACCACACAGCCTGGTGGGCTGGGGGCAGAGAGTGGGCACCTTGGCTGCTGGGGGGGGGGGGGGGGGGCGGCAGAGTTCCAGGGCTGCTCACGCACAAGGTGAGCACGTACACGTCTGTGCCCCTACGCGCACACGCACAAGCACGTCCTCGTGCACACACACGCCTACACCCGTATATTCACACACATGCTCGCCTACGTGCACATGAAGGTGTCACCCTGTGATCACAGCAGCCCGTGGCTGGAAGCTCCCAGGGGCCGTGGGCAGGGGAGGGCGTCCCAAGCACCTGGCTGCTGGAGCAGACTGGGAAGCGGGGAGGGCAGCCAGCCAGCCAGGGGCAGCCTCGCACACAGGTAGGGCCGCCTGCCTGGGGGCGGAGGATGCTCCCGTCCCATCCCTGCCTCTCGCAGGGCAGGGGCTAGGGGAGGACCACTCACTGCCCCAGGAACCCCAGGGCCAGGCTTGATGGTGATCGTGTGTCCTGGGTACCAAAGGGGTGAGTTACTTTCCAGAAGCTTCTCTGGAGGCAATGGCAGACAGAAGCACGGGTGCCCACCTCACTCCCACCTCACCCCTGTAACCCTACATGCTGGGAGCCAGGCATCCAAGGTTCCACCTCATCCCCTCCTGGTCTGTCTGCCCGGCTCCAGGAAGCCTCCTTCCTATGAGGAAGGGACCCTATTTCTACCATCTCTGTGCTGGGTCTGTCTGCCCACACCTCCCCCAGGAAGGCAAGGCCTTGCTGAGCTCATCGATTTAGCTGGGGCAGTGCCCCCTCTGGCACTGAGGCCTGGCACACAGTGGGTGTGCAGAAACATGGCCCCCCGGCTCCCCACCCCAAGGTCTGAGAAGCTGGGGAGCTCTCTCTCTGGCAGGACATCAGGCTACGGGGCCTGTACCACAGCAGCTTCCCACAGCCCCCGTGGAAGGTGCCAGCACCCTCCCGGTTCACACAGGAGGGCACCGGAGCTGGGCAGGGCGCAGCCCATCACGGTGAACATGCAGAGCCCGTCGCCATCTGGGTGCACGAGCCAGGCATGGGGGTGCCTGGCGTGCCCTCTGCCCCCGCCTCCCGATGCCAGATTCCAGGGGACAGCCCCGCCCCCCCCCCCCCCCCTCCGCGCCCGCTGCGTGGGCTGCCGTCCCCTTCACCGCCCCGGGGCCCATTCTCCATTCAGAAAGAGAATGGGAAATGCCTGATCAGCATCTGGGCTCCGACCAAATGGAATTTTCCGTCTGTGATGGAAGTGATGTCAGCAGTCGGTCAGGCGAGGCGAGATGCTTGGGCCCGTGTCCTGACCGTTGGCCACAGTGCTGGCTGCCAGCCACCTGAGGCGCTAAGAACGAACCGGGCTCCGTGCGGGCGCCCGCAGTGAGGCCTCGGCGGGGCCCACCCCCCGCTCCTGGCCCCACGGCTCACCTCATCTCTCTGCCCCGGACCACCCCCTCCTTCTCGAGGCCCCTGCAGCCCTGGCCTGTGCCCACACACTCTCTTCCACGCCTCATGGTCCCCCAAAGCCCCTATCCGCTCTGGAAATACCCGATGAGCCAGAGCTTGGAGTCTAAAGCTTTTCCCTGTCCCCGTTCAGGCCCCGGCCCAGGCAGGAGGCCTGCTGAGGGACCCAGGACCCCAGCTGTCCTCCATGTGAGCCCAAGCTCCCTGCACAGGGCGGGGCGGGGGCGGGGTCCCTGGCTCAGCCCCAGGCTTGCCGGCAGTCAGAGTACAGGGGGCCCCAAGCCAGCCCCGTAAGGGGAGGGCCCACAGCGTGCCACAAAGCCTTACGGAAGAGCTTTGCAGCAGGAGGCTTGGCCCCGTCCAGAGACAGAGACCACGGTGTGAGGGCTCGAGGCTCCAGCGTCCCACCACGGCCAGTCAGCGCACGGACACGTGCACCCCACCCCTGTGCGACGCCGGGCTCAGTTTCAGCACAGGCCACGCTGATGCGCCCGAGGCCACCCGGCCAGGGTGGCCACACGGGACTCTGGGACGGCCCATCCGTGCACCCGCTGCACCCAGGAGCACACCGCACGTGCAGCACAGGTCAGAACCCCTGACGGACCGTCTCCTCGGACACGCGGCCCCACAGGGGGGCCTCCGTGCCCTCAGCAACTGCCCCTGAGCGCCGCCCACACGCTCAACCCCTCTGTGGGCCACCACAGCCTTCAGCCAGGCTGGGGAGCCCCTGCCCCGCCGGAGTCCCTCACGGGGGCTCCGAAGCTGCCCACCCCAACCCCAGCCCCAAAGGCCACAGCGGCACACCCCCTGGGCCAGCCTCCTGGCAGAAGTCACGGACACCCAGGCCCCGGCGCTCACGGGCGAGGAGGACGTGGGGGCCAGACGTCCAGGGCCGACGCCGCTATTCTCGGGGCATCGGGGACTTCCGCCCGGTCACACGGCAGGAGGTGCGGGGCCAGGCCCCCAGGCCCAGCTGCCGTAACTGAGGTCCCGCCACTGCCCGTGGCGTGAGGCCCACGGCCTGCGGAGGTGGGCGTCCCTGGAGAAGGCCATCCCATCCCTGGCAGGCCTGTCCCTTCAGCTCGTCCTCACCCCTCCCTGCACCAGCCGTCCCTTCGAGGCAGCTCCACCAGCTTTCAAGGGCGAGGCTCCAAACAGAAGGCGAGTCCAAATTCCTCCAGGGGCCTGGGCCCTCCCTGCCCTGCACCCCACCATCCTTGAGGTGGTCACACCTGCCTCACTGGAGCGCGGAGGCCCGAGTCACTACACAAAGGGCCCCTCGGCCCAGGGCCAGCCCGAGACGGAGGCACATCAGCACCAGGCCTGACACGGGGGCCACGGGGCACGCGTCTCCGGGACCCCAGCAGCGCACACCCGGAGCCTCGGAAGACTGGGGGGCGTGACGACAGGTGTCAGAGGGTGCCAGCAGGGCACCGTGAGAGGAGGGCACGTTCCCAGAGAGGGATGGCCCGGGCGAAGGCCCGGCACGAGGTCCAGGCTGCACACCCGTGTCCCGAGGGGCTCTGGAGGGTGGGGTGGGGGCAGGCAGGACCCTCCACCGCTTCCCAATGGGGAAGTCCCACCCCAGCCCCAGAACTGCCGAGGGTCTTTCTCCACAGGAAGAGACCAGGTCGGGTCTTCCAGGAGGCTGGCGGGATCCCAACCCCCAAAGCACCATCTGGGAACCCACACGCGTCTCGGCCGGAGCCCTGGGCCTGGACTGAGGGCTGGGCCGCTGTCGAAGCTCCTGTGCCCGGGGCCCCTCACTGGGAAGGGCTCACGCCGCACGGCGCTGCCCGCTCCCCTGGGGCTGGCTCTTGGCCTCGGCACCCACCCAGCCTCACACTGGGCTTCGCGGGTCCCCAGACCACCTGGGAAAGGGGTGGCACCCACCTTCCAGGCCGGGGGCCTGAGGCCAGAAGGGACGCTGGAGCCCCACACACTTAAGTACAGAGGAAGCGGGGGTCTGAGCCCACACGGGCCTCCCGAGGAAAGCTCCGGAAAAGGCCCCCTCACCCCCCGGGCCAGGCTGAGCGGGTGCCGAGGGCCCTGGCCGTGGAGCAGAGTTGGGCGCCTGGCTGGCTGTTCGGCCCACAGCCCCCCACCCCTCTAACACACTTGGCTGCGGCTCCCACATGCCGACCAGAAATTAAAAACAGATTTTCCACTGAGCTGGGCTTGGGTTTCACGAATTCCATGACGGTGAGCTCGTGGCCATCCTGGAGAAAGCACAGCCAGCGGCCGGCCGAGCAGGAGCCCAGGAGGGGCCCGGCTGTCAGTCCACGTCCTCCCACCGGAGGTCTGAGACCCAGAGCACCAGGCCGCACGTGGACACACACCGGCTGCAGGCTGATGCCCTCAAGGCGTGTGCACCCTACTCGCCCTTGCCCTCCAGGAACCAGCGGGATGGAGGCCTGGCGAGGCTGGACTTGGGCTCAAGGCCCCGGGACGAGCTCTGGTGGCTCACCCCCCAAGGCAGCCCCCACCCCGCCGCCCTCCGGGTCTGGGGGCCAGCCCGCTGTCCTGCTGCCCACGCCACACCCGCTCGCGGAGGGAACGGACCCCGGAGGACACGGCACAGGAGCTGCCCTCCCCGCGGCGAGGGTGTCTATCCGGCCCCAGTGCCCTAACGCATTTCCCAGCACGGCGCCCAGAACAGCCCTCCGCTCTTCCCCAGGCTTGACCGCACACACCTCTCCACTGGCCACCCCTAGGGACCCAGGCCACAGGCCTCGGATGCAGCCAGGAGCCAGCCGACGGGCCCGGTCACATCATCGGGCCAGCCGGAGCCCTGTCCCAGGACTCAAGGGGGGATGTGGCCCGGGGAGGGCAGCCTAACCAGCCTCCAGGACCGGGCTGGACGAGACACCACAACTTCTGCGGTGACCCTCACGACAGTCGGGAGCCCAGCTGGAGTGCACGCGGCCGGAGCGGGCGGCACCCCAGGCCGGGACCCTCCTCGGAGCGAGAAGGAAGCGGTCGCTCAGGTTTTGGGCAGGCCGGCCTCGCCCCACGCCCTCAGCCAATACAGGAGAGGCCCGACCACAGTGGGTGCCTGTGGTACAAAACAGAGCCCTCTCTGAGACCCCTACGTCTCGTAGCCCACCCGCCCCTCCTGTGGGGACCCAGGCCTCAGCCAGGCTCCTCTGGGGAGCAGAAGCAGCACGCCGACTGAGGCCCGCGGGAGGGCCACACGTGCAGGCCGGTGGGTGTGCGTGAGCCCGACCCAGGCCTCGGGCAGGGGGCAGGGGACAGGGAGGCTCCGGAGGGGCCCCGCACATCCCCCCTCCCACAGCCCACCCGGCCACAGCCTGGGTCCTCCGCCCGGTTCTGCGGGCACACCCCACACCCGGGCCCCTCCTCTGCAGCCCCCATCCTGCGCCTGCTATTGGCCTGGAGGCCTGGCCTTGACCGAGGCCCGCCAGAGCCCTCACAGCCCCCTCCACGGCCCGAAGCATCCTCGCTGCCTCAGCACGTCTGCTGTGTGGCCCCCAGGGGTCCTGCTGGACAGGCAGCAGACCCCATTCTGGGCACGTGCCGTCCCACCTCGGGCAGGGACCCCAGCTCAGGGGTACCCTCTGGAAAGCAGCCCCCTGTTCTGGGCAACGGTGCCCAGTGTGTGCCCATCAGACCCTCCCCAAGAGCACGAGGAGCCCCTCAGAGCCATGGGAGAGCCATGTGTGTGTCCTGGCCCAGCGCCAAGCTGAGGGCAGACCCCAGGAGGCAGGCACGGGCACAGCCAGGTCCTGCCACACCCACCACCAGCCCTGTCACATGCCCCAATTCCTGTGGGGCCACAGGGGGCCACTTCCCATATCTGTGACCCAGTCCCTGGGCTGCAGATTCCGTTCCTCCCGTGCAGCCAAAGCAGAACTGCCCGTGGGGGGGAGAGGACCCGGTCCCCACACCCGCTGAGCTTCCCTGAACCAGGCCCCGCTAGGGGACCAGGGAGCCTCTGCACGGGGACTATGTCCACCGAAGGGGAGTACCGCGCTGGAGCAGGAGCCTGCCCACATTTCCAGCCCACCGATGCTGGCCGGCCAGTGGCCTCAATTCTGCTTCTAGAGCAGTGACAATGCCCACCCCCGAGGGCCACTGTGTGGCTGCCCGGGGAAATGTTTATGAGCCTCTCTGGTACAGCGGCTGTGGCCTGGGGTGAGAGCCACAGCACACCCTGCCCAGAGCCTGACCAAGACCCCCTGGCCAGGGCCGGAAAGGCCGATGTCCCTTCCTGCATATCCTCTGGGCAGAGGAGTAGAGTGTCGGGGACACGGCTCGTCACCACATCCACAGACCCTTGAAAACCAGGGGCCGCCAAAAGGCAGAACAATGGGGCCTGGTGACAGAGACCCCACACCAATGCCAAGTAGGGGATGTGCCAGGTTTCCCATTAACCACCCCCATGACCACCGCAGTGTAGACCTCGTGGCCGAGGCAACCAGAGGCTTCACCTTGCCCCCCGTCGGAAAGGAAAGAGCCGGTCGATCCGTCCCAGCAGGCACTTCCCTGTTCACCCACCACTACGTCCCCCAAATCCAGCTCATCGGCTCTGTCCGTGCAGGGGGTACTCTAGAAGCTCCCGCCCACTCCTCAGTGAGCTTTGTCACGTTCGGTACGTTTCTGTCACTTGCACCCCAGCATCCCGACTGTTACCATGGGACGCTGGCCACACATCAAGAACCCAGGGCCAACAACATTGTCCAGAAGTCGGTGACAATAAGGGCGTGCGGCGTGATTCTGGTTCCGAGTGACGCGCACCCCACGGGTCTGCGTGCGGGGATGAAATCCAGCCAGAGGCGCTTTTTGGTTTTTTCTTCATGCTTTTTCCTATTTTCCAAATGTTCCGCCAACATCTGTTATTTTTGTAGATGAGAAGCCAGGCGATCACCCCAGGTTTTAACCTGCCGATCAGTGATGGAAGGAAGATGACAACGGGGCCCGGGGGCTCGGCCGGGGGCCCACAAGACCCGGGGGCTCGGCCAACACCAGCCTGCAGTCAGGTACTCGGCAGACCTTTCTTGAGTCATAGCTTTTAGCCAAGGCGCTGCGGTCTTAGCTAGGAGACCCCTGGGCCCTGACAGTCATACAACCTAGACCTCAAACGCCCTCTAAGGGGCCACCCAGTCAGGGTTCACACATCTCCGAGCACAGAGGCAGCACATTCAGACCAGAAGGACTCCCTTATTCTGGGCTGAGGCTCGGGCTTCTCTCTGTCTCAGGGCCTTTGCATGTGCCGTTCCAGCGGCCAGGAACCGTCTCCGCCAAGGTCTGTGCATGGCTACCTCTGTCCTATCTTTAGGGTCTCGAATGAACCATCCCAGCACTCAGGGTTCAAACAAGAAACAGGCCTCACAGGCTACGCAAGCCTGAGCCAAATGCTACCATCTGACCGGAAGAGAAGCCAGTGTGCCCGCTTAATGCCAGGTTCCAGGCAAGTCCCAGCCCTCCGGGAGTTCGCAGCCTGGCTGGCGCCCTTCGTGGCAGGCCAGGAAGCACCTCTTCCAGGAAGACTTCCCTGACCACTGCGCTCCTGCAGGCCCTGTCCTGACACCTCACAGCTTCCCGCCGCCCTGAACTAGCAGAGATAATGAACAAAGAGAGTGAATTTGGCCTCGGCCTCCGGGCACGGCGGTGTGAAAAGGCTTGGCAGGGGAGTCATTAGGGTGGGTAGGGATGGATGGGGCACACTCCCCAAGGGGCAGCCCAGAGAGGGAGATGATCCCCCCCAAGGTCACACAGATAGGAAGCAACAGAACTGGGGCCCAGGCCCCTATTCTCCAGCCTGAAAAGGCTGTGGGACCCCTGCCCGAAGCCAGGGCAGGCCCTACCATCACCCCAGAGCACGTCAGGCCCCCAGACATTGGGCCCAGCCCGCCAGCTCAGCAGTGCGACCCCCAGAGTCTCCTCCTTTCTCTGGGCCTGCGATCCTCCGGGCAGCTCCCCTAAAATGACAGTCCCCACCCATCCAGCTGCCCCTTGTGTGGGGAACTCTGGGCCCAGCCCCAGGGGAGTCAGACCAGCAGCCCCTCCTGGCAGGCAGGTGTGGGGTGGAGTAGCACAGAGCAAACTCCAGAAGCTTCTCTGCCTCCTTCCAGTCCCCGTCCACCCACGGACCCCATCCGTCCCCACAGACCCCACTGGCACCCTCCCTATGATCTGTCCATCCGGCAAACAGCCCGGGCCCCCAAGAGATGCATCAATGGCCAGGGAGCCCCTCCCCTCAGAATGGAGGCCTCGGGAACACGGAAACCCGAGACCTTCCGCCCCAAGAGAAATGCCAGCCCTGCTCCTGCAGGGGCTCCAAAGCCCCAAGTAGGGCCGGCCAGGGCTCTGGGAGCCCTCGGAAGTGCCCCGCATCTGCTCCTGACCCCTGCAGGGGGCCAGCAGAGGGGGGCCCAGGAGGCTGACTCTGGCTCCCACCACCTCGTCATCATGTGACTCTGAGCCACTTCCCTCTCTGAGCCTCGGTTTGCTAATCTGTACAAGGGAGGCAATCATTCTCATTTCCCGGTCTGTGAGAGAAAGGGCCAGTGACGGACAGCCCTGCACAGTGCCCCAAAACAGGGCCGGGCCATGGGGGTTTCCAGCGGGTTTCACCAGGACACCCGGCAGTGGAAGGCGGGGGCCGGAAACGGCAAAGGACAAAGCCTGGTCTCCTCACGCCATACACGTCCCCTACTCCCCCGACCCAGGCCCCACTCGTCCCCTGGACAGTCCAGGAGGCAGAAGCCCTCCTCCCACGCTGGGCCCAGGCCACATGGGGGTGGGGGCATCGCCAGACCCTGCAGCTCAGGCAGAAGCCGGCCAAGAGGGGGCGCCTGGGGCAAGAGGACGAGGGGACCCCCGCCCGCTAGCTGCCCCCTCCACAGCCAGGAGTACTAAACCAGGGGAGGCAGGAAGGGGCCCTAGGCCACGGGGTCCACGCTGACCCACTGCCCAGCCACCCAGGAAGGGAGCTCTGTCTGCTGCCACCGAGCACGAAGCAAAAGCACGGGGCCTCTGCATCCCCCACTGTGGCCCCGCAGAAGTGCGCCAGCCCGGATTTCAGGATGTGGCACTGAAGGATCAGAGAGGTCCAGTGTTCACCCAAAAGCACCAACCCCGGGAGGGCAGGGGCAGGACGCATGTCCGGGTCTGGCTCATTCTACTAGCCCCCAGCCAGGAGCGGAGGTGGCAGGGGATGGAGACAGGCTGGTTTCCACGCCGTGAATTATTCAGTGGCTAATTCTGCTCCGCAGAGAGGAGGCAGGAGAGTGAGTCAGAGCCCTCCCACAGCGGAGGAGGGGGCAGTGCTCACAGAAGCTGGGGGCACACACCCGCAGGGGCACAGGGCCCCGCAGGAGGTCGGGCTGAGCCAGGGGGGCCGGCCCCCGCTCTGGAGACCTCCACAGGCTGCAGACGTCGGGCCCTCACTCACACCCCACGATGTGTCCCGAGAGCCCCACGGGGCGAGGGGCCACAGCCAGTCCAACCGAGGGTGGTGGGATGGCAGGTGCAGCCCGCAGGCAAGCTCTGCGCGGGTCCAGCTGCCCCAGGCGCCCCAGGGGCAGTCCAGGAGCTTCCGAACCGATAACTGGCAGAGAACTTCCTAAAGTAAAGCACGGTTCCTGGCCGGGGACAGCCAGGGGCCTGATGTGACGGAGCCGTGACACGTGGAAGCCCCTGGGGAGCAGAGAAGGGTGCTGCTCCCACACCGGTCGGCACCCCACGGCTGGGCTTCTGAAACGTGGGCGTTGAGTTTTATAAAAACCTTGCTGTCTCTGGGCATGCCTGGACCAATCCCCGGCCCCCTTTCTAATCTGCTTAGAAGCAGATCAGCAGGCCCAAGGTGACCACTGAGGCCGGGAGTGGTGGGCTGCCCCGCAGAGCTGAGAGGCCCGCGGTGCCCTCGCTCTCTGCTTCCGGTCTCATCCTCTAGCTGAGGGTGCCCACAGGAGACAGTTCTACACAGGCCAGGTGCGATAATGTCCACGGAATACCGGACTCCCAGGCCATCTTGACAAGGAACGCTGTTCCACTCCACCCGGGGCTCTGCAATGACCACTGGAGAGAACCCCAGAGGAGTTCCGGGTGACCAGGCATCCGGGTCATGGGGCTTCTGGAATCCGGATCCCCAAGCAGGAAGGAAATGCCCACGGCCCAGTCCCCTGCCCTGCACTCAAATGACAGTGGATCAGTGCTGGGGGTGGTGCTTGGGCTCGGCATGACCCGAGGACTAGGGTTCTACCGGGAGAGGCTGATCCCTTGGGGAGAAGGCTGCAGACCTCCACTGCCCCCCATTCTGCCCAGGCTCAGCCCCTTTCCAGCCTCCCAGACTGAGGCCCACCTTGAGTGTCTGTGGCCAGGCCTCCCTCCCTCAGGGGCAGCCGGGTCTCCGGGCAGTCCAGGCGTCACCACAGCACACACCGCACTGTGTGCATCCCACAGCCTGGCCACCCGACAGGGAGTCACTGCCGGCCAGAGAGGGCTGGCATCCGCCCAGCTCACTCACCTACCAAAATCTTGGCAGTGAGTGGGATTCCCCAGCTGGGGGTGAGGGGGGCGAGGAATCCCCCCCTCCTGGCTGGACCCAGTGCTCTCAGGTATGGGCTTGGGATCCTCTGGGTAGGGGGCTCTGCAGGGCCACAGTTCAGGGCTGCCCCAGGAGATGGACAAGGGCCTGGGTTGGAGCTGACAGCTGGCAGAGGGGGCTCCAGGGAGAAACGCGTGAAGGCTCCACATGACCCTAAAAAGGTGGGCCTAAGCGACACCAGGGAAAAAAGCTAGAATCTGCAGGAGGGCCGCGGACCCTCCATGCAGGATGGGGGTCTTTAGACGCTCAAGGAGGGGAGCCCCCAGGACGCAGAGGGGAGACCCTAGAGAAGAAAGGGGCTGTGACTCACGAAAAGGTGGAGGCCGTGACCCTCGAGGAGGACGGGGGCAGCGACCCTCGGGGAGGGAGACATCCCCCCCCCCCCCCCAGCCAGACCCTCGATGGGCGGTTCGGGAATCTTCAGATCTTCGAAAGGACGGGACCCTGACCCTCGGCATTGAGGGGCCGTGACCCAGGGCCCTGACCCTCGACCCAGGGGGGCCGCCTCACCTGCTGGTAGTCGGTATCCTCGGGCCGGAACTGGCTGCTGGTGGTCTCCCAGCTCAGGTCGAAGTGGGGCAGCCGGTGCAGGAGGTTCACCCACCAGGGCGCCGCGTAGCTGACCCCGGCCATGGCGGGCCGGCTGCCTCGGGCGCGCCGCCGCGGGGCTCCCTCGTTGGCCCGTGGGGCGCGGGGTTCAGGGGCCGGCTATCCCCCGCCCGGCCGCCCGCATCGCCCGCTCGCTCCTGGGCCCGGCCCGGCCCGGCTCGGCCCGGCTCGGCTGCGCTCGGCTCTGCTCGGCCGCCCGCGCCCGCCGCCTCTTTGTTCGCCGCCGCCGCCGCCGCCGCCTCCGCGCGCCCCCCGCCCGCGGCCCGACGCCCCGCCCCCGCGCCGCCATTGGCCCACAGCCCGCCGCCCCCGCCCTGGTAGCCGGCCCCGCCCCCTGCCGCCATTGGTCCGTAGCTCGCCGGCCCCGCCCCCACCCGCCCGTCCTCCGTCCTTGGCCCTCTGGCCCCGCCCATCCGCGCGCTCCCGCCCGCCGGCCCCGCCCCCGCGCCGCCATTGGCACGCGGGACGAGGCTCCGCCCAGCAGGGCCCCCTTCCCGCGCCGAAGGGCGCCGGGCGGTGGTGTCTCCACCAGCGGGTCGTGGCGGGGGCCAAAACCCTGTCCTCACGTCCACACGTCTGGCCGCCCTTCCCCCGGGCGCTCGCTCGTGGGCTCGACCGTTGCACGTTCCTTGAGCTTCTGTGGCGGTCGGCCTGGAGGAGCTGGGCTGGCCTCCCCTGCACGCAGCCCGAGTCTGTCTGTCAAATGAAGATGATGTGGACTCAGAGCCTGGCGTGGTCACCCACAGCTGTGTGATCTTGGACAAGTTACTCACCCTCTCTGTTCATCAGTGTCCTCGTCCGTGAAAGGGAAGTAGAGTGAATTGAAAGTGCTAAGGACAGCAAAGTGCAACCCAGTACGTGCTTGTGAGGGGATGGGCAGGTAGATCCCGTCCCTGCCTGGCCACTCCTTTGGGGAAGCTTGTGTCTTTTATGACAAAGACAGTGCTCCGTCCTGGCCTCCTTGAGCCTGGAAATTAAGGCAACTGCCACGGAGGGCCCAGCGTGGACTTTGGAGTCTCCTAGCCCCATTTCCTAATACGCATTATCATGCTGTATTAAAGTGGAGGTGGGAACCCCAAGAACAGAGGAGGCTGGAAATGCTGTAAGTGCATGGCAGACTCGCCCCTCTCTGCACCCTAGGGCACAAGGTGCATCCTCTTGGCTCCGGCTTGTCAGCACCCTGGGGCGTTATTTCTGGACTCCTTGCGTTCTGAGAGAGAGGTTCCTACGCCTGGGATTCTGCCGTCTGCTATGCTCTGTGGGCAGACAGGCCCCTTCTGGCAGGCTGGGCTGGGCTTTTGTGGACAGGGACAGCTCTGGGCAGCGGCTTCCCAAGAGGCCTGTCCATCTGTTCACCTGATTGCCCTGACTCGTCTGTTTTCTTGTAATAAGGCTGGGTGGCTCACTCAGCCTCCTGCAAAGGCCTGTGGGCACAGGAGAGGCCTTTTGGAAACTGGTTTCCACCCTTGGGATAATTTACATACCACCCAGTTGGAGAATAATGGTGGGGCAGGAAGAGAGAGGTCACATTCTCCATCCCTAAAGGGCATAGTTTTCTGGTTCCTGTCACTGGCAGTGGGACACACAGTCACAGATGCCCTGCTTCCCCCCGACTCCCATGCCCCGGCCCCGGGGTGGCAGGCCCACCAGGGTCCCATGTAGATGCATGGGGACTATCAGCTCTTTTCCAGGTTTCCAGAAGCCTCGAAATATTGTGCATTTTCCTCCAATAAGGCCAGAAAGCCTGACTCAAACATAAAATGACAACTTAGCTGTACTGAGTTGACTTGTGTCCCCCTCAAAAGATATGTCCGTGTTCTAACTCCTGGTGCTTGTATGATTTTATCTGGAAACAGGGTCATTGCAAATGTGATCAGGTGAAGAGGAAGTCATCCTAGATTATGGAGGGGCCCCAATCTGATGACAGTGTATCTTCATAAGAAGAGAAAATTTGGATACGTCGACTAGGAGACAGACACAGAGACAGACGGATGCATAGATGGAGGTGATGTGTCTACAGCCAAGGAACCTGAGGGTCACCAGAGCCACCAGCAGCCGGGAGAGAGAGGTGGATTAGAGTCTCCCTCAGACCCTCAGAAGGGATCGACCCTGCGGACCGCTTGAGCCGAGTCTTGGATTTCCAGAACTGAGAGATGGTAACTGCCTGTTGTTCAGGCTGCCTGGTTTGTGGTGCTGTGTTACAGCAGCCGCAAGAAACCCATACATCAGGCCGTTCAGAGCTTCTGGTGGGTAGGCGTTCTCTGCCTCTGATTGGCACGCAACGGCAAGGGAGGTCATCACTGATTAATGCTTGCAACACAGTGTGATCTGTGAAACCTTTTCCTAAGGTGGTGGGGGCGGTCCCTGGAGAAAGAATACTAAAGGGGTCCAGGGTGGAGAAAAGGAGGGACCCATAACATATGGTCCTGGAAAAGCACTGCCAGAGCCCCACGCTTACTGCTCCTGGGGGCCTGGGTATTGGAGAGAAAATCCCCCTGGTACTGAAGGGCATCCAGGAAACAACACTTTCTTGTGGCCTGGAGGGGGAGGGTGCACAGGAAGGATCCAGGGGCTCTGGAGTCTGACACTTGCTCCTGTCCCTGATACGTAAACTGGGGTTCCTGCTGCCCAGTCCCTAGAAAGGCAAGGGGTAAAGGGAGAACACTGGGTAGAGGGGGAGGGGCACAAGGAAGCCCTGTCCCCACCCCACCCTCCGGGTGACTGGTGGCACTGGCTGGACCTATGGTGGTTTTTCCTGTCCTGAATGACTGTGGCCAGACTCTGGCCCCACTCTACAGATGCAGAAACTGAGGCCGAGCTCTCACCATTGCTCTGGAGGCATGGGAATCACCACAGAACCAGGGAACCAAGATTCAGTCTTGTACTGTTGGCCACCGACCGAATGGCCTGAAATAGGGCACTAGTGGTCCAAGAAGTCAAAGAGGACTCAGTCGGCCGTGCTGGCCCCTGACCAGGGCGCCCAGGAACACACTCCAGTGACTCAGCGGTGACTCAGGAGGAGGCAGCAGATGCGGAAACCGCTAGTCCTCTGCCAGCTAGGGAAGCAGCCCCGGGTGGTGATAAGCAGCTGGGGCATCCGAGCCCCTCTATCCGGGAGGACCCAGAGCCGGGAACCCAGAAGGCCTCCGCACAGCCGTTCTGTGAAGGCAGGAAGGACAGCCTGGCGGTCCCCAGCTGGGCAGCCCTGAGCCACGAGCCCCCCGGAGCAACCCGCCCCACCAGGTGCCCACATCACAGAGGGGGTGGGAGGGGGTGCTTCGAGGCTCAGAAATGAGGACACTTGTTCCTAATCCACACAGTCAGACGGCAGACATATGGGCCTCGGTTTCCTGTATGTGAAATGGGGCTAAAACCAGCCCCACGACCTGGGAAGGTTGCGTGGTGGAGGCCACGCGTGGAAAGCGCAGCGTGAGTCCATCTTCCAGGCGCGCTCCATTCACGCTCCGCCCCTACGCCGGGCGCGCTCCGTTCACGCTCCGCCCCCGCTCCACGATCCGCCCCCGCTCCACGCTCCGCCCCCCGCGCCGGGCGCGCTCCGTTCACGTTGTGTGCGTGGAAGCCATTGTCGGGCTTACCCACGACTGCTCCGCCTCGAAGGCCGGTTTTTTTTCTATCCTGTGTTTCTGAGTCAGGTTTTGCACGCGGTCTCCGATGCTCTGTGAGCCTCAGCCTCTCACGGTGAGAAGTCTATGAAATGACAGGACGCAGTCGCACCGACAGCCAGGAGGCGGGAACCGCCCGAGGGTCCTTCAGTGGCTGAACGACAGGTGGTACGGCCACGCCAGGGGCGTTAGCCAGCCGCGGAAAGGAACGCAGCCCCGGCTCACGCTGCCACGTGGATGGACGTCGAAAACGTGACACCGAGTGACGGAAGCCAGACACAAAGGGCCACATCTCATGTGCTACTGTTTATTAGACCCACAGTAAGTAAACCCGTCGGAACAGAAAGTGGATTAGTGGTTGCCAGGGGCTGGGGTTGGGGGCGGGGTAGGAGGAAGAATGGGGAGTGACTGATGAATGGGTCTGGGGTTTCTGATCAGGGTGGTGGAAATATTTCGGAAATTATAGAGGTGATGGTCGCACAACATCGTGAGTGTACCAAATGCCTCTGAATCATTCGCTTGAAAACGGTCAGAATAGTTACGTGTATCTTACCACACACACAAACACACAAAATAGGATTACAATTCTCCCTCCACCCTCCCTCCCTCCCTCCCTTCCTTCCTTCCTTCTTTCCTTCCTTCCGGTGAAGTACAGTTTGTGAGTGGAGGACAAGGACAAGAAACCTGCTTGGAAGCATCTGGAACGGAGTGGGAGGGCAAGCCAGGCCAGGAACTCCCCAGGATCTGTGTCCCAGGCCAGGAAGGTGGCTGGGTTGAGCCTCCTGAAAGGCCGTCCCAAGACCTGTGGGCGCCAGGAGAAAGGCCAGGCAGGGCCAGCCTCCCAGATGCTGGGGCGGAAGCCAGAACAATGGCATCCCCTGCGTTTGGACCCCTTCCAAAGAGGTTCACGTTTTCCACGGAGAGAGCACTCACCACAACTGGAAGGGAGAAGAGAAAGCCAGAGGCCGGGTTTCCCAGCTGTGATGTGTGCTGTGCCGCCAGCCCACCGCCCGCTCCCCACAGACACCTGGCTCGTGGGTCCTGGCCGCGGGAAAGCCTCAGGAGCCCTGCTTTCAGGTTGGCCCGGTGGCGTTGGCCGTGTGGCTCGGAGGCTGGGAGAGATGCCATCCAGCGTGCTCCCCGAGAGGTCCACAGGGCGAGCCAAACACTGACCCAGCCAGACTGACCACGTGAGCACCCCTCGCTTGTCTGGAACCACCTCGCTTGCAGCCTTGCCTGTCCAGAGAGCCCCTGGAACCAATAAGTCAGCAGGGATGGGCCGTGGCAGCCGGGGATCCCGCCCCAAGTCCCAGCCTGCAAGCCTCGTCTCGCTCAGAGCCTCCTTACTCCTTGCCTGACACGCGGCACTGACAGGGCTGGTGTCCGGCCGGGCCCCAGGGCTCATATGAGAGGAGCCTGGAAAGCAATCACGGACACTCTCCTCCCCGGGCGGGGCCCCTCAGCCCTGCCCGTCTGCCCAGCGATGTGTCACCTGGCGAGCGTTGTGCAGAGAGAGTGTCGCGGGACCCAGGGCTCATGCCAGGCTTCTCCCGCCAACTACGAGCCCTTGGGAAAGTCGTGTCACCTACGGGGGCTTTATGCCCGCCAAGCCCTGCTTCCCCATTTTACAGCTGGGAAAACTGAGGCTCCGTGCCACAACCCCGGCACATCAGAAAGTGGGAAGCTGTGTCCAGTAGCTCTCCTCGTGGCAGGGAAGAGACTGTGCACAAGCACAAGTGTTAGCACGAACACACCCGACCTGAGCCAGACGGCCGATCT
Source organism: Panthera leo (assembly GCF_018350215.1). Classification (NCBI taxonomy): domain Eukaryota; kingdom Metazoa; phylum Chordata; class Mammalia; order Carnivora; family Felidae; genus Panthera; species Panthera leo. The sequence continues at coordinate 1,979,817 of NC_056694.1, forward strand.
TCGCAGCTCACGAGAGAACTGTGGCTCCTTCATTTCACAGACAAGGAATCTAAAACCCAGAAGATGAAACCGCTCGCCCTGAGTCCCGAGCCAGGGAGCTGGAGACAGTGTCGCCCTCGTGGCAGGCACCACGGGGCCACTGTGTGGTGAACAAGTCATCCTGGCCGAAATTGAGGTCCAGCCTTTGCCTTCGGCTTCGGGGAGATCTGCATCATGTCCGATAGACGTGTCTTTGTTTAGTGCGGGGACCAGTCACATCAGAAAGTCCAGCCACGTGATTTAGTTTGGGGCTTTGGACCACGCCGCATCAGTCCACCTGGTAACCATGTCGGCAATGGACCGACCAATCAATCAAGCCTACGTCGTGGAACCCAAAAAAACTGGGCACCGGGGCTGGGGAGGGTGCCCCTGCTTGGCAACACTCTGTGCATTTTGTCACACGTCAGTGCCGGAGGGCCACGCGTCCTGAGCGCAACAGAAACTTTCCCCGTGGACCACCCCCATCCCCACCCCGGGCCGCCGTCTCCTGTGACGTATCTGCTTTCGTGACTTCCGTGAGTTCTCCTAGCCGGTTTTGGAATCTCCGCGTGGTTTGCGGAACTCTCCCACCTTGCAACTGGTGAAGTGAGGCGTGAGACCGTCTCGGGGCCGATGCTGACTCCCCTTTCACACTTGGGTCTTGCTAATCCCCACACGAGACAGATGACCACCATCCCCGCGTCAGGAGGGAAAAAGGCTCAGAGGATTAGGTATAGACGCAAGGTGTAAACCCCTGTCTCTCAAAATTTCTGGTTTGATTCTCTCTGCCGTGCAACCCCCCCAAATAACGTATTTTTAAAAGACCAACGGGTGACGCATTTGTTGCTGAATAGTTAACCTCCCCCAAAACTCAGTGGCTTAAGACCACCTATGCCGTATCTGTTCGTGGCTCTGGGGCTGAGCAGCGTGGGCTCAGCTGGGTGGTCCTTTGGTGGCTGGCAGGGTTGTACATGTACCTGCGGTCACACGGCAGACCCACTGGGCCATCTGGACGGTCTCAGATGGCTGGTGCTTGGTGCTGAGCCGGGGCCACACTCAGCTGAGTTGGGTCGGCTTCTTCCCCGGTGGGAAAGAGAGCTTTTAAGCCCTGAAGCGTGAACACTTGCCTGCTCGTGTCCCATTTAATAATGGGTCCCATTGGCCAAAGCCAGTCATGGCCAAGCACAGAGACAATGGGCAGGACTGAACAAGGCACGGACACAGGGGAGTGTGGACACGGGCTGGGGCTACGTCAGTCAAGATTGAGCGGACTTCCAAAAGGGGAAGAGATTCTTAAAGTCCTGTGCAGTCCCTTCCTCCCTGGCAGGCGCAGAGGAGGAAATGGATGTGAGCAGCTGGGATGAGAGGGTCTGAGAGGGTTCCTCCCCACAGCTCGGGAACCTCGCCTCTGTCTCCAGGAGCAGCGGGAAGGGGACTCTGGCTTGGTCTCTGGCTTCAAGCTGGTGACGAAGGCTGGCCGGGCAGCTGTTGGAAGGATGGACTGTCAATCACACTGTCCCTGTGCTTGGGGAGAGAAGGCTCCTTTCTCGGACCTTGGACCTTCGGAAGCAGGCCAGCAAGTGTGGGGAGGGATCACGGCCTCTCGCCGGGGGCCGTGGGAGAGGCAGGCTCTCCCTGCCCCCTCCTGAGCCCTGCCAGCTGCTCCCAGGCTTGGGCTGTCTGGTGACACCGTTCCCCTTCCAAGAGCTGAGACCCTTCAGCCGGGCAGCCTTCCAAGCCTCAGTCTCCCCGTCTGCAAACAGAGGACGATCTTGCTTCCCTCCCTGGGCGGGTGCCAGGGTTACGCTAGAAAGGGGATGTTCACAGCTGAAACCCAGCTTCCTTCCCTCACTGTAAGCTGTTTCCCCATGCGATGTGCCCAAGTGCCTTTGGGGGCCTGTCACTCACCCCCCAGCCACTCCGACTGTGCTTTGCCTGAGTAGAGGCCAGCCACTGCATCCCCACGTGGGGGTCCTAGGGGCCCAGGTTCAAACTGGAGTCAGACAGTTCTCATTCCCTCACACACTGTTTCCCTGGCCGGGGTGGGGCCCAGGGAGTCAGGGTCTCCCTCCCCAGGGTGGGCCGCCTCTTCTGGGAAGCCCTGGAAGGAAATGTTAGCCCCACAGGGCTGGTGGAAGGAAATGTCTCCAGCAGGCTGCCAGGAACGTGGGGCAGACGGGGAGGGCTGTGCTCATGGCCTGAGCTTCTCCTCCCCGCCCCCGTCTGTGTGAAGGACGCTGACCGTGCCAACCCCCCACTGTCCCTGTCCTCCTCATCTCTCCCGGAGGCTCAGGGAGGCAGGGGTCGGGGCAGGAGCAAGGTGGAGGCTTCTGGAACTGTGGCCAAGATGATGGCATTATCAGGGCTGGGCCCTTGACGGGTGCTCCGTGCATGTTTCTGGAACAGACGTCATCATGCTCTCCAGGAGCTGCCCAGGCTGGCACAGGCCTGCTCCGGCCACGTGCTCACAGTCACCCAGAGACATGGCTCCGGTCACTCCCAAACCGAGGGTCAGTTCGCCCCGGGTCACCGGCCAGGATGGTCTGGCTAGATCCCTCGGCCTGGATTTTGTTGCCTGCGGGCCCAGGAACCCTTTCCTCCCCAGATATCCCAGCTGCTCAGCAGCACGGACAGGGGGCGGTGGGTGAGTGGGCAGCCCCACTGGGCTCGCCTCCCTGCCTGGCCTCACTTTCTGCTCCCGGATTCTGTGTCTCCCTCCCTCTGCCCTTCCCCCACTCACCGAGATCAGTGAGGAGGGAATGTGCTGGAAATGTGTCCCAGTCTGAGGCCGCTCCCCGCCTGGCACACGTGGGATGCCCAGCCCTCTCCTGTCTTTGGGGGTGGCTAAGAGGGACTGGTTTTATCTGGTGGGCACTGAGGGGGACAGCCTTCACACAGTTCCTCACCAGCCCCTGAATCATCGGCAGCCCTCCCAGCTGCCAGGGATCCTTCACCTTCTGAAAGGCAAATTGGACCTGGCATCCTGCTGCCAGCAGCCCTTCCCTGCTCCCACGGTTCCCAGGGTTCCCGGGGTGAGGGCCAAACTCCTCCGCAGAACGTGCAGTTCCCCCCTCCCTGCCCCCTGCCCCAGCCCCAGCCCCTGCTTCCGCCCCAACCTGCCGGCCCCAGCCACGCTGGACCACTTCTGGCTCCAGGGGGAGGGCCAAGGGTTCCCTAGGCAGGAAGACCCCCATTCCCTCCTCTGGAGGCGAGGGCCACGTGTTCCTGCCCCCCCCCGACCCCGCCCACTGCCCGGTCTGTACTTTGTGCTGCTGGGCCTCTCGCCTGGACCCTCGCCAGCCTGGTAGGGAGGTCTGCCCGCCTGGGTCCTGGCACCCTGGCGGGTGGGTGTTTGGTGGGTGAAGGAGTTTACTCTAGGCTGCGTGGCGCCCGGCCTAGCCGACAGACTTGCAAACAGATCAAATAAACCTTGATCCTTGAAGGTCCACGGTGCCTTCCTCTCTCAGTGCCTGGCACACAGCAGACGTGCAGCAAATACTAAAGCAGGCGGGATGAACTCAGTTCGTGAGAGCGCAGAGAAAGGAGGGGCTGACCCCAGGGAGCGTCTCAGCAGGGCCAGGCGGGCAGGCCTGGGGGACGGGACACTGCTGGCGGGAAACAGCTTGTGTAAGGCGGTCAGCTGGATGGGGGGAAGGGCATGCTCTGGGCAGGCTGTGCGCGTGCGTCTAGAGGGGAGGGCAGGGGTCAGGGCCAGAGGCGGGGGGGGGGGGGGTGTGTGCCAAGCTGGGGCATGGAGGGAATCCAAGTGAGTCTCTTGGGGAGAGAAGGTGTGTGTTTACACTGGCTTTTAACCCAGGATCACAGGGCAGCATGGGGAGGACGGGCCACGGTGCCTGACGTTGGATTCATAGAGCCGGGATGGAGACGAGGAACAGGACGGATGAGTGCTGGCCTCCCCTGGATCTGTCCTTCTCTTCCCCCCTTAGCAACGGAACTTCCCGTTTTTATTGCGTCTAAGACCACCGAGAATAGACTAATGTTTCCCAAGCTCCTTGGCAGCTGGGTAGGCTAGTGAACACCTTCTGACCAATGGAATACCAGTGGGAGTGTCCTCAAGTGAGGGGACACCCCCTTCCTCCTTCCTTCCCGTGGCTCGAGTTTGTGTTATGGCCGGAGCCCGAGCAGCCTTTTTGGGCCGTGAAGCCTTGTGTTTGGGAGAGTGAAGCAGTGAGAAGAGTGTGGGTCTTTGAAAATCACGCAGCCGCCATCTCTCACCTGCCCTGTTTCCCTGGGGGCTTTGGAAACTTCGAAAGTGTTTGGGTTACTGATATTTTGGGTGTTCTCAGTCTCCAGCCGGATCTAAAGCCAATGAATGGAAGGATGGAGGGGAGGTCTCAGGTTCTGAGGACTCTCCTGAGTCTTAGCGGGGACAGGGCAGTGAGAAGAGAGAGCCAAGGCCGCCTCCGAGGTCCTGTGGGAAGCGGCGGGATACTTCACTCTGCATGCGTTGGGCCCCTTCCGTGTCTGCTGCGAGGGTGTACAGGTGAATGGCCTGCTCTGTGCGGGCGGCTCACGGTCCGGCGGGACAGACGCGCGCCGGAAGGGCTCTGCTGGAGGAAGGGGAGCCCCTCGCCCAGGAGTTGCTAAGCGCTTCTTGTGTTCGTTCCGCACAGTTACTGAGCACCTCCTGTGCACCAGATGCCGTGTTAGGTCTTGGGAGCGGCAGTGAGCCTTGCGAACACGGTCTGGAACCAAGGGAGTCTGACAGGGGAGTCACACGGCCATCAAATGATCTCAGCGTTGAGTGACAGGGCAGTGGAAGTGGCCGAGTGCCACAGTGCCACACAGGGTGAATCCTGTGCCGTGAGGGTATCATGCCAGGGGCCAAAGGAGGCTCTGCAGGACCTTGTGACACCCCTCCCCACGGGGTAGACGTCTCAAGGGCTCTCTCGGAGCAAAGCCACTTCCCCAGCGAATCTCCCGCTTGTTCCTGGCTGCCCCTGACCTTGGCCGTGGCTGACGGCGGGTACCCCTGGCCGAATCGAGTCTGGGCCCACAGGACAAGGGGGCAAGGCCACGCAGGTCCGACTGAGATGGTGGCTTGAGCTGTCACGGGCAGGGACGGACGTGGGGAGGAGAGGACAGACGTGGGCCATCTTTAGGAGGAGAAAGCCTCAGGGGGTTTTGTTGACACTTTGGAGATGGTGATAGGGGAGAGGGAGAGGCTCAGAGGGCACCCCCTCCAGGCTTCTGGCCTGTGTGTGGACGGTGGGGTGCAGGAGGGGTCCCCAAGGGTGTGCCTGCATGGGAGGAGAGATCTGTGTTCTTCACAAAGATTTTTTTAAACTTTTTTAGCCTTGATTTATTTTTGAAAGAGAGCACGAGTGGGGGAGGAACAGAGAGAGAGGGAGACATAGAATCCGAAGCAGGCTTCAGGCTCCTCCCAGAGCCTCACGTGGGGCTGGAACTCATGAGCCACAAGTTCGTGACCTGAGCTGAAGTCAGACGCTGAACTGACCGAGCCACCCAGGTGCCCCGCTTTTACAAAGATTTTTGAATTGGGGTAGACTATATATAACAAAGAATTTATCATCTTAACCATTTTCAAACGCCCGGTTCGGGGACATCAAGCACATTCACCCTGTTGTGCGGTCACCACCGCCGCCGTCCGGTTCCAGAACATTCCATCTCCCCACAGGAGACTCTCTCCCCATCGCATGCTAACCCTCATCCCCTCCCAGCCGGGGCACCGCCCCCCCAGCCGTGTTTGTGTTCCCGTCCCTGCCTCGTTTCGGTGAGCACGATGTCCTCCAGAGGCGCCCGTGTGCTAGCGTGTGTCAGGGCTCCCCTCCTCCGTCAGGTTGGAGAGGAGCCCGCTGTGTGCGTAGACCGCGACTCCTTTACCTGACAACAGACACCTGGCTCCTTCCGCCTTCTGCGTTGCGGGCGCTGCTGCTGTGGATGTGAGTGTGCAGACACCTCGTGCCCTGCGTCCCTGGGTTGAATTCTTTGCTGGATCCCGTGGTGGTTCTGTTTACCTACTTGAGGCGCCGCCAGACCGTTCTCCAGAGCAGCGAAACCGCCTTACGTTCCCACCGACCGTGCACACGGGCTCCCGTCCCTCCACGTCCTCACCTGTCACCTGTGGCTTTGATTTCTTTTTGTAGTGGCCATCCCAGTGGGGGCGGGGTTGGTGAGCGTCATTTTGGGCAAGCTGAGGTGGATGTCTTGGGGACGTCCCCAGGGCGCCAAGGAGGGGGTGACTGGGTGGCCGGGGAGGTACGGGTGCCGTCATCCACGCAGCAGGAAAGATGAAGGCTGTGGTGTGTGTGGGCTTGTGGGAGCAGAGGACAGGGTTTCCCAGAGGTCTGCAGAGCAGGGATGTGGGGTTTCGGGGCAGCCGAGGAAGGGGAGGGGGTCAGCAGTGTCACCTGCTGTAGAAACACCCGTGGGGTGAAGACAGGGACTGAGGCTGGAGCAGAGAGCCTCCTCTCAGTACCCAACAGGGGGAGGGAAGGTCAGACCCATGACAGAGAAGTCAAAATTCTACCAGCAGTAACCAAATAAGGACAGGGGTGCAATCGTTGGCCACAAACTAAAGCGCAGGAGATTCTGGAAGCATACATGCAGAGCTTACCCCTACCCCAGGCCTCCGGAAGCAAAGAAGGAAGTCCACAGAATTCTGCGAGACTTTGTCGGGGCCTCTCCCGATATGTTAAGAACTCACTATGGGGGTAAATGGAGAGGGGGCAGTGAGAGAAATATTCCAGAATGTTCCGGGGGGCCCTGAGACCTGTCCCCCCCCCCCCCCCCCGCCCCTCCACAGCTACAGGATGCACTTTCCTGGAGCCCTGAGTGCCCTGCTGGGGGACAGTCAGAAAACCTCCAAGTGGCTCTGGGCAGAGGAACGGCGTCAGATGCGGGATGAGCCCGAGAGCGGCCTCAACCCTACACTGCAGCTCGAGGACGCCCACCCATGATATTTACCGAGTACCGACAGCGGCTGTTTCTAGGGAGAAGGTCTGTGGACGATGTGTCGTGTTTGATGTGAAGGGAGTGGCCAGAGAGCCGGGCGGGAGGCAGAGGTGGGCAGGACCCGGGTGGGGCGGCGGGGGCCGGACGGACGGCTCCCGTGTAAGAGGAGGATTTCCCCCAGACGCACCCTAGGGGAGAGAGGACTCTGCCCTCCACCTCAGCGCTCACAGGGTGTCCCATCCCACTGCGCTCTCGGTGACGACAGCCTGGTGCGAAAGCAGCTTGAACGCCAGCAGCTGAGGCCGCCGGACCCGGCCAGGTGAAAGGATCCCTCCATTTATCTGATGTCACTCCTGCTTGGGCACCGCTGCAGGAGGAGAGCCTCCCACCGCGAACACCGGGGGTCCCTGTGAACGGCCAAGGACTCTCAAACAGCTGGGGCACAAGTGAGGAGGATGTGCGTTGGAGAAGCGCGTCAAGCGGCTCACACGGAGTGGTGTAGACGCCGGTGGGAGCTCGTGGAACCCGCGAGCGGCATACGTGACCCTAATTACGTGTGTACGGTCCACTAACGAACCACTTACCGAGGAGCTGAGATTGGACGATCCCATCCACCCCTGTCAGAAGTTCCTATTTTCACATTGGTCACACGTTTTCCATTTTGGGGTCTTCTCCATGGAAACCACACAGCTTAGCATGGCTTGAGTTTACGGTGTGCGTGTATGTGTGCGTGAGCTTTTGTGTCTTTGGGTGTGTGTTCGTATGTGCAAGTACGTATTTCACGTGAGCGTGCGTTTGTGCGTTTGCCTGCGTTCGTATGAGAGCATGTTTGTGTGTGCGTGTGTGTGCACGCACGTGCATGTCTGTCCGCGTGTGTCTGCCCGTGGGTGCACAGCACGTCCGGTAGGGGGGGACGGCTGGCTGGGGGTTCTGCACAGTAGCCCCGGGCCTGGTGGCTGACTGTGGGGTGAGGACGATGAAGAGAGACGGGCCCAGGCCCAGGTTTCTGGCTCGGAAAACCGAGATGGCATTGCTGGATCGCTGGACGGGGGGCAGGTTAGGGGGCAAAGGTCACTGAAAGCCGGGCCAAGCTGAGCTTGAGGCCTCTGAGACACGTAGGTACAGACGTCCGTGTCGGTATTTGGGGAATGTGGGCATTGGGGACGGAGCCCTGGGGATGCCCGCGTCTAACAGACAGACAAACGGGTGGTGCCCAGCCTGGTTACAGGCTGGGTGGGGGGGCAGGAGAAATACCGTGTGAGGGAGGAGACCAGACACAGGGGTAGGGCCATCGTGCCAGTGCTGCCAAGGGGGAGAGCACTTGGGGCTGAACTGGGCCTAGACGGAGGGCGGGGACGAGGCCACCATCAGCAGGGGCGGCCGCGCCGGGGCCCCGACCCCAGCCACCCCCCTTCCGGGCTTTTATTCCTTCTGAGCCGCCGGCCGGGAAGGGGAGGGCTGAGGAAGCAAGCGGCCAGGCTGGGAGCCTGAATGGCAGCCCCGGGGGCCTTGGCACAGATCGCACCCTCTCCTTTGAATCCCAGGCTGTTCTGGGGCTTAATTAACGGTGAGCTCCGGGGCACCCCGCTCCCTATTCAGAAAGGACTCCATGGAAACTCCAGAGGCTCTTCAGGCAGGCTCTGGCTAATGGGGCCGCCCCTCTGCGCTGTCCGCAGCCCGGCTGGGTTCCCAGGATGTGAGTGGAAGGCGCTGGCCAAAGGCCATTGGCTGGTACCCGAGCCCGGAACGTGGAGCGGTTCCTCCTCGTCGTTTGTGCCCTCAGCCCAGTAGCAGGTGCTAAAAGGAACCGGGGATTCGGATTCTGACATTTTTTTCCATATTCCCTGGTGACTTTTGAAGAATCTCCTCAAGAAAATCATCTTGGCAAGGGCCTGCGGGTAACTCTCAGTTAAGAGTCTATAAGGAGGCCCACGTGCTCCTTGCGGGCCAGGCTGGGCACTACTTTCAAATTCCCGAGGGTCACAAACCAACCAGTGGCAGAACAGGGAGCGGGGCGTGTGCACGTGTGTATCTCTGCGCCTGCTCACGGATTCACATGTCTGTCTACCCCTGCTGGCCGGGGCCCGAGGCCGGGCCGTACTCCGTTCCCTTGCCAGCTCCAGCTAAGGAACTCCCCGGGAGGGTCTCCCCCGGAGGCTGCTCTCTGCGGGTGGACCCCAGCCTCTCCGAGGACACGCAGGGGCAGGCGTGTGGCCGGGGAAGGTGTCTGATGCGCTCTGCTCTCTGCCGTCACAGACTCCTTAAGGCCCAAGCAGCTCCTGCACAAAGCGTGAAGCCTTCCAGACAAGCCGTTTGCCCAGACACGTGGCGATGGGGCGCGAGGTGGGCTCGGGCAAGGCCAGAGCCGGCCAACGAGCCCCTGGAGGGGCTCCGGGCAGATTCCAGCAGGATCTAAGGGCCTGGCAAGCAGCCGCACGCAAGCAAAATCTTGGGGAAGATTTATTCCCCAGACATCAGCTGTCTTCTGCCGCCAGATTCGTGGATTCCTGTCAAAGATTCCTTCCCTGCTCCTAAAGCAAAAGCTGAGTAGAATTTGGGGAAACGCCCCCAGATGAAAACACATTTTCAGTTCCTTTTTAATTTTTAATGTTTTTATTTTTGAGAGCGAGTGCAAGCACAGGAGCAGGGGAATAGCAGCCAGAGAATCTCAAGCAGGCTCCTCGATCCCAGTGGGACCGTGACCTGCACCAAAATCCAGAGTCGGACGCTCAAGCGACTGAGCCACCCAGGCGCCCCTCACGTCTTCGTTTCTTGACGCTCGAGTCCTCTTGGGCCAGCAAGGAGAAGGGAGGAGGGGAGGCGGGAGAGGAGGGAGCCGCGGGCGGGCGGCAGGGCCTCTTCCCTCCGGCCGGCCCTCTGCACCCCAGCCGGTGCGAAGCAGAGGCCCAGCGGCCCCGGAGAGTGAGGTTTCTGAAGCACACAGCCTGGGCTACAGCGTCGCACCCCTGGGGGCAATTCAAAGTGACAGGATTTACTCGGCAAACAAGACAAATACCCTGCGAGACAGCTGTTCTTTGCAGCGCAGGGTGAAAACCTCATCCCTTCCGAAGACTCCTGTATAAACGACGCATAAAGTTACAACCATCTAAATACACGTGCCGAAGGCCAGTGGGTCCACCGCTTCCTCCCCTGAGCCACCTGCTGGTTTCACGTTTTAACTCCCAGGTGGGACTTCTCGTTTTTAAGGACGCTTAGCCGGCGGGGAAGTGGGGCTAGCGGGCCCTTGGGAACGTGGCAAGGTGGGACCCTGGAGGGGCAGCCCGCCGGACCTCCGGTCCTCAGAGAATCTCTGAGCCACGTGACAGCAGGTGCTCTTGCCGGAGCCACAGCAGGGCTGTCATTTAAGCTCACTTTAAATTGTGTTCGGATCTCGAAGGGTAGCGGGCTTTCTGCAGAGGGTATTTATTTCTCGAAATCAGAGACAAAGGCATGCTGTGCTCACCCTGGCAGACGAGCTAGGCCGGTCTCCCTTTTCCTAATGCTGTGGGTATTTTTGCCAGGACGGAGGTTTCTGGTCTGTCTGAAGGGCCAAGAGCACTTGTCAGGACGACAGTGGACGTTCATGGGACAGGGCACAGCCAGCACGTGCCGTCGGGGCCATCGGTCTGTCTCTCAGAGTCCCTCCCTCACACAGAGAGGAGCGAGCAAACAAAACCCCCTAAAAACCCCATCGAGGGGCGCCCGGGTGTCTCAGACAGTGAAGCTCCCGACTCTTGGTTTTGGCTCCGGTCGTGATCTCCTGGTTCGTGGGATCGAGCCCCGCATCAGGCTCTGTGCTGATGGTGTGGAAGCTGCTTGGGATTCTCTCTCCCCCCTCCTCTCTGCTCCTCCCCCACCTGTGCCCTCTCTGCCTCTCTCAAAATAAACTTAAAAAAAGCCATTGAGCTGCCCAGTCAGCGACCTCCCCACTGGGAGGCCTGCGGGGCTCCTGGTCTTGGCGGTCTCCCTCTCCGGACCCTCGCCTGTCCACCCTGGCGGGGACCTCCCGGCCCGCACTCCTCCTGGGCCCCTGGGCACGGAGACCCGCAGCTGAGCTCCCTGGAAGCCGCCTGCCACTCGGCTCGCCCCTCGGCACAGCCCTCACGCGTCTGTCTGGGCAGCCGCCCGGTCCCGCCCCGTGCTGTTCCCACTAGCACTGCCCTCCCTGCCCTCTTTCTCCCTGGAGCGTGCCCGCTGGGTGGGTGCGAACCGAGGGCCGCCGGAGGCCGTGACACTGCCCAGACTCCTCTGTCATCATCACCTGGCACCTTCAGGAATGCCACAGGACAGCCTGTCCCCGGCTCCCGGGCTGGGGTCTCTCCGGCATCCCGGGCGGCAGGAGCAGCATCTCCGTGGCCAGGCCGGGTCAGCCCCCGTGCGTCCGGGTGGGGGACGGCGCTGCTTCGGGAGGGAGGGGCCGGGGGGGGGTGGCGGCAGCCTGGAAGCCTCGCCTCCCCGCGGTCAGGAGGCCCGGCTGTGGCAGCACCGGGTCAGCTGGGTCAGGGCCGGGAGATGCGGCTTCCGCTTCTGCACTGTGAGGGTGGCCGGGGTGGGGGCAGGGCACATTTCTCTGTCAGCCCCCAGCCGGTGTGCGGGTGCTGTGGTGACAACCAGGGCGCGGCGAGCCGCACATGCCCCGGACTCCCCACGGGAGGGCACGGACCTGTGCCTTTGGGGCGCTTGATGCCTGAGGTTGCAGTGCCTGTCTCCTTTCTGCTGGATCCCTTTCCCCTCCCCTGCCTCCCTGGAGTGGGCCCCGAGGCCCCATGTGGGCAGCGGCCCCCAGCTGAGCAGGCACCGGGAGTCGGCGCTCCAGGCCCTCCTGGCTCTGCAGGCGGGGAAACCCAGCCCCACGGCCAGGCCCCACAAGCAGGCTGCTGCCTGGGGTTCTCCTCGGCGCCTGCAGGGCCACAGGGCCACAGGGCAGGCCATCCGCCAGAGGGCGTGCACACTGGACTCTGGCTGAACTCACGGTGGCCTAGAGGTGCATCAGTGACCGAGGCGGCTTCGAGAATGTTTGCGTTTAATCAACAATGCTGCCCCGAAGGCACACAGGCGGACGCGTGTACATATTTACGGTTCTTGGGGTCGTCTCCTTGGAAAACACAAGCACACAGACCGATCTTGCCTTTGTGGCCCTGCCCGCTGGCCAGGCCCCTCCGGTCACGGCACACAGGCCAGCCCGGACGCCACGCGGGGCCTTGTTCTCCAGGGCCCGAATGACGAGTGGGTGGAAATGCCCGTTGTTTGAGTGACGGGTGGGAGGAGCCTCGCCCCAGGAGCGGGCAGGCCCCCAGCGCTCGCCCAGCCCCTACAGACCCTTGGCTCCGAGCCCGGGACCCAGGGGAGGGTGGTCGGGTCACTGGGGAACAGACCCCACGCGTGAAACAAGCCAGGGGCGGCAACAGATTCGGTCCAGTTACCAGTCGGTCCAGTGGGAAAGACGAGAAACAAGAAAATGGTCTTTGCAGCCCACAGACCAAACCAACAAAAGACTAAATCGGCCTAGCTTTCTGGCTGGGCTTTTTTTTCTCAAGCTGTTGTGTGGACGGAGCCTGACCGGGTGGTCCCGGCGGCTCGGGGTGGACGACCATGGACGGGCTCTAGCTGGTTGTGGCGCCAGAAGCTTCCTGGCCACGGTGAGGAGGGCCAAGGGTTTCCCCAAAGAAGAACACATCCTACTCCCCAAGGTTTGACCTCAGAAGGGCTCCAGCCGGCACACTCAGTCCAGGCAAGAGTGAGCTTCCTCACGCAGCTGTGTGGCCTGTGGACCTGTGGAGAGTTGGACGCCTGGCCTGGGGACATGGGGCTCTTAAGACGCCCTTGATGTCCCCCCCCCACCGCGAGCCTGAGGCTCTTCTCGTTCTCATCAACAAAGGCTGACCTTGCAGACAAAGGGGGGGGCTCTGTGTTTGTGTGGCACAGGCTGGGCGGGAGCCGGGGGCCGCACGCAGCAAGGGCCTGGGGCACCCTCGTCACCTGCGGCCCGCAGGTGAGCCCAGCACCCCTGCCCTGCCCGGGGCCTGGGGACAGCTGTGCCGCTGCACTTCTCAAAGGCAAACCTGATGGTACTTCCTGGTTAGGGTTTGGTGCCTTTTAAGGCTTGGCCTACCCAGTGACAGGGTCTCGCCAGACTCCTTCCTGGGCACAGCACCTCTTGGGCACAGGGCCCCGGCGGTGGGGTCGATGGTGGGGGAAGGTCTGCGTGGAGAGGGGCAGGAGGAGGAGCCTGAGGAACACGAGCCCCTCTTGGGGCCCCGATGTCCTCGTGTCTCACGAGACTTGGAGACGCCGTATCCTGCCACAGGGGTCTGTCACATCTGCCTCTTCCAGAAAGTACTTCGCCTACTGGCCGGGTGGAGATCAGAGCACGTGGTGCCAGAGAAGGCGGTGGCGGGAGAGGAACAGGGTGCCGTCAGCGCGGCTCCAGACGAGGCGGGCGCTCCCAGCTCACGGCCGGAGGCCAGGAAGCGGCTGCCGAGACCGCGTCTTTGCAGGGCCGCCGGCTGGCCCGTCCCGGGCAGAAGCGTCTGTCCGTCTGACACCAAAAACTGCGCCGCCGGCCCTTCCCGGAGACGAGATCATTCAGGATTCCCTGAACAAGCAACCCAACAGGCGACCGGACCAACGGAAGAGGAGCACCGACCAGGCTGCTGAGGTGCGTGCGGAGCACGGAGCTCTTTGCCAACAAGGTAAAATACTCTGCAGTCGTAACTGTAGTCCCCACATCCTCTAGGACACGCTTCGTCCTCCAAACCCCGAGCTTCCCTGCAGGGCCGTCGCCGCGTGAGGGGCAGGCCCGGAGCCTAGGGCGGGGAGGCGGCCTTCCTCGGGGCCACAGCCGGGGCCACCACGATCTCGTCGGAGTCGTCAGAGCTGCCGTCGTCCGCGGGTCCCGGTCCCGAGGGAGAGGACGGCCCTGCAAGGAACCGGAGCGGGGTTGTCACCGCAGCTGCTCGGGGCCGGGGCGCGCCCCGGCCGCCAGTCTGGGACACTTCGCACAGCGCCTGCTCCCTGCCGGGCGGGAACGACCTTCGGCGTCAGCGTCACACGGCCACAAACCACCTCAGCCTCCGAGCTCAGCTCTGGACACCCCGGCCGTTGCCAAAAGGCAGACACCCGCAAAAGGTGAGGCTGGCCGACAGCGAGCAAGCTGGAGCACGACTGGGGGGCCTCTGAGGGCCGCCCCCACCGTGGCGCCCCGAGCCCGCGGCCTGGGCGGGAGCTGCGACCCAGCGCTGGCGAGGCTGGCCGCCAGCTGCGTGTGTAAGAGCCCGCTTCCTGGTGGCACGTCCACCTGGGGAGACGGGCACGCGGCGCCCGGTGGCCCCTCCCCCACACTCTTCACTCACAGCAGCCTTCCAGAATCCCATCTCTGCTGGAAGGGGGCGCCAGCTGCAGGCAGCCTGCGCCCGAGGGGCCTGAGGAGGGGCCTGACGCGGGCGAGGGATGGGAGGGAGGCCCGCACTCTGCCCTGTGAGGGGCAAGGGGACGGCCGGGGGGAAAGCGGGAAGGAAGCCAGGCTCGGCCGCACCGAGGCGTGTGACTGCACAGCTGGCCTCTGGCGCTTTCCAGAGAACATCTGAGAGGAGAGCCTCAGGACGCTCAAACATCCGTTTCCAAGGTTATCTTCAAAAACACGGTCACGATCGGACCAAACAGGGCCGCACGGCCCTGCCGGGAACTGAGGGCCGCGTGTGCGGTAACGCCCCTCGGCGGGAGACGACACCGTCCGCAGGAGGAGGGGCTTCAGGGGGCCGGGGGTTCTCAACGGCCCGCCCGGCTCCGCGTCTTCCTAGGGCATCCCGGTGCTGCTGCCCTTGGCTCTCGACACGCGGGGCCTGTGGGGCACCAGAGTTCGACGTCCGCGAGCCCCGACAGCCCGGGCTGAGCGACTGCAAGGGACGCAGCCCGCTCTCCCGTGTGGTGACTTCCCGGGCGGACACGGTGGCAAGCCCTTGGCTCCTCAGGACATTCTCCGAGACCCAGCCCCCCAAAGGCCGCGTCGCCCCCACTCACCGCAGCGGGGCTGCAGGGCTGCTGGATGCCCCGGAGCCTCGTCCTCGGCCGCCGGCCCCTCCGCGGTCTCCCCGCCGCTCGCCTCACTGTCCTCTTGACCTGAAACGACACGCAGACCAGAAGTGCCGGCCCTGCACGTGGCCGGCGTGGGACACGGGCAGGACTCGTCCCCTCCCCCCGTCTTTCCACCCCAACACCCGGGTTTTGGCCTCCTTTGCTGAGGTTTCCTGACACGAAGCCCCGCTCCCTGCCTGTCCTCAGACTCCATCTTTGTGACCTACGAGCTCAGGACAGAAAAGTCGCTGGAAACGTTCTCACGTGAGCGCCACGTGGTGACCGCGTACGGGCCCTCACTAACAGGACCTCAAGACTGCGTTTCTTGCTCCGGTGACCGTCCCAAACCTCCCAGCACCGCCTTCTTGCTCATCAGCAGCATCATAGTACGAGTGCGAGCAAGTCACAGCAGAGGAAGGGGGAGGGGAGGCCGGAATCGCGGGGCCTGAAAGCAACGTCCAGGCTCTCGCCGGGCGTCCGCCTCACATGCGAGGAGACGGGCCCTGCCCGGGACCCCACGTCCACCGCCGGGCAGAGCTGACCGGGCCTCACTGCTGGGGTGCGGCGCCCCTGTCAGTCCCAGGGATCTCTGCACTGTCTGGGGGCCTTGATGAGGCCGAAAAGCAGATACACGCAAAGCTTAACTTAAAACCAACAAACAGGAAAAGCATGGGTCCAAAGGAGGGAAACCACCAGCTCCGGTTAGAGCCAAGGATAAAGACCAAAGACACACGAGCCACGAAGCTCCAAGTCTGTAGCCCGCAGGTGCCCGGAAGCCACCGTCCCTGACCCCGGGGCCGCCTCCAGAGGTCCAGGATCTCCCCGATGCAGCCTCCCTGCTGGTAGGCGGTCACAGTGGACAAGCCCCCACACGGGCCCACACACCCCACGCTTCCGGGCAGTGGCAGCTCTTTGCTGGAAGCTCAGAGGGCCGGGGAAATTGAAACTGAAGTGACGTTACCAGGAGAAGGGGCCGGGCAGGGTGGCGAGGAGAGCTGGCTGTGTGTGGCCGGAGCGGGCTGCCTCCTTCTGGGGGCTGCGGTGACGGCTCTCTGACTGGCGGCGCTGCAAGAGAGAGGCCAGCCGCTTGGACTTCACGGAACGCCCCCGTGGGCTGAGGCCCACGGCGGGGCTCACGGACGTGCGGGAGGCCGGCAGGGCTGGTGCACGGCCAGGGTCAGGGCCAGACGCCTTCCTTTCCCACCGTCTCCCGTGCCTTTCCGTCCCAGCGGACACGGTCACCGGCCGTGGTGGCCGTGCCGGGATGGACCCTGACCCGCGTGGAGCCCCCG
Organism: Panthera leo; assembly: GCF_018350215.1. NCBI lineage: Eukaryota > Metazoa > Chordata > Mammalia > Carnivora > Felidae > Panthera > Panthera leo. Next base: position 1,996,136 of record NC_056694.1, read on the forward strand.
GCCGTCTCCGTTCACGGGGAACCAGAACCATGAGATTCGGGCTCCACCTGGCTCTCCTGTGGCAGAGAGGAACCAAAACCGACACCGGAGAGGAAGGGCAGAGTGAGGAGGGGCAGGGAGCCTGAGCCCTGCAGCAGAACAGCCCCAGCCCCCTCCTGAGGGACACTCCCCCGCCTCGGTGCAGAACCCCCCCCTCGCCCCACAACAGCTAGGAGGGGCTGTGACTTTCTGCAGCCGGTGCCCCCGCGGGTCTGGCGCCACAGTGCCACTGAGAAGGAGAGAAGGCGCGCTGCCCTGGGGGGGTTCTGACGACGCCCGCGCCTTCCTGAATGCTGGGGTTACGTCACATTTTCTTCTAACAAGGACGATGCGTTAGGACGAGCCGACCAGCCTACAAAGTGGCAGGTACCAGAACCCCACGGTGTCTGGCCCCTTCTTCCGGTTTCCCCCACCCGGGGGGGCCGTTCCGGGAAGGCCAGAACTCACGGGTTACCCCAACTGCACAGGCAGGAGGAACTCCTCACGGGGTGTTTCTGTTCGGGTGACAAACCAAGGTCCCAGCTCCTACACCCCGTGCCCGGGCACCACCTGGACGGGCAGCTCCCCGCACCGTGTCTGTGGCCGGCGTTTCCCGGGGATACAGAACAGAGTGGGGCCCGCCGGTTGGACTTACCTGCGCCTGACCCGTGCCACGTGCGCCCGGAGGACGGACTGGATGGCGGTGATGGCCTCCTCCTGTCCCGGGCTGCCCTGGGCCTGGGCGGTGGGGCTTGGAACACGTGGTGACGGAGGGTCCTGCGGCAAAATGACAGTGAGCGTGGCAGGGGCCCCCGCCTGGCCCTCAAGAGAGCCAGGTGCGAGCATGGCCCCGTTCGGGGTGGCTCGTCTGGGTACTGTGTGCTTAGCACTTCCTGACTCTCAGACTCTGGAGATTCTTAAAACGGATGTCTTTGTTTTCACAGAGTAGGACGACGCGTATCTTTACTGCGTTAAGATTATACCTTAATCGTGAGATGGACGTGTACCTAGTACGTAGGCACCAGACGTCACATCCACCTGGAGCCTGCCTGGCCCGATGCGCCCCGCGACGGACAGTAAGGTGCAAGGTAGGACACCGCGACCAGAAGATGCCGTGCTGCCTCGGTGGGTGAGGCACCAGACGCGGAGACGGGGAGAGGGCGGCTAGCGGGCCGCTGTGTCCGGCCCCGGGGCTTACCTGTCTGGGCGGGCTGGGGGGTTCTGAAGCACACGCCTGGCTTGACAACAGCTTCACCCGCGCTAGATGTCCCCTGAACGCTGCCTGAAGCACCACAGCCGCCTGGCAGGGAACGGGGAGAGAGGGAAGTAGACGTTAATTCCCCTGCAAGGTGGCAGCTGCGGAGGAAGGGGGATCCAGAGGGAGAAGCCCCAGCAGCAGAGAAGTGACTTCTCTCGCTATTGCGTAACCACGGCCTCTCCGTCACTCACCTAGCGTCTCCCCCAGGGAGAAACAGACCCATCGTCTGGGCAGAGAGAGGCACAGTCGCCCAATCTCGCGGGAAATCACATCATCTGTTAGATGCTAATAAACTTAGCTGCCAGTGTGTGTCCATATTTTACAGTAGTTAGGTTTCCACGTTGGGTAGTCTGTGCCACACCACATGCTTTCCGTACACATCTTCCAAAAGCGGGCAGGGCAGGGGCGCCTGGGTGGCTCTGTCGGTTGAGCGTCCGACTTCAGCTCAGCTCATGACACGGTGTGTGAGTTTGAGCCCCACGTCGGGCTCACTGCTGTCAGCACAGAGCCTGCTTGGGATCCTCTGGCTCCTTCTCTCTACCCCTCCCCCACCCGTGTTTTCGTTCTCTCTCAAAAACAAGCAAGCATGAAGAAAACACAAAATCAAGCAGGGTAGAGCACGATCTCATACTGCTGCAAAGGAATTATTTATCCTTTGAACTTAAATAATTTCTTCAGACGCACATGTGGACGCTCTGCTGAGTTCTGCAGTCAGGGTCGTGGGTCTCGGGGGCAGCAGCCACCAGCCCTGGGTGAAAACGTCACAGCGTGACAGAGGATTTCAGCTATCACGGCATTTTAGGGGAACAACACGCTTAGTTTGTTGAGTCCTGACACATCGTGTGTTTAGATACCTAGAGGCTTCCAGAATCAGTCACAAAAAAAAAAAAACCCTAACACCTTTGCTCTGTCCCTATGGAGGGCAAGGTAAAGCAGACGTCCTGAACTAGGGTTAAGAAACAGGCCCCACAAAGGGCACCTGGGGGGGGCTCAGTGGGTTAAGCGTCCGACTTCGACTCAGGTCATGATCTCGATGTTCGTGAGTTTGAGCCCCGCAACGGGCTCTGTGCTGCCAGCTGGGAGCCTGGAGCCTGCTTCGGATTGTGTTTCCCTCTCTCTCTGCCCCTCCCCCACTTGCAATGACACTCTCTCAAAAGTAAACAAGCATTAAAAAAAAAACAACAGGTCCAACAAAGTGCGGTAAGGGGACCTTCATTAAGGCAAAATCAAACAGGCAAACGCACATGTAGACCGACCCAGGGGGCTCGCTACACGCGGACAACAGGGACCTAGGGCTCCTTACGGGCGACACGGGCTGAGGGTGCTGGCTGCTGACTTACACCAACCACAGCTCGGCCGCACCGCACCTGCCTGGAGAGGCGAGGACGCTCGGGCCTGGGGCGGCACCGAAGACCTCAGTGGAGCACGACAGCACGGGCCGGCCGGCTGGTAGACGCGCTCCAGGGTCCCTGGAGGAGTCCCAAGCTCACCCATTCACCCACTCGTTGCACAGATTTGCCGAATGCCTACCATGTGGCAGGCTGCGTCCTGGGAACTATGGACATAGTGGCCCAAAGGCAGAGTCAGCCTTTGCCTCCGCGGAACCTCCACTGCAGTGTGAGACAAGCAGTTTACGAAGAAGTAAGCTACCAAAATATCAAACAGGGATAAAAGCCACAAGGAGAAATAAAGCAGGACACGAGGCCGGAGTGATGGCTGGCACGGGGTATTCGGAGAGGGTGTCATTGAGGAGGTAATGTTTCGATACGGACCTGTGTAAAGCGAGGGGGCAAAATGTGCAAGTATCTGGAGGAAGAGCCTTCTAGGCAGAGGGGCAGCAAGTGCAAAGGCCCCGTGGCAGGAATATGCTGGTGTTTTCGAGGAGTGTTAAAGAAGCCTCCAGACTGGCTAAAGAAGAATCAGGGCTGGAGGGGTTGCCAGGGCATGTGGCACGGAGGGTGTTCGGGCAACAGCTTTGGAATTTGCTCCAAGTTTAGAGCAGGTCTTATGCGGTGGTGGGTGTTATTTAACAAGTAAGACATGTCACCCCGGAGGCTGCGTGGGGAACAGGCTCGTGGGGAAGGCAACAGCAGCAGCAAGGGGCCGTGCGGGTCCCAGACTCCGTCAGTCCCGGCACCTCCCGGCCCGCGTCCAGCCGCTCACACACACCTGCTCTCCTCCCCGGCAGGCTGTGCTCCTTTGCACACCCGTCTTCTGCCTGGAGCCCTTCCTCTCGGCCCGGGAGCCCTCACATTCCCCAGACCCCACGGCACACCTGGACACGAGCCCTAAACCACACCTGCCACCTTGACCTGCGACGACCCATCTGCTGTTTGAGTCAACATCTTTTTTGAGTCCCGAGGGCCCACCAGGTTGCCTGACTCCGAACTGATGACCGAGAAAAGTGTGTTGAAAGAAGGAATGATTGAATGAACGAACGAATGAATGAATTTGAAGGTGTGAAGCTACCCAAATATTCATGTGATGTTGATATCACTTGGGGCTGGTCTGATTTCACGAAACCAAGTCCCCGTGACGCTTCCTGGGACATCCCACTGGGACTTTGCTCCGGTGCAGAAATACATATTTTGAAACGGGTGAAATAAATTTGCTTACCTCGTCCAGGACGGCCTTTTTTTTCTGAAATAAAGAGATAAATCATGAATTAACACAAGGATGAATTTTTTACAGGAGTATTCGTTTCCTGATCCTGCCCCTGCCCCAGCCCCAGTCGCCATGGGTGGAAGAGCAGAGTCGGGGTACCAGGGCACGCCCCTCACAGAGAGCCCCCTCCTTGCCACCCACACCCCAGGGGGCTCCGTGCATCTCTGTTCCTCCTCGGCCTGGCCGACAGTGCTGAGGGGCCAGCAGCCATAACTAGACGGCCGGCTTTCTCAGGGCGGGTCACGGTTAAAGACGAGACACCTTGGTGTCGCCTGCGACTCTTGGCCAGCCCGTGTCTCACGAGCATCAACACGTGTGCGTGTCTTCGGCTCCAGGTGGGGAAGCCCCTCCCCACGGCTGGAGCTGTCTTGACACGGGTGCCCTCTCCGGGTGCTCACACAGGGGCTGGGCACTGCCTGCCGGAGAAATTACAAAGGGGACCCCGTCCACGGGTCTGGGTCACTGGCCCCCAAATCTGATCCGTCATGAGAAGCATCCAGGGACTTGAGAAAAATCAGCTACACCCAAGACAGGCTGATCCAGAGTCAGCACAGATGAGACCCACGAATACGTATTTTTATAGCCCAGGTCCTTCCGGGGTGGGAACCCCAGGATGATACATGTGCCTGTGGTGGACCGTGGCCACTGTCGATAAAACGTGCATTAAGCAGCTCGTTTTCAGTATTAATCAGAGTGCACAGCCCACAGCCGTTACAGAAAAGGATTTATCCCTTGACTGATGGAGGGAAATGGAGTATGAGGACCAGCAGAGTGGGGAGAGAGAGAGAAAGAAAGAAAGGGGGGAGGGAGGGAGGGAGGGAGGGAGGAAGGAAAAAAACACGTTTGATAACAGTAGTGGTCGAGACCGGCAAAGAAAATCTCAAGCAGCAGACGAGGACGGGAAAGTACTGGCAGGGACACGGGGTGGGGAGTGAGGACGTCTCACGTGAAGCCTGGAGAGAGCAAAGTGGAGGCGTGGGACTGTGCCGTGACACACGGAGACGATGGAATCGTGTTGCCCGCGGAAACGGCCTCTGACTCAGGAGACGTGCCGGTCCGCGGCCGGCCGCGGGCCCTGGCCAGGGCAGCCTGCGGCTCACCCCAAAGCTCGTGGGGCACCTGGGTGGCTCGATGGGTTAAGCGTCCGACTCTTGATCTCGGGTCGTGATCTCACTGTTCGTGGGATCGAGCCCCATGTCGGGCTCTGCGCTGACAGTGTGCAGCCTGCTGGGGATTCTCTCTCCCTCTGTCTCTGCCCCTTCCCTGCTCTCTCTCTCAAAATGATAAACTTGAGAAAAAAGCTTAGCTGGGTGTGGGGCACAACCACACTGGCTGGGAGGGCTCCAGGCGAGTCCAGGGCCTTCCTGCTCACGGCCTCAGACACCCTCGAACCCCAGCGTGAGCCGGAGATGTGCAGACCAAGCGGACCCCAGAGGGAGGTCCCAGGACTCTGGTTTCCGACCGACCGAGTGGCCTTTCAAATGCTTTGTTCCTACATGTCGGTACGCGCATTTCCGTTTATTCTGAGTTCTTTTAAAGCAGAATCCTCAAGGAAGGAAGGATTTAACTCATGAGTCTCGAAGCCGGCCGTGCCCCAGCTCCTGGGGGGGCGAGCAGGGGGAGGAAGCCAGTGTCTGGTGGGTGGGAGCAGGGAGCGAGGTGGACACGGCAGGTGCCTCGGAAACGGCGAGCTCCATCCGGTCTGGGGTGAGGAGGACCGGGAGCCCGCGACGCCTCCTTGTGCCAGAAAGCGAGGGTGCGCCAGCAAGACCAGAGGCACGGACGGACGGACGGAGCCAGACGGAGCCAGACGGACCGCTCCCACTGACCGAACGTGGGACGGGCTGAACGCTACCAAGAGTAACAGTAATTCCTCTTAGACGCAGTGATGCCGCCGCCCCGCAGAGCGTGGGGGGAGGAATTCTGGCCGCCGCAGCCGCCACCACACAGTTCCCTGTCCTGCCATCAGTGCTTACCTAGTACTCGGAGGACAGCAAAGCCTTGACCCTGCCTTAACAGAAGGCCCCGGGGCTGTGCTCTGCGGACCAGCTGATCAGGAAAACTGCTTTACGGAAGAGTGCCGGCCACTAAGCAGGGGGGGATCTGAAGTCATCCCGCAACCGTGCGAAACGAAGGGCTGAGCTAAGGCGCGTGAGGCTGCTGGGGCCACCGGTGAAAGGCACGTCACGGGTTCATCAGCGGGGAAAGGCGTTTCTTTACAGCGGCAAACGCCGGCAGCCGCACCACCCAGTGCCTGCGGCTAGATGTGGCGGGACCGCCCGGTGTCACCTGTGGGAAGGGAGACCGTGCGCCCGGAACCACCTGGGGGGTGCTCTGGCCAAAAATGTTCAACCTGAAGCGAGTCAAGCCTGTGGACCTAACCTGCCCCTTCCAGGAAATAGAGGGGACCGACAACAAGTGAAGGGGCATCCTGGGACACCTGGAGAGGTCTGAATATGGAGGCCACGCCAGGTGACGTCAGAGTCACTGCTGCGTCCCTGGGGCATCTGACGGCACGTGCTGCGGTCCGCTAGGACATGTCCTCGTGCTTACACGATGCAAGCCGGACCCTCGTAACGTCTGAGCCTCACGTCCACGTGGCGCTGGGGAGGAATGGTCGGAATAGAAAGCAAACGTGCCTGCGTGTCGACTACGGGCGGGTCGGGTTGGTGGCAAGAATTCCTGGAATGCCCGAAAGTCTTCCAGCCCTTCTAAATGTCCTGTGAGTTTTCGTGATGCAAGTTTGGAAGAAACAGCAACTTAAAAAGCCCTCCTGGCAGCCTTCTGATATTCAGGCAAGGAGGGGCCTCACCGGGGTTTGTTGGTTCCCTCGGGAGAAAGCACCCTGCCGTGTTCTACAAAACCAAAAACCGGGAGCTCTCTCGGGGTGTGCCATGCGGCTGGCGCAAGGAGACGGCCCCCTCGTCCCAGGAGCTTAGGAGAGGGCCCCAGTCTCCCCCCCCCCCCCACGGTCATGAGACGGCGCCATGAGACGGGGGCTCCCTGGGCCCCTCGCCCCACTCTCCCCAAGCACAAAGGCGCTCGGCAGATACACAGCCCCTGCCTCCCTCCTCCCTCCGGCTGAGACGCACGCGCTCGGAGGCAGGTTTTTCAGTCACAGTAAAATGGCCCACAGCCCAAGCTGCTTCCTCCCAGGCGGCCGCAGAAAAGGGGCTCCGCCGGGGGTTTCAATTCCAGTTGCTTCCGAGATGGATCCGCTTCACTGTGGATCCCATGCTCCGGCCCGTGCTCAGAGGGACGGGGCGGTGATTCCAGAATGCGGCCGCCGTGTGCACCGGGTCACTTCCTTCCCCGCAGGACCCGCTCCCTCCACCGTGGGGCCAGGTGCTGGTGCCTCCCTCACCCCCGGAGACATTGTCCTCATCTGTATCCACGCTGTCCCTCCTGCACGTTGCCACATGCCAGCTGCACACAGCACAGAGCCCGCGCGTCGAAGGGGCCCCAGGGGCACAGACCACGGCAGGGCCTTCGTGGGCTCTCACCTGGTGTCTGTATACCCTCCACCGGCTCTGCAGGATCCTGGCTGCCGTGTCTCTTCGCCCCTCGGAGCAGGTGGAGGGGGGCCGGGAGAAGCCCTCCTCGCTTGTATCTGGCTCAGAGTCCTGCTGAGAGGGCCTGCTGGTGGGAAGGGAAGGTCGGGGTTCTTCCGGGGTCTGCAGGAAATTCAAGGTGCAAAGGATGATTAAGCCGGGCAGGGAGGACGGGGATCAGGTAAGGCGGCACGATACAGGCAAAGCTCGTCAGAACAGGCTTTCAGTTTAGAGGAAAAATCCGTAGCCACACGTCCAGCCTTGTGACATCTTTCATGTCTGCAGAAACGTGTTGCTAATAAACAGATTTCAGGTAGGTCTTCATCCACCCCCCTAAACCTGGGGCGGGGGCAGTGCTCCCCTGGGGAGCTCCCCTGGGAGGCGGCCCCTTCAACCTAGGCCGCACTTCCTGAGCTCAGTAACACGTGTGCGTTACCGCCAGGTTCACCGGCTTTTCCTTTCCTTGGTTTTCTGGCCTAAGACACTGACAGCAACAGGACTCTGATTCAAGGAAACCGATTTCTCGATTTCTCGCTTGGTTTTGGAGACGAAAAGAATTGCTGCTTTGATCATTGAAATAAACCTGGTACCTGCCACACTGCAGGGTCCGGATTCACGGTCTGCAATAAAAATCAACATACTGGCCTGTTCTCACCGATGGAGACACCCATTGCTGGAGAATGCTCTCGCAGAGGCTGGAACTTAAAAACTGAAACTGCCCTGGGTCCAAGGCGCCCGGCCCGCCGTGCAAGCACCAGTGCCCCCGAGCCCGTCGGCCACTGTCACCAGCGCCTCCCGGCTAGCCCGGGTCCTCCTGCTACCTCACCTCAGGGGGGCTTGTCTCCTTGCCCAGTGCTAACGCACCCCACATCTCTGCTCTCCTGGGGCCAGATAACATCTGTCATCGTGTGATCTGTCCCTGCCTGTGCTGCTTACACGTACCTCTGACCTCCAACCTGCCATTTGCCTCACACACCTTCGACACCTGGACATGTGTGACATTTGGTGGCAGGCACCTGGCACCCCCCGCCCCCCCCCCCCCCCCACCAGCCCTGGGTCAGGCCTGCTCTCTGTCTTAGCCTGAAGCTCACACTAAACACGCAGGGCTGGGGACAGGATGTCCTCACCAGATATCCCTCCTTCCCCTGTAGGGCCTCCTCATACTCCTCACCTGCTAACAGACAACCCTTCGGTGTATGTGAAATCTGGCAAGGACTTCACTCGTCAGCTTAGCTAAGACTCGGATGCTAGTTCAAAAAGTCACTTAACTGACGATTAATTAGTTCAGAACTCTGGACTCAACACACACAATTTATGGAAGTCAGTGGTGACGATAAAAGGGAACTGGATGGCCAACGTCGGAGCCAGGAAAATCCTGGGGACAGAGACAGCAGAGCCGTCACGCGTCCGCCCAGAGCCCCACCATGCCCGGACAGGAAGCTGGGCCCAGCTGAGCCATACCTCCGGGGTCATTTCCACGGGGTCGTCTTTTTCTTCTCTCTTAATTTCTCCCAGTTCTTGAAACTTCTTGGTAAGTATTTGAATTTCCTCTCTAACGTGGGAGGGAAAAGACGCCATCTTACTGGTCATCGTGCTGTGACACGTGTCTGTGTGACAGCAGCGATGGCCGCCTGTGGAGCTGGCAAGGCCACCTGTCCCAGGGCGACATGGGGTCTCTGGCTACCACCCCTCCTACACCTCGGGCCGGTCCGGTGCACAGGACTGCGCTCTGCGGTCTGTGGGTCACCTAGATCTGGGGCCCAGAGAGGGCGGGGACAGAGGACGTCTGGGGCCAACAGCACTTCTGGAACATGGTAAGAGTTCTGAGGCCACGAGGGACAAATGGACAGGAATTATGTGTTTGTTTGTTTGTTTTAATTTCTTTATTTTAAATGGGTTTAGGGCGGGGAATCCCAGGCAGGCTCTGAGCTGTCAGCACGGAGCCCGACGCGGGGCTCAAACTCACAAACCGCGAGATCGTGACCTGAGCTGGTCAGACGTGACTGAGCCACCCAGGCGCCTCCTATTGGGGGCTTTTGACAAACAATGTGACTGGAGGAAAATACGATGTGTGCCTTCACTACAGGTGTCTGAGGCCAAGCAAGAACAACTCTTCCCCGTGTACCTGCCCTTTCCGGTCTCCTTTGATCCCGCCTAGTCAGTTCTCCTGCAAAATATTTTCGTTCATTCCAGTAGTCTGTGTCTTACTTATTATTCTGAGTGCTAGGTATTTCTGCTCAGGGTTCTCACCTACGTTTGGGGGGGCATTTTTTTTTGAGGTGAATTTCGTACAACCTAAAATTCACTGTGGCCAAGTCTGCGATGAAGCGGGTTTGAGCACATCCGCAGCATGGTGCCGCCGCGGCTAAGAATGCTCCCACCACCCGCGCCCGTCGGCAGCCCCTTCCCGCACCCCCGTCCCCCAGCCCCTCTCCCTGTATTTTGGAATCCTGCACCAGGGGGCCTTCCTGTCTGCTTCCCCCGCGTGCCACGAGGTCCGTCCCTGCTGTCGCACGTGTCAGAACCCACTCCTTTGTATTCTTTCCTACAGACGTACTTGTTTCCTATCTATTCCTCAGAGACGGGCTTTGGGGCTGTTTCCGCTTTCTGGAGACTGTGAGTAGTGACCCTGAAGGAGCAGGAGGCTCTGTCCTGGGAGTCCTGATGGGGCGGCCCCCCACGGTGGCCGCACCGCAGTGAAAGGTGCGTGCCGAGGACCGGGCGTCACGCCAGGGAGGCAAACGCCGGCCTGATCGCGAAGAGCCCTTCCCCGGAGTCAGGATTTTTCCTCCGAAGGAAAGGAAGAGCCACTGCAAGATGTCAGGGCACGGGGTGTGGGGATCGGGCTGGGGTTGTAGAAGAGCCACTCAGAGAGCCGCGCTGAGGAAAGGCAGGAGGAAAGGCAGGAAAGGCTGGGAGTCGTGTGACCTCCACAGCCTCCGCCTCTGGTGCACTCACCTCAGAGCCTCCTCTCTTCCTCTTCTCTCCTCCTCCCCTTCCCTCGCGCCCTCCAGCTCCTTCTGCAAGGTGGCGTTTGTCTGTAGCAGCTGTCTCACTTCCAAACTGAACACACAGAAGCAGAGACGTTTCAGCGTCACAGGAACACCGATTCTCACCCAGCGGGAAGGGCTTTCAGAAAACATCGTGCAGCCTGACCTCCGTCCCCGTGACGGTGGATGGACGGCAGGGGCACTCGCTCATAGCTACACAGAGCCAGGAACAGACCCGAGAGGCCCGCCGGCCCGGTGGTGGTTCATCCAGGTATTTACTGGGCGCCTGCTGTGTGCCAGCGGCTGTTACGTGCCCGGGATACCGAGGCGAGCACCATCACACGAGCCGCGGGCCCTGCTCGCGCGGGCCTCGCTGTCTCATGGAGACGGGCGTTATCCCAACAGTCACCCAATCGGGTATGTCACCCCTATCTGAGAGGACTGCTGAGGGTCCTGCCCGCGCCACACGGGGCTGCCGCCTGAACTGGGGCCCTGAGGACGAGGGGGGTTACCCCGTCACCTCCAACAAAACTGCTGCCCGATGGGCTTTCCTGGGCCCCACAGGTGGCACGTGGCTCCAAGACAAGACCTTTGCCTGACCTCAGCTCCACTGGTTCCAAGGTTCGTTTAATCTCCACGGGAATCCGAGACACCCTGACTGTTTAGCAGAGCCTCTGTCACATAGTAAGGGCTCAGCAAGCGGAAGCTATTATCATGCCGTGTGACGGCTGAAGAGAAAATCGCAGATGTTATTTATCTTTCAAGATGACTAGCCCCATTTTTGAAACCTCTCATGAAACACTAATTTTTACAAAGGACCTGCCAATTGGCATAGATGCGCTTGGATTGGAGGAGAACAAGGGGAGTGTGAAGGGGTTTTCCTCTGCCATAAACAGGCACCAGAGAACTTAGTCAGCTTAGGGAGGCCTTCTCAGACCTAAACATGCTCACGATCACCAGGGGGCGTCGCTAGACACAGAGTCAGATTCAGGAGATCTGGGTCTGACAAGGTTCTGCGTCTCCAACCAGCCCCCAGGAGGGTGGGGCGAGTGCCGCATCCCTAACCAGCTCCCAGGTGGGCGGGGCTGAGGTTCTGCATCCCTAACCAGCCCCCAGGTGGGCGGGGTCGAGGTTCTACATCTCTAACCAGCCCCCAGGTGGGCGGGGCCGAGGTTCTGCATCTCTAACCAGCTCCCAGGTGGGTGGGGCCGAGTGCTGCATCTCTAGCCAGCTCCCAGGTGGGCGGGGCCGAGGTTCTACATCTCTAACCAGCTCCCAGGTAGGCGGGGCCAAGTGCTGCATCTCTAACCAGCTTCCCAGGTGGGCGGGGCCAAGGTTCTGCATGGCTAACCAGCTCCCAGGTGATGCTGAGGCTGCTGGTTGCCCAGGCCACACTCTGAGAGAAAACCCTCATCTCAGAAGATGCACGGGTTTGGCTTACTCATAACACAACTTTGACCAGAGAAGCCACTAGCGGACAGCGGAGGAGACAGGAACATTTTTAGGAGGCTACAACTCAAGACACTAGAGAACCAACAGCGAATAAGCAAACTCTGCAGGCTTTTCCTTTCAAACTCTCAGGGTCACACTGAACGCTTCACAGCATGTCTGTCTTATTTGGTACTTAGACGAGATCCCTTAAACATACCGCTGATTCTAAACCTTAAAGAAAATCTAACTGATGGCCTATCTACCTCACAAATCAATGAAAGTAGATTATTCTCTAGTGAAGAATTTGGGAACGGCTCTGGAATGGAGTCAAGAGATTTGAATGACACCTCCCCTTCTTTCAGTAACGTAATGTGGTCAATTGCTATCTTGTTTTTACCACTGAAGTGGCTCTTCTCTCACAAACAAGATACAGGACTTTTCAAGCACACGAAACCAGGCCAGCAGTTACTACGAGGAGCTGAGCGTGTCTCCCGAGTGCGCCAGCACGGCTGGACTCCCGCCGCGACCCCCTTCCAGGGCGGAAGGTGCTGGCCGAGCCTTGCAACCTACTCTTTCTCCTGAAGCTGCGTCTGCAGCGCGTCCCGCTCGTCTCTCAGGCTCCGCACCGTCCCCCGGAGACGCTCGCTCTCCTGGTGCCGGTCACATCTCGGCTGCCGGGGCACGGTGGAGCTGGACGCAGACTGCACCGGGGCGCTTGACTTGACCTCTTCTGAAGCCTGTGATGTGGGGCTTTCCATCGAACTTATTTTCTGGGGGCAAAAAGGCATTTGTTAGATTTTCTTTCTCATTTCCCTTTACGGTTGTGAAACCCAAGGAAGAGCGTGACCAATGGAAACTGGTCCCAGGCGCGGGTGTGGGCCAAGCTCTGCGTGTGACCTCACAAGCCGGGATGGCACCACGTCACCGGAGCCCGGTGGGGAGGTGAAGAGCACCCTACCCGCAGGGCCCGGCCTGGCACGGTGGGGGCAAGGCACCGTTAACAAGACGGAACGGAGGGCACGTGGGAGGCGAGCTCATACGCTTTTCTTTGGGCTCATTGACCCTACCATTTCTTTAGGATTTCTGAAATTTTCAGCCTCTGTGCTTTTAATCTCACATGATAGCCCGGTTTTGCCAGCTGAGAGGGACTGACTGAGCGGCCCCAGCTCCCCGGTGATGGTGGGTGTCTCAGCCGAGAAAGCACCACCCCCTGGGCTTCCGCACCACCTCTGGGTGACCTTCTTTCCTAACGAGCTTTCTTCTCAAAATACCCACAGTGCATAAAACTCAGGTTTTCTGCTGTGTAGATCTGTAGTTACTTGATGCTTCCTTCTAGGTTTACTCCGCTCAGCCAAACCAGGGGACAGCTCTCACCGTTTTACCAGACCAGGCAGCAGACGCGGGCCCTTCTGACCCACTCCAAACAAGCAGACTGAGTACTGACCACAGGAGTGAAATCAAATCTGCAAACCCACGACAGGTATGAGGAAGTATTAATCTCCCCAACTTTCTGATGATAAACAGAGTTTTCCGACTCAAGCATTCAGGCCGCCTGGTTTCTGGAAGGCCCTAGGACGACTCAGATATTCAGGCCGCCTGGGTTTCTGGAAGGCCCTAGGACCACCTGCCTCCATCCCTGGTGACACAAGGAGTCCAAAACCGTGGGCCGTGTGACCGTGGCTTTGCCACCTGTGACACCAGGGACAGGAACGACACGACCCGTGGGTCTCGTCCAGACCTGCACGGAGTCTGCTCATTCCCGTCTGCATCGCGTGCCATGCGGGGGACAGCCACCATGCATGTGCTGAGAGCATTCTGTGAGCAAAGGGCTCATCTGCGTCCCCACTTTACAGGGCGCCGGCTCCTGGCGCTCGGGCGGGTCCTCAAGGACGGGCAGCTGAGAGGCGCACCACTCACTTTTTCCAGCTCGGCGATCCGTCTCAGCAGCCGGGGCTTACTCCACTCCGTGTAACCTGATGGAAGCAATGGCTTTGAGAGGTGAACTTGGCACAGCCATCCCGGTGGCCCCGTCAGCCCCGACCGCCCACCTCTAGCACAGCCTGTGAGTGTCCCCTTCCGCCGCGCGGCGCCTGGCAGATTCGTGCAGGAAGGGTGCCTCCCAATGAGGGGGTCCGTGCCCACACTGTGGAGCTGGCCATGCCGATGGCCTCCTAAGGCCTCAGTGTGACATCCACACCTGATCGTGCGTGCCGGTCCGAGACAGAACTTCTCAAGGCCACACACGAGTCCGCGCTGGATGCTCCGCCTTCCTCCCTCCTCCCGGCGCTTCCTTCCCCGGCGCTCTGAGCTCCGTCACCGTCACCGCCACCGCTCACCCTCTGCACCCTGCTGCGTCGCACCAGGGGCTGGACCCCAGGCCCTACTCTGCTCTCCTCACTCACTGGGGCGCTCAGTCCCAGTCCGGCCCTCTGCTGTTGCCCCCCACGTGGGCATCTCCTGCTGAGGCCTCTGCCCTGAACTCCCGGATGCACCCACCTCCACTTGGACACCTTTTGCACACCACAGACTTGACACGTCCCCATCCCCAGACCTGCTCCTGTCTCCGTCACCTCCACCTCACAAGGACACCCTGTCCTTCCAGCAGCTCAGATAAGAGCTCTGGAAGCCGGCTCCTCCCTTCTCTGAGGCATCCGGAACCTGGCCACCTGTCATCCCTGTGGTGCCACCGTGCCCGGGGCCGCCAGCAGCCCCCATGGGGACGCCACAGAAGCCCTGGTCTTCCCGCCCTCTCTTCTGCACACGGTCCATTCAGCACTTCTCACCTCTGCCCCAGCCCCCAGGGCCCGGGTGTGGCATTCACAGCCTGGCCCCACGACTTCCTTCCGCCATCATCGCCACGACCCTCCCACTGCCTACGTATGCTGGGCACACTGGCCGTGGGCATGGCTGTCCCCGAAGACCCTACTCACAGGTGCACGCCACTGCCCCCGACACCTGCTGTCCTTCCTATTTCGCTCCGTGGCACTTCCTGCCGCCAGACCCATGACTGACCTGCTGGCTTCTCCCTCCCAGTACGATGTGGCCTCCACGAGGGATGTCTGCTTTTGTCTAGTGCCCTCCCCAACTACCTGCAAGGGTGCTTGGCTCACAGCAGGTGCTCCTTAGATCTCAGAGTCAATTTTGGTGTTGCCCAGCAGTACGCATCTGCATTTCTGGCAACTGAAATAGGGGCGTGGGGTTGAGCGGGAGGGTCAGACTCTCCCGTGTTTTGCCACCTGCGTCCTTCCTCAAAGAACCCGAGACACGGCCTCTCCTCGAGCGCCCCTCCGCGGGTGGCTCCCGGGCCAGTACCCTTCGTGGTGGAGACGGTGGGGGAGTTGCTCAGCACACGGTCCAGGTCTTCCTTCAGGCTTTGGTTCTCCTCCGTGAGCTCCTGGACGCTCCGGGACAAGCTCAGGAGGGCGCTGCTCACTTTCTTCGGCCTCTTGACGCCCAGTCTCTTCTCCCCCGGAGACCTGGGAACAGCAAAGCCAAGGGCTAGGTTTGGGTTTCTAAACCGGCTGGATAAATGCCTTCAAGGGGGGGCAGCCACACGGCACCTGTGGGTGCCTGTCTGTGGCTCAGAGTGCTCTCTGCAGATATCTGCAGTGGAACAGGGAACCCTGACACTTAACTACAAGGAAGCAAAGTGCTGTCCCCCAAACAGAAATCTGTGCTCATCCGTCAACTTGCAGAACAAAACACTGTATTCGATAGTAGTAATATATTTTAAATCGTATCACGAAAACGTTTGTGGGAACTTACGTTCTCTCTCGTTACGTAAATAGCCGTACAATAGCTTGATTTGCCTCTTATCCTACAAAGTCTAAAATACAGTCGGTCCTCATTGTTCAGATTCCGTATTTGCAAATTTGCATTCTTGCTAACGCTTACCGTGTGACCCCTTCACAGTACAGGGCCACGGGCTGGGTGGTGGACAGCCTGAGGGACAAGTTCCCGGTGGCGGGGGGTGGGGGGCAGGAGTGGGAGGCAGGGGCGGGGGGGGGGTTGGGGGGGGCAGGCACCCAGCTTGGCTTTCACTGCCACCCTCGGGCTGTCCACAGGCGGCACCTTCACAGCCTGTTGAGTACATGCTTTTTACACCTGGGTGCTTTCGTTGGTGAGTTCAGGGTTTAAAGCAGTCCCCTTCACAGCACTCAGGGGCTGCCCCATGTTCCTGCCGGGGCTCGGGAGAAGGCTGATGGGCCTCGTGAGGAAGCCCGTGTGTGAGGTGCTGGCTGACACGTGAATGCACAGACACGCTAGCGGAAACAGGTTGTGTGCTGACCAGTGGGTGACGGTCCTGCGGCCCAAGGCACCCGCTGCAGGAGCCTACGCGGCACGCGCCCCGGGGGCGATGGCTTAGCAGATGCGCCCATTCCGTGTCTGCGGACGCTTTGCGGGGCTCGCCTGCTTCAAAGAGCAAAGCAGCGGCTGTCCTGTACGGAGAAAGTCTGCCAACCCCGAAAAGAAGGAAGGGAAGGCCGTGCCTGGCTCAGGGCGAATGCCTGATTTGAGTTCACAGCTCAGTGCCGAGGCAGTGATGTGGCCAAATCTGTGAAAAGGGAATCTTCGAGACGGGGAAGCCCTGATGTCTCTAATAAACTTCTTGGGGGGAGATGGACTTGTACTTGGCATTAAACGCCTTCTTAATAAGGAAGCCCTGCTTGGAACAACAGCGCTTTCTAATTCTAAGCTGGAGGATGTTACATAGCAGGAATTAAGGACTCAGAGCATGGGGAGGTGAACACGCGGTTAGGAGCCAGCACGTGGCTGTGCGTCACCGTCCCAGATGGAAACCGTTAACAGACTGATGCAGGTGCGTGCACTGCTCCAAAGAGAAGGGCAGTGCACGCAGTTCCCTGCGCTTTCGGGACCAAACATGAAACACGCTTCCCGAGGAGATGATCATACTTCTTTCCCGCGGTCTCGGAGCTCGCCAAGAGAGTCTGGAGACGATGAATCTGCAAACGCGAAATTAAAATACGTTACGGTACAAAACGAGCACGAAGGAGAACGTGCTCTGAAAAAGTTGTGATCGGGTTCCTGATTTCTGCCTACGTTGCTGGGATTCACGTTCAAGCTGAGACGGAACGGAAGCGCAGGGTGCCAGGCGTGGCGGGCGACCGCCCAGGTCACTGACTTCCCCTCCCCGAAGGGCACGCACCTCCTCGTAGTACGTCTCCATGGCGATTCTCATCTCCTCCAAGTTAGTGGTCTTCATATCAGTCTGCAGTTTGCTAGAAACCCAGTTCACAGTTAGTAGGGCAGCGCCGGCCCCCCTGGGGCAGAGCAAGGGCAAGAGCGCCTCCCAGGACGTGAGCGGAGGAAGGGCTTGGCAGAAGAGAAGCGGGCTGGGCGCAGACCCACGGAGAGTCCTCACGGCCACGGGCCCCCTTCTGTGCAGAAGCAGACTCCCTAAAGCTATTCCTCACTAAGCGGGGGGCTGTCGTGGAAGAAGCGGGGTAACCGTGAAGCCTGGGGCGAGGACAGCCGCCTCTGGGGGCGGTGGGAGGCTCCTTCTGTGAGGAAGGAGCGTCACCCCCGACCCGTATTGCCAGCACCCCCCACTCAGCATCCAACAGACCTCAGATAAAAAGCTCTAGAAAATCAAGATGTGGAGTTCAGGGTGCCGAAATACAGAAGAAATCAGCAAATAACACAGATTTTTACAGGGGACGATTTCATCAAGAAGCACAGGAGGGGAAGCAGAGGAACAGAGAAGGGACGCAGGGAGAGAAAGCGGAAGGGGACTCGGGCGCCACCAGGCAGGACTCTGCTCCGCACGGCACCACCGGGACCACACGGGACCAGGGCAGGCCGCTGGGGTGCCGGCGCCCACGGGCCCACAGGGAGATGGCACGCGGCCCACACCAGACCGAGGACAGAGAGCAGGGCTCAGATGCAACGGGAACAGGAAAAGATGAGAGGGAGACGCCGTTCGGGTGATGTTTGAAGAGGCAGCTAACACTTCCTTTCATAGTTTTGGCACAAAGAGGATGCTGGGACAAGGGACGTGGGACCGAGGGTGGCGGGTGGGGACTGGGGGTGCAGTCCCAGCAGACGGAGCAGACACCGCCGCCGGGTGCGAGGGGAGGCGAGCGGGCACGCGGGCTGGCTGCAGCCAGCCTCGCCAGGGCCCGGCCGAGGAGACCCTGCGGAGCCCGCTCCCCCCCCCGGCCCACCCCCTGCGCGCCCGCGCGTGCCCGTACTTGATCGTGTTGTCCTTCTCCTTGCACTGCTGCTCCAGCCTCAGAATCCTCTGCTTTAGCCCGTTAACGACCTGCCAGTTGAACACGCGCACGTCAAGTCGACTGCTTCCGCAGTCCACGAGCTCCCCCTCCCTCCTGTCCCCAGGCTGGGCTAGGCGTCCCCTGCCCGCTGATCCTGCCCCACTCTGTCGCCGGCTTCTCCCGTAGTCCCTAGCGCAGCAAAGAAAGGGCCCGACTGTCCGGCTCTCGGCGCTGGGCGGGGCGGGGGCAGGGTGGGACAGGTGCAGAGCCTCCCCCCAACCCCCACGTTCCACACTAGGAACGCACGGATGCACCGCCATCACCAGATTCAAAGGACAACTGTGTCCACGGTATCCCCCTGGGAGCGAGCAGAGCCGACCCCCCACGACCCTGAGCTTCACTCTGGGGCACGGAAGACCGCGTGCGTCTCGTTGTTCCTTCTCTCTGCCAACCCGTCACTGTGGGAGACAGCACGCTTGCGCTTCTGAAAGAATATCCCCTTCTTTCTTTCTGGCTACCCAAACGCCTTTCCGGTTGGATTTTAAACTAATTTTCAATTATGTTTGGTAATACATGAATACATCTTCTTGGGGAAAAAATGAGAACATGTATCAGACTATGGCCCTTGACCTTAACCCCCCTCACCGAATACTGTCATCAAGCGAATTTGTGTCCTCTAGACCTTGTGTCGTGCATGTGTACCCCCTGACGTTACAGCATCCTACCGCACAGGCGGCCACGTGGTTTTCTCATGGCACGAATGGTCCTGGTGGACCATCCCTGTGGGGCCGCACCCCTACGTGACTCCTGCCCGATACAGTCATACAGTGTGGACACCCATTCCTCGATCGATGAGGCTTAAATTGCTATTTACGACCAAGACTTCAGTAGAAATCACCCTTCTTATGCATACGTGCAGACGTTTCTTGAGGGGTGATGCTCACCAGCCCAGTGCTCACCAGTCCAGTGCTCACCGGCACCTTGCTCACCAGCACAGCGTTCAGTCATAGGACACGGCAACTCCGAAGGGCGATTTGGCAGCGGGTGTTAAGGTGGAAACTGCACACACCCAAGGATCTAGAATTTCTACTTTCAATCAACTTTAATTTTAAAAAAGCCAGGGCACCGGGGTTGGCTCAGTCAGTGGAGCATCCGACTCTCGACATTAGCTCTGGTCGTGATTCCGAGGTCGTGGGATTGAGCCCGGGGTTGGGCTCTGTGCTCAGCACAGAGCCTGCTTGGGATTCTCTCTCTCTCTGATTCTCTCTGATTCTCTCTCTCTCTCTCTCTCCCTCCCTCTGCTCCTCCCCCACTCACGCTCTCTCTCAAAAAGACCCAGAAAACCCACAGCATCAGAACAGAAATGCAGAGCCCTTTCTCTAAAAGTATGCATTATTTACAAAATTCTAAATCCTCAATCACGCAGCCATTTCTGAACATAGCTGTACTCATTTATATTCTTAATTTTTTTTTCTTCTGAAAATGTTTCCATGTGGCATCATTCAAATTGTAATGGCTTCTCCTCAATGTTCCCCACCCAAATCGGGCAGCTATAAATTTCCTTGTGTAAAAGGGTTTTTACACTGGAGTTTTTCCCTGAGACACGCCCGAAAGAGAACAGTACCCAGCAAACGGAAAGCACAACTTCACGGCCATTCCTCTGCTCGGTCACGCCAACCTAAAACACGGTGTCTCAGCTCTGAGCATGCCCGGTGTTCTCAGTCCTGCTGACGCTGGTTTTGATCATTTGTGTTTATTCTGCTGGTTTAAGGCGTGAGGTTTTACTCAGGGTAGCTTAAGACATCTTTTCTCCAATATTAACTACCGGAGGAACAGTGGGGACCAAGGCATGGTGCTTGTGGATTCACTATAAACCCAACCTGGGCAAATCTCTCTCTCTTTAAAAAAAAAAAAAAAAAAAAAAAAATTAATGTTTATTTATTTTTGAGAGAGAGACAGAGAGTGAGTGGGGAGGGGCAGAGAGAGAGGGAGACACAGAATCTGAAGCAGGATCCAGGCTCCGAGCCGTCAGCACAGAGCCCGACACGGGGCTCAAACCCACAAACTGCGAGATCACGACCTGAGCCGAAGTCGGATGCTTAACCGACTGAGCCATCCAGGCGCACCATGGCCAAATCTCTTAACCTCAGTTTCCTGAGTTTCAAAGTGGGGATCGAGGGGCACCTGGGCGGCTCAGTCGGTTAAGCGTCTGACTTTGGTTCAGATCACGGTCTCGTGGTTCCTGGGTTCCAGCCCTGTATTGGGGTCTCTGCTGTCAGCACAGCGCCTGCTTTGGATCCTCTGTCTCCCTGTCTCTCTGTCCCTGTCCCGCTCACACTCTGTCTCGCCTTCTCTCAAAAATAAGTAAACGTTAGGGGCGCCTGGGTGGCGCAGTCGGTTAAGCGTCCGACTTCAGCCAGGTCACGATCTCGCGGTCCGTGAGTTCGAGCCCCGCGTCAGGCTCTGGGCTGATGGCTCGGAGCCTGGAGCCTGTTTCCGATTCTGTGTCTCCCTCTCTCTCTGCCCCTCCCCCGTTCATGCTCTGTCTCTCTCTGTCCCAAAAAAAAAAAAAAAAAAAAAAAAAAAAAAAATAAGTAAACGTTAAAAACAATTTTTTAAAAATAGGGATTGAGTCCCTATCACAAAATCCAATGAGATTATGCTCAACTGTTCGCTGTCTAGGAGTTGCTATTAAGCTGAAAACGATTTTCTTGTGGAAACACTCCGATCTGTGCTCACGCCCTGAAAGTACTTCCTTCGTGCGTCCTGGGAACGGGGCCGGTGTTAACCACCTGTACAGAGCCGACTGCACGCTTTCCGTACAGGTCCGCATGGATTCTGTGTGTCGCACTGGTCAGCGTCCTCCCTGCTCCCCCATCATGTTGACTCAGTTTCCCCTGTAGTCCCACGGGGCTTTGTTGCAAATGTTGCATCATCACACCCGAAAGTCACATCGTTAATGTTATTTGATTCCTTGGGCTCAGTGCTCACAGAATTGGATCCCTTCCAGGTCTGTCTGCATCTCACTCTTCTCGAGAAGTGTGCTTCCTTGACTCAGCAGGTTTCTTGTGGTCCTTCTTCTCTGCTGCCGCAGCCCTCATCACGGAATGGCGCCGGTGCCGTCACCTTGCTTCACTCGCTGTGCTGTGTGTTAGGCGGCCCCGTGGCAGAGCTGGTGTGTGTGTGTTAAAGTGTTAAAGGCTTTATCCTATCCCGCTTTGTTTCCTCAGCATGTCTAGTTCAGTGTGGTGACGGGGGACATCACCACCGCGACCGCTGTCCTCTGCTGTGCACCTTCTGCCCTGCGCGGCCTCTCGGTCTCCCCTCACGCCCCCAGCAGCACCCGCAGCGTCTTGTCGTGAGCTCTCCGGCTCCTGGGCGGTGCTTTAGGGGCTCCTGGGCCCTGGCTCCCTGTCACCCCTCTTGCACGACTGCATTAGAGGAAAGGCGTCCCTCAACTCTGGGCTGTTTTGAGATTCAGACTTCGGTGGGAAGGTTATCGGTCCTGCTGGAGTCGGTACTCACCCAGCCAGCATCGGGCCTTTTCTCTGCCAGAGTCCGAACAAAATCCGGGTCCTGCGGCAAGCAGACGGAGAGATGAAGACACTGGCGGGCGGCCTCTCCCCCCTGCAGCCCGAACAGCGGAGCCTGCGCCTCCCCTGCCGCGGCCGGGCGCCACCGCTGCGGGGCTGCAACTTACTCGGGACGGGTCCAAGAGCTGCTGTATCTGCCGGTCCTTCCTGCTGTTTTCCTCCTCCAGGCGCCGCAGCCTTGTTCTCATGAGGTCCACGTCACTTTTCTGCACGTGCAGGGACTGAGAGGAGACAGAACCACACACACACACACACACACACACTCGTGCACACGCGCACCCCAACACCCAGGTGAAACACAAGTCGGAGCAGAACTCGCGAGGCGGCCCGGTTCCCGGTCAGGGCGCGTGCGTGGCGCTGGGGGGGAAGGAGGCACCTGGTGCCTGGGAACCAGGGGGGATGCCGTCAGGTGCAGGACCACCCGACGTGAGTAGGAACGCCCCCTCCCTAAAGGCAGCCCCACGCAGGCACGCCGCTCTCTCCCACGCCCACCTGAGGGAGCCCACACGTGTCACAGCACGTGTCACCAAAACTCATCCGAGGCTAACGTCCACTTAAAACTCTTGGCCTCAGCTCGGGCTTGGGGGGTCAGATGGGGGCCCCTGCCAGTTGTTACCAGTCTGCGGTGAACAGAGGGAAAAAGCCTGAGCAGCTGATTTTTCACGGGACTAAAGTGATTCAATTCCACAACCGCCCTCTTTAGAAAACTCTCCTCCCTCCTACTTTGGGCTTCTGTCGTCCTTTTAGGAAATGGTGATGGTAGGGGATTTTTAATTTTTGTTTTCCACGTCCTCACTTGCAAAGGCCTTCTCCCAGGGCATGAAACCGCGAGGCCTGGAGAACACGAGGTTCAGACGTGCCCACAGCCCGCACGGGGACAGCCAGGGCACTCAACCAGCTTCCGGCATCAGCCTGCATCCGAACTAGCCAGTTAACCTGGAAACACCCTTCTCCCTCCAGGACTCATGAGGCGTAGAAGAGAGACAGTGCCCGAACGAACCCAGCCCCCACCACTGGCAAGCGGACTCCCAGTGTGCACTGCAGAGAGAGAGGCCGGACAGGTCAGCTGCAGGCCTGCCACTGGCCGGACCGCCATAGCGCTCCAGGAGACGAGGGGACCCTGGCACTCAGTGAGTGTTTAATGAATAGGTCAGTTCGTGCACAGCCATCGGGAAGGAGAAGAAATCTAATAATGGGAATTCTGCTTCCGGAAACGGGGTACACTCGGTGCTCCCTACTCCTGCAGCCGTGGACACTGTATGTAAGACAGACGTAAGAAGGCTCAGAAGGGTGGACAGAAGACAGACTAGGCTGGGGCTCAGGACCCAAGCAGGGACTGCAGGGCCCCCCAGTTTTCCTGCTGCCTCACGTGTTCTAGACGGGAGTGCTGGGGAAGCCAACAGCCTGGACAAGCCCACGGGCACAGACAGGAAAGGGGCAGCCTGGCCAGGCAGAGAAGGCACGGGTGATAACCGCCCCACCCTCAGGCAAACACAGCAGAACCTGCAGGCCTCACCCCTGCCAGCGAAGGCTGAGCCGGGAGCCAAGCCCCCCACCCCTGCCAGGCTGTAGTGAGGCACCCTGCCTCCTTGCAGGGGGGAGGGGGGTGGGGGGGAGGCCTGCTAGAGCATCAGGACTCTCACTGTCCAGGGGTAATGAGGCCACATACACAAAATAAAGTGGAAGACTTAAATCCTAACCTACCAATAATTACATTAAATATAAATGACCCAAACAAACCAACTAGGAGACAGGAAGTGGCAACGTAGATTAAAAAACACGCCCAACTACATGTTGTCTACAAGAACCTCATTTTAACATAATGTGAAAGGAGGTCGAAAGTAAAAGGATGGAAAGAGAGATGCCAGCGAAGCATTAACCAACAAAGGCAGGAGCAGCCATGTTAGCATCAGACAAAGCAGAATTCGGAGAACAGAAACGACACGGCGACTCTACAGGCCAATCCACAGACAAGACAAGCGACCATAAATGCACCCTCGTCAACGAAAGAGGTAAGACGTGTGACTAAAGAGGAGGCAGAGCTCCCCCCACAGTATCACATACTGCATCAGTCCACATAGAGAACATTACCAGGATGCCAGAATTCTAGAGATGGGGAGAAAAGCCAGTGGCCGCCAGGAGTCAGGGATGGGGAATGGGGTGGGAGGCAGGTGCGACCACCAAGGGGCAGCTGGAGGGACAGCATGCCCAGTGGCGTGGGGCAGCATGCGTGCAGGGACACGGGTGCACACACGCGGCAACACGGCACGGAACCGGACACGTGCACCAAGTCCACGTCTGCGGCCTGGCTTTGACACAGCGTGGACTGCCGGGGGAGACGGGTGCGGGGGGGCCTCTGTGCCATCCCCGCCACTCCCTGGGATGTTCTGCACTCGTGGCCTCTTGCGGGGTGCCGGCCGTGGCACAGAGTACTCCCTGGGGCCCTGCGCCAATGGGCGCACCCGCGTCGCGACTGTGAAACCGTTCCTGTATTATCCCCATTTTTCAACAGGAAACTGAGGCACCACTCGCCACAGAAAAACAACTCTGAAGCTCAGAGTCCTGGAAGTGAAATTCTCCTCCCCCTGCGTTTAGAAGCCTAGACTGATTTTTCCCATAAGTCCGTGACGGGAAGTTTGAATAAAGTCAGTATCATTTTACCCAGAGACCACTTCCAGCTCCAGAAGATTCCTTTCAAGACTGCTACTGCAGTGATTATTCGGAGTTCCAAATGAGGGCTCTCCCCACAACAACTCTGACACACAGCTGTCCTCAGGACAGGGAGTGCGATGCTTCAGCAGCACCTTCACTGCTGGGCAGCTCCCATGGGGGAGCAGTCTCTGGACGGCCCCTGACATCGGAGCATCTTGTCTGGGCCGCCACAGAAGGGCTGCGTCTCACGCACGGGGGCCCAGAGCGGGGGCTCCTCGGGTAAGATGGCTCGAAGACTCCTCGCCGTGGCCGTGCCCCTGGGCGTGCTGGCCGCCCACGCCCCACCTTACCTCTGGTGCCCAGACGGGCCATGGCCCTCCGGATGCGGAGGAAGTGAACCCTGGCCGCTTGTCCAGGGGCACAAGTATGCACGTGGATGCTAAGAGCGGGGTGGCAGCAGTGGTTCTGTCGAAGGCGATGAGGGTGGCGATAATTTATTCCAGTGCAATTTACACCATAAGGAGTAGGAGGTAGCACGGGGCAGCAAAAAGAGCCTCGGCCTTGGGAGGCAGGTGGCCTTGGGGGAAGTCCTCATTCTGCTACTGGTTGACCTGGGACAGGCTACTACCTGGTCTGAATCTCGAGGTCATCACCGGCTAAGAGCCGTAAGCTCCCTCAGACTCCCGTAGAGACCCATTGAGCTAGGGAGTGGGGACCGTCTGGTTACCACCGAAGAGTCCACACGTGGAAGGCTACTGATAACGATGACGCCAGTGGCCTCATCTGACGCCAGATCTCCGTGCAGAGGGCCTGTGGTATCAATCCCATCTTTCCCATTTTCCGTGCCGTGCTGCTGAAGCAGAGCACACGTGGAATCTCAACAGTGGAGGCCTCTCCTGCAGCAGGCTCTAGGTGGGTCTCCCAGCTTCCAAGGCACGGGGCCAGGGTTTACACTCAGGTGCTCCTCGAGGCGCCCGGGGGCTCAGTAGGTTAAGCGTGCAACTCTTGATTTTAGCTCACGTCACAATCTTGAGGTTTGTGAGTTTGAGCCCCAAGTCGGGCTCCGTGCTGACGGTGTGGAGCCTGCTTGGGATTCTCTCTCTCCCTCTCTCTGTCCCTCCCCCATCGCACGTGCGCATGTTCTCTCTCTAAAAGTAAATAAACTTAAAACAAAACAAAACTCGGGCGTCCCTGCAAAGCTCATGTTCTTTCCATATGCACACATCTCGGCACTGATCCTGACTTTCCCACCCGTGGTTACGGAAGGCTCTTGTGGTCTAAAACCAACAAAGGACGGACAGAAATACTACCTTCTTCAGCTCAATGATCTCGTCGTACATGTCTTCCTTCTCTCTGTAGACAGGGGTCCCGGGAACGTGACCTGGAGGGGGACACGCAAACGTCTGAAAAGATCATCTGAAGAGTAGACGGAATTCTTGGCTGTGCCTTAAGAAAATCCCGGACGTTTGATAAAAAAGAAGACCAAAGCATTTCACCGGTTTAGCTGGACCGTGATCATTCCCGGAACATAAGGAAACCAACACCGACAGTGAGTAGAAGGGTGAAGCAGGAGAGAACGGAAAGGTGTGAACACAGGGCTTGCCTGCAGGAAAAGGAAAGAAGGGGGACAGAAGGAGAAGGGATACATTTAGATTCTAAATCGCAAACAAAACAAAAAGACAAAGACAGACAAACGGCAGCCCTTCCAGCGCTGACAGAGTGAGGCAGAGAAGCAGACTCGGGTCTCCGTAATGCACCTGATAGACTGAGACTCTACAACATTTAAGCCCAAAGTAGAACTCGGAGCCAGCAGGAAGGGGTCGGCAGGGGGTCAGGGTGACAGGGGCTCACCACGATCCCTGTGGAGGCCCACGAGGACAGCCGTGAGAGCCGGGGAGGAGACATGGGGAGAGACCAGACAGAAGGACGGAGACAGGACAACAGACCCAGGCTTTCTGGTGAGATTTAGGGTTTTCACTATGTGCAACTGTTATTTCTAGTACTGTCCATCCGATAAATCTCAGCAAGCCTCCGAGTTACAGGGGCAGGCCCGACTGGAGCCTGGGGACACGTAACTGTCACGTTAGGAGGGCAGAGCGGACTTGCGGGGTTCCCGTCCTCTCTCCACGGTCTCGTAGAGACACAGCCAATACAGGAAGCCCAAAATCTCACTTTGTCAAAGGACAGATCCCGAGCTTTCCCTTACTTGTGGCCTCGTCACCGTCAACATGCTCACCATTGCTGGCAGAACGCCTGAGATTGGACCTCTTCACTCTTAAGGCTGCTCTCAGATAGTCGGGAGTAGTGCTGGGGGGGCTGGCCCATGCCTGCTCCAAGGTCAGGTCTGACTTCAGGGGCTGGGTCAGACTTCCTGCTTCGAACGTGCATGGATTTAATATGACAGGTAAGACAAACACAACGGAAGGTTTTGCCTCTACTAATCAATGCTCATGGGCTGAAGAAAGCTTAAGACAACCAGCAGATGGTGGCCATCAGTGGGATGCTGATGAAATTTTTTGGCTCTCAGAAAATAAAGCCCAGATCCGGAGCGTTTGTCTATTTCCACGGTATAAATAGTCCTATGATGTCCAATTTCAGGCGGCCAGCGTGACATCGACCGGCTCACCAAATTCTTAAAAATTTAACAACTGGCTCTTGCGAGTGGGTGGGAGCTGGGCCAGCAGTGCTGGGACGTCACAAGACTCCAAGGATAGCGTGTCACACCCGCAAACCGTCAGAAACCACACTTACGTAAAGATTACGTAAGGATTATGAGGCTCAACGTCTTTGAGAAGTTGAAAAGCAACGTCATGCAAATAAGTCCTATTACGAACTCGATCTTTTTTAAATTTTTTTTTTTAACGTTTATTTTACTTTTGAGACAGAGACAGAGCATGAACGGGGGAGGGTGAGAGAGAGGGAGACACAGAATCGGAAGCAGGCTCCAGGCTCTGAGCCGTCAGCCCAGAGCCCGACGCGGCCACCACCCGCCACTCGTCAAACCCTCCTCTGGAGCGGGAAGGGCCTCTTTGTCGGACCAACCACGTCCCGCATACCTGGCTTCGAGCTTCCCAGCCACAGCTTCTGTGGGGTTAAGGACATTCTGTTACCAAGAGGCATGCTTGCTGCTGTCCTCAGAGATCTCCAGGATGCCACTTTCCTCGGTTTAGAGTGATAAGGTGACTCTAAAAAGCCAATACATGGTTTCAGAGGGGCAAGGTATCGATGCCTCTCAACATTTGTGCTTTAGTGACACAAAAATGGTACCAGAACATTCATAAGAACATTCTGACAAAAGTAAAAAACATACAGCATATGGTTATATACTACATATTATATAGCTATATCACATAGGTATATATATATACACACACACATATATATATATATATATACACACATATATGTAGTGTATACATACTTATGTTTGTTTTTGGAATTTTATTATAAAGACATAACATAAAAGGAAATTTATCTAAAAATCCAGTCATAATTCTACCAGTATTTGATGTTCTCAGATACAGGTGTATTACAGTCACAGAACAGTGAACACACAATTTTGTCCTTTGCGCTTAACAGTATAAATATTTTTCACTTTGCTACCTAGGGACACAAGTAATACTATCTAGAACTTACTATGTAAAACAAAAAATGTAGAAGAAATGAGAAAAAAAATTACCTTTCTGGGCATTTTTGATGATGTTATTCATACAAGGGAAACATTTTAAAGTTACTTTTTAATCTGGGATTTCATCTCTTTAATTATGTAAAATCGGACACATTTATGCAATAACTCAGTTATTCATAAACCATGCTTATAAGTAGCAAAGAAATTCCTGTCTATGGTAAGTCCTGAAAAACCTAAAAAAAATCTCTAAGTTTTCTCCATGGCTTCAAAATTTAGGGGAGATTTCTCATTATAATTTGGGACAGAGAACAGACTCGTTAGACCTGGACGCATTTTCCCTCAGCGGGACCACGGCGCCCTGACTTGGGGGCATGCTTGAAGGCCTCCCCAACCCTGTCCATTTAAGTGCTCACTTATAAAGTAAGCTGGCCGTAAGGGGCAAGCTCCACCAGTAACATTTCCCTCCCTGGCCCACGTGAGCTATCAGCGACCGGTAAGGATCCCTCAGGAAACACGCACGCACGTGGACAAAAGTGGGAAGGCAGAAGGAAACAGGAGTCGGGAGATACGAGATACTTGGGCGAGCGGGGCTGTGAGCAGCAGAGCCCTGGGCCCCGGAATCCAGTCGGGCCTTAAAGAACAACACTGGCTAAGTGAACAGGACACGTGGTTGCCGCTGTCCCGGCCCAGGAAACCAGACAGAAGCACACCTGCTGGGCTGGTGTCCCAAAGGCCGCTACAGGAGTGGGCATCTGAGCGGAGATGGCTCCTCCCGTGTGAGAGGGCTGAGCCAGCCCAGGGAAGGGGGCACCGGGGTGCTGGGGAGAGGACCCTGAAGGTCGGGGGGTGGAAAAAGGCTCTGAGGACCAGGGCTGGGCCATACGGAACTCCCAGTGTGGGCTGCGGGGAGAAAGCACGGGGGAAAGCAGGGTGCTGAAGTTCAGCACCCCTCGACTTCTGGATACTTCTGGGGCTTTCACCGTTCTAAGTTATGTGAAGCACGACTCTGACATTTACAGAAATCAAGATACAAACAATTGGACGATTACTATTTGAAACACTTGAAACGCTGATATTCAGTAAAAACAATTAAAGATGTTCTAACATTTACCTTGTAACCGAAGAGAACTTAAAACAAAATGGTTCTAAAACAAGAAGGTTTAAAACACACACACCCGCCCTTCACATCAATTCTCAATTCCTCCATGGAAGGAGAGGAAGGACATCAAAACCCCAAACTGATAGATTCTTTCTTCGTTTTTTATTTTTTGGAGAGAGTGCGTGAGCACGGAGGGCAGGGAGGTCCAGGGAGAGGGAGAGGGAGAGGGCGAGGGAGAATCCCAAGCAGGCTCCACGCTGATAGCAGGGCTTGATCCCACAAACTGAGATCGTGACCTGAGCCAAAATCGAGAGTCGCACGCTCAACCAGCTGAGCCACCCAGGCACCCCAACAGATGATTTCTTTCTAACGCTTATATTTATCTGTGATACAAAACATAGTTTCTTTTCTGGGCAGGAATTTATCTAATTATGTTCTTCTTGGGCTAATGAAAGTCCAGTCGTGTTCTCTGAGTGCATCACATACACACAGGAGACGTTTGAAATACACTCGTATAGAAGAAACGTAGATAACGCATACGGAGGTCAGAGACGGCTACGGGCTTTTGGGTAACAAAAGGAAGCCCATCCGGGATTTAAGCTCTCTCGGAAAGGCATTCCTAAGCATCAAATTCACACGTGGTTCTCTGTGCACTAGAGCAGTGTCGGAACGGCCCGGACGAAGAGAGGCCTGGCTGGCCGTCTGGACTAAAACCCCATCTGCCACGACTGAACGCTTGTGCCCCCCCAGTCGTACGCTGAACGCTAACGTGAACCCTAACGTGCTGGTGTCGGGGTGAGGCCTGGGGGAGATGATTAGGTCACGATTAGGTCCCAGAGCTCCCTCACCCCTTCCCCCACGTGAGGTACAACCAGGCCGCGGCCGCCCACAACCTGGAAGACGCCTCATCACAGCCACCGTGCGGACGCCCACCCGAGTCTTGGACTTGGGCCTCCAGGACTGTCAGAAGTAAATGGCTGTTATTCAGAAGTTGCCCGGCCTTCCGCCAGCTGTCGGGGCAGAGCAACACCCATCCCCGCAACATCGTCCCTAGCAGGCAGCCACCCACGTGACCACGGCCAAGGATGGTGTCTCCCCGCAGAGGATGGGGAACACAGAACCTGCCCACAGATGCCGCAGGGCAAGCCCACCGGGAAACCACTACACCCGCTCAGCACGGCATCCACAGCAGCTCTGACTCAATCCCGAGGGGATGAGGCCTTCTGGCCGAGGCAGCGTTTGGAAGACACAAGCGGGTTCAGAGGGCGGGGAAAGAACCCAAGAGGCCAGAGCACTGCATCTGCAGGAGGCTCCTGGGACAGCGGCCCCTGGGAGCTTCAGCCCCCTGCTGGGCCTCCTCCCACGGGGGCCATGGGGGAAGGCAGGGACCCCAAGAGTGCCGGCTCCCAAGACCCCACCACAAGGGCCACGGGGGAAGGCGGGGACCCCGAGAGTGCCGGCTCCCGAGACCCCACCACAAGGGCCACAGGGAAGGCGGGGACCCCGAGAGTGCCGGCTCCCGAGACCCCACCACAAGGGCCACAGGGAAGGCGGGGACCCCGAGAGTGCCGGCTCCCGAGACCCCACCACAAGGGCCACAGGGAAGGCGGGGACCCCGAGAGTGCCGGCTCCCGAGACCCCAACACAAGGGCCATGGGGGAAGGCGGGGACCCCAGAGTGCCAGCTCCCGAGACCCCACCACAAGGGCCACAGGGAAGGTGAAGGCCCCAGAGTGCCGGCTCCCGAGACCCCACCACAAGGGCCACAGGGAAGGCGGGGACCCCAAGAATGCCGGCTCCCAAGACCCCAACACAAAATGGAGCCAAGTGGTGGGAGTGTCACTTCTTGATAACCCCAGGTGTTTGAAGAAGACATTCTTGATCTTTCTCCCAAGACATCAGGGAAGGACAGCTTCTAAAACCCTTTCTCTGGGTTAAAGTGCAGAAATTGGAGGGATGAAGGGCCTGGTCATACTTACTCAGTGATGTGGGTGGAGGTTTGTGGAAACTTTTCCTCTCTGCTTTCTGAAAGAAAAGAAACGATGTAAAGCACGTTGAGCCTGATGGCCCCAAAAGTGAAGCACAGGCATGTTCAGGACGGGTCAGAGCAGGTGCAAGGGCAGCGAGAGAAGAGGTTAACAGCAGAGACATGAGTGAAGGCTGAGCCCAGGAAGAAACACACAGCACAGCGAGGTGACCCCGGAAAACGTGATCCGTGCGGTGTTCTGGCTGCACTGGGTTCCCGGGAGCTCTCGGGACACTACCTAGAAGCACACTGAAGATGCCACGCGAACAACTATCTTCGGCCCCCCTGACTGTCCTCAGGCCAGCGCCTGCAGCACCAAGGTGTGACCGTCCACCAGGATGGACTCGGCAGGAATACGGCAAGTACAAACCCCACTGGGGAGGGACGGTCCCGCACGGGAGGGGCCCTGTCGGAACACCGTCTCCCAGGGCAACCCTGATGCCAAGTGCAGAACTGGGCCCTGCCGCGTGCCCAGGAAAAGGACAAACCTCATCGGCTTCCTCTTGGACAGAGAATCCCTCCTCCCTCCCTTCCAGCAGAAACCACGAGCCCTGCCATCTGAATTTTCCCTGGACATGAGCTGGATCCCTACTCCTCCGGGGAGCATCTCGGGTCCACGGCCTCAGTGGTGTTGAGGGAACACCCCCTAATCTGCAGAGGTCCCTCACTGCAGACAATGGGCGCGTGATGTTCCCCTTCGAGTGCACAGAGCCGAGGTGGAACGGAGACCTACTGGTGCCACGTGCCCTCAGAGCCATGCGCTGAGGCTCGTCTGTGACTCTGCCTGCTGGACACGTGCCTTGTGCTCTTTTTTTGTGACCGCGAAGCCGGCAGGCTGCATGTTCTACCCAGCACGGCTCCCCAGACAAACCCAGACCGGCCAGGCTGGGGGCTGCTCTGCCTTGGGACCCCTGCTGGCCACTCTCCCTTCAGGCCACTCCTGGCATCCAGGGGACCCTGGGGCCATCGTGCCAGGACATCACACACCGCCAGAGCCGCGGCTGCCAAAGCGAATCCCTTCTCCAGCCTAGAGCCCTCTCCCCCCTTCATGTTACACCAAAACCAGAAGCAGGATAAGAGCTTAGAATGTGCCTCAAATATACTCTACTCACAACTAACACCCGGATACAAGTTTTAAAATTATAATCACGGTTACCTATACCAACCAAGGGCTCAAAACTCCTCAAGTGCAGAGTAGCCCCTAGAGTGTGTTTTCCGGCTCTAAACGTCACGTTTGCGGGGAAAGAGCCGGGGGCGTGTTTGGGTAACGTGTAGGGGCCAGATAACCAGCAGTGGGACAAGCGGCTGTGCCCCGATCGCACTCACCGTCTCAAAGTCAGAGTCAAAGGTAATTGCGGACAGACTGTCATCTCCCTGGAAGAAGAGATGGAAACAGTGAAATTTTAGGGAACCTGCCTGGCCCCCCCACGGTCACAAGTACAAAGTGAAAACAGCCCATCCACGGCTGCTGAGACAGTGACTCAAGAAACCCACTCCGAGTTAGCTCAGAACATGCAAAGTGGGCAGCGGCCAGCCCGCTCGGTTGCAGCCCAAAGAACGGTGGCGGACGTGACACAAAGCTCCACCCGCTCGGGCTGCTCCACGTCTGTCCATCTAGCGGCACCACATCCAAGGATCCGCTATGTACTGTCGATAAAGAAACGGTTTTGGGGAAAAGGAACGTGTCTCACATCGTTTAAATGCTCTCTTATTCATCTTCACATCAAGGCACAAGGGACCTGGGACTGGATCCTGACAAGAACAAGTCAAAGTCATTTAAAAACACAACGCGCATTAATACATGCCTTATTTGGCCGTAGAAACCTTCCTGCCCGGCCGTGGAGGGTAGAAGAAAACCTGTACCACCTAATTTCAGTACGAGGATGTCATTTCCCAAGAGAAGACTGTTTCTGTGCTAACTCACTTACTCAGTTTTAAATCCTAAAAAAAGGGAAAGGAGGAACACACATAAACCCGTAAATCCCCTCTGATCGCCGTGCTGTTGATTCGCGGTGCGGTTGCCAGGAGTTAGGAACTGACACCCGTCCTGGGAGCCGAGAAGGCTGTGTCTGCTGGTGAGCGTGTCTCAGCAAGCCGTGTGGGTGCGGCTGAACCCACACGGTGTCGTCGTGGGACTTTGCTGCCTTCTGAAAAGCACAAGTACGGACTAAGCCATATGGCCATAGTATCAGTACCTTAAGGAACAATTCTTCCAGCAGATGTTCCACTGGAAACATATGGCCGTGCCAGAAGGGTGCGGGGTGGGTAAGGTGTCGCTGTCGGGACGGGGCAGCCCTCCAGCCCAGCGATCTTAAACACAGGGTCCGGACTAAAGGTGTGGCGTGACCTGATGTGGGACGGGGGGAAGGTCGTGTGCCCCAAATAAACAGAATCTTTCATCGGCCACTGACGGATTTTCTGCGGCATTTCACAAGTGATGTTTTAAGGCACAACTAGCACGTGACGATCACAGAGCGTCTTCCTTGAGCACAGCGTGTGAAAATGACGCCCAACGTTTAGGAAGGGAAGGCAGCAGGTTCAACGTGCAGATCCCGTGCCAGATCTGGGGAGACACGGTGGCGACCGCGCCCTGGCATCGCAAAGGACATGCCTGCCGACGGCGGGTGTGGACCCGCTGGAAACTGCACAGAGGAGGAGCGACGACTTTCTCTGTGGACGCCGGTCATCATTACTTGTTTAATGGCCTGAAGGCTCAACAGGGAAACGAGGCTACCGTGTGGCGGACAAAACCAAGGGATCTGTCTCCCACAGGTGCGCTCACCCACCACGCCTTCCCCCCGGCGGATCCTCCCCGCCTTCCCTCCCTCTGCCCGCCAGTCAGGCTGCAGCAGACAGACCAGGGGCTGCGTTAAAGACAATGAACGCGTTGATGTCTCTGAGCAGAGTCTGAGCTGCCGCACCCGTTCCCTGGGCGTCGGGAGCCGGGGCGGCCACGGGGCAGGCGGGCGGAGAGCCCGACGGGGCCCAGAGCAGCATCGTGCCTCCCCGCCGGCTGTGTGACGTTGGCCACACCACTGACCCTGTGCATCCCAGCTTCCTCAACAAGGGAGAACACGTTCCTCTAGCGTTCAAAAAGCACTAGAAGTATATGTGTACTAAGCAGACACTGGGAAAAAAGAGCGGGTCTCGAAGGAGACGGGGGAGCCTGCGGGGATTCAGTACACGGTGTCGGCGAAAAAGGAATACAACACGTTCCCTAGGAGTGGTCTTCCAGAATGATGGGGTGAGGAGCTCGGACGACTGTCTCCTCAACAGACAGCCGTTTAATACAGAAAGCCATCAAACAAACAATCATTTGGGTTTCTGGAAACTGGCCTAAGGGCAGAGAGCAACGGAGGAGATTCACTCAAGAAAATCTACTAAATCTGGGAGAGAACAGTCCGGGGCATCCCTTGCCCCCCCACCCCCAGCCCTGTCCCACGGGAACTCCTCCAGGGAGATAGGCTCTAGGTGGGTGCAGGCAAGACGGTGGTGAGCGGTGGGGGAGATTCCCTGCGCCCAGAAGGAGGGTGTAAGCCCTACCCCAGGAGCAGCCGACTAGGAATTCTAGGTCCCCAGCTTGCTCGCGGGGCAGAGGTTCCGCTCAGGGAGGGTCAGGCCCCCACCTGCCCGCACCACAACAGGACTGTCACTCGAGGAGGCCGTCCCTGCTGTTGGCCCCGGGCGGTAGCACGGGGGCCTGGCTGTATTTGTAGTGCATGGTGGAGGATCCCAATGGCTCCCCGATTCCAATGCCAAGTTGAAGACAACGGGGACGTGGTGGGGAGCCATGACAGGGGCCTCCTAGCTCTGTGACGGCAGCAGCAGGAAGCCCGTCTGAAGAACAACCAGAAGCTTAACAGAGCCCAGAAGAGCCTCCCTGGGGTCACAGTCGACCTCGAGGGTCAGGGAGGCTGCCTCCAAGTGCTAGACCGCGCGCACGTGGCCGTGGGCTTGAGGAGGGCTTGGAAACACTCCCCACACACCTAGACCAACCCTGGCTGAGGGGCCTTAGCACAACCTCGAAGCAAACACTGGCTGCACAAGAAACCACCCCGCCACAAGAGCCGCTCCCAGGAGCCAGGCCTACAGGTACAATATCTGGAGGTCCGGAGGGCACGTGCGCGTCTAAGGCTGCCCGTGCAGGGGAGACGGAGAGGGGCAACCCAAGCTACTAGTCCCTGGCTGCGGGTGGGCAAAACCGTAAAGTCGCGCACTGTGACAGCAGCCTCCAAGCCACACGCACACAGATGCACACATGCACGCACGCACACGCACACACAGGCACACGCAGTGTGACAGGCCAAGGGGCTTAGCCACAGCCGTTGATCAAAAAATGGCTTCTGTTGACCCAAGGGTGACCCCTAGGTAGTGAAGTTAAGAGAGATGCAAACAAGACAAAACCTGCAGGGAACCAGAGGCTGCACAGCGCAGGCAGAAGGACCTCAGAGTCCAGCTAAGTCACTCACCAAACACGGACCACCAAGCAAACACCAAGCCCATGGGGAGGAGGGGTGGCGACCCAGGGTCGCTGTCACATTCCATCTAAATGTCTAGCTTCCGACAGGAAACCATGAGATACCCAGAGAAACAGGAAAGTGTGAGCGTTAGAAGGGGGAAAGAGCAGAAATAGAAACTTCTGAAGGAGCCCGGATGAGGGACTTAGCAAAGACTTCAGAGCAGCCATTATAAATATGTTCAAGCCGTGGTGCTGTGAGGCTGCAGGATGATCTGGGAGGCAGGAGAGCACAGGAGATTGTGAGCAAAAGGTCGGGGGCAGGGCTGGGGGGAGAGGAGACCTGAGGTCTGGGCCAGGGGGCTAATAAAGCACGCGACATAGAACCTGACACATAGTAAATGTCTAATAAATGCTCTTCTTGTCTCGTTCTAGAAACTGTGAGCCTTTTTACGAATATTGGCCCTTAAATCACCAGTGGCCCCACTCAGCCTCTACGTCACCCCCGTGGCTCTGTACTGCGGTCAGCGGAGCCGCTTACGGCCGCCGCACAGTGAGGCCCCTGGCACACAGTAAGCGCTCTGCGAAAGTTCACGAGCAAGCCTAGAGGCAGCTCTATTCCAAGGGACTTGAGAGAATGGACAGCCTGGACAGTGCCTGCTCTCAAGAGGTTCTTGTCTAACTGAGCACAGATGCAAGCTAGCAGAAAAGCCGCACGTTAGCCTGGACCAAGGGCGTCTCCTAGACGTGGAGAGAGCTTTGCAACAGTTTCTCCTTGAGACCAAGGCAACGTGGCTTAACTTGTTCTGTGTCCTCAGAGCCTCACACGTAAGGGGCTTAGCAAATGTTTATGTGCGTAAGGATGTTTATAGTAGCACTGTTTCTAATAGCTGAACAGCGAAAACAAAAGAGTAAAGAGCAGGGAAATGGGTGAATACAATAAGGGCATCCACAGGTTAGACTTTTTCATATCATGCTCGTGAAAACGTGCGGCTGTGGGAAAACGCTAACAACAAATTAAACAGTAAAGGTTACAAAACGAGTCAAATACGCTCTCAACTTTTTTCAAAGGTGCGTGGAAAAAGATGCATTGCAAAAAGATTGGAAGGAAATCCGCCAGATACTGACCAGGTCTTGTGCAGGTAAACGGACTTTCTAAGTTTTCTCTAACGGTCATGAGTTTTACAATCACGACATAAAACGTCACTTTCTAAAGATGAAGGAGCCTTAGCGGTAACTGAGTCGCCTGTAGGTGGGCGGGCCTCCCAGATGAGGCAAGACTCGCTGCCTTGAGGGACAAGTTCAGTCGCTCCCAGGAGCCAGCAGCACTGAGCCTGGGCCCTCGCTGTCCAGCCCGGCTGAGTGCTGCGCTCTCAGTGAGAAGGAAGCAAAGTGAGCAAATTTCCCTCTGTCTGGAGCCCTCCCAAGGCTTCTCACCCCGCCTGCAGTAAAATCCACGCTCCCTGCATGGCCTGCACGGCTCCCGTGGCCAGGCGGGTGCCCACCTTCCATGCACACCCCTTTCCCCCAGGAGGTCCCAGCAAGCTTTCGTGCAGGTGCTGCGCCACACCCCACTCTCCCCTCTCAGGACCTTAGTCCATGCTGGTACATGCTTAGTACATGCTGCTGCCCCACTGCTCTCAGGTCTTTACCAGCCTGTCTCCTTCTCGTCCTCATCCACGGCGTCCTCAGAGCGGCTGCTCCGGGCACCCCGTCTAAAGCAGCCCTCTGCAACACCTCCATCACATGGGGCCTGTTTTATTTTCTGCACAGCTCACTCTCTGAAGTGATCTTGACGCTCTGTTTCCTGCCTTCTTCTCCCCCAACGGGAATGCCACTTACCCACGTGGATGCCTCCCCTCCAGCGGGTAGTGGGCGCACCCAAAACACTTGGAAAAGGCACGAGCGGACAGCACGTTTGCCCTCACCCAAAGGAGTAAACCTGGGGACGCCTCCCCCGGGGAAGCCTTCTCCCATCAGCGCCGGGCAGGGCACTGTTGTCCGGGCCGGGGGGGTTTTCCCCCTGCACACCCAGGCCGGCCGCTGCCCCCCGCCCCGGAGGCACGGGTGGGCCAGCACTTACACAGTAAGCTCCGTCGCCCCGCGGACCGCGGTAGCAGGCTCGGCACGGGCCGGGGCCTCGAAGGAGGGCGCGGCGTCCGGGAGGGCTTCCTGGAAGCGGCGGCCTGTGCACGGGCTGGCGGGGTCTAGGGGCGGCTGGAGGCTGGGTGAGGGGCGGCGACGCCCGGCCGGCTGCACGCGGGCGGGGGCCCAAGGGTCGGTCTTATGCGGTAACAATAATGGCAGCTGTCACCCGGCGGCCTCCGGCCGTGTGCCCCTTCCTCCGGACCGCGCCTGGCCCCGAGAGCCGGCGAGCTGGAGGGAGCGAGGAGGCCCGCCCGCGCTTACCGTCTCCGAGGCCGGATCCGCGGTGCCCAGTGACATGGCTGCGGCGCCGCCCGGCCGCCCCTCGGCGCTGCGGGCGCGATTGTCCGGCTGTGCGGCTCCGCCGGCGGCCCAGCCGCCCGCAGCCTCCGGACCTCCCTGCCCGCGCGCCTGCCGCGACCCCGCTGCCATGGTAACCGCGCGGCCCGCACAGCCCCGGATGTGGCCGGCGCCCGAGAGCCCGGCCGACCTTGCGCGTGCGCCGGGAAGCCCGAGGGCCGACCCGCAGCGCGCCCAGAGGGGCGAGGCTCAGAGCCCCGCGGGGCTGAAGCCCCGGGAACGCGCTTAACGGTTCCCGGAG
The DNA here is from genome assembly GCF_018350215.1 of Panthera leo. Classification (NCBI taxonomy): domain Eukaryota; kingdom Metazoa; phylum Chordata; class Mammalia; order Carnivora; family Felidae; genus Panthera; species Panthera leo. Next base: position 2,034,480 of record NC_056694.1, read on the forward strand.
TGCGTCCCCCGCCTTCTCTCGTGGAGGCTCCGCGACAAGCCTGTGCGCCAGTCACAGAGCAGGATGCTGCTGTTTATTAGGTTAACGCTAAAAGGGACAAGGAGCTTGTGCAGGCTGCTAGTTCTGGACACCCGGCGTTCAGAAAATTATCCTCCCTGATCTCTATCTTAAGCTCCAGGGTTCTGATGTAGTAGCCCCACGACAATAAAAATACTGCGTTTGCGCTGCAACTCAGTGGGCATCATGAAGATCTTTAGGAACACTGGGCTCCAGAGTTTATTGAAATTATTATTAGCAAGTATGCTTTTTCTTGCTCCTTTATACAAGTGTCCAAGGGCACCTACTCTGTCCCCTCACCCTGCTTTCTTTTTCCAGCCACCTGACATCTATCATCTACAAGAGCGTTCCATGTCCAGAATGTAAGCTCTCTGGGGCAGGGGCTTGGTTTTGTTCACGGCCTTTTTTCCATCCCTTGGAACAGGGGCTGGCACAGAGCAGGTGCTCACTATGTATGTGGTGTCCGGGGAGTCCTTATAACTTTTCTGTGCTGCTGTTTCCACAAATGTTGATAAATGGGTTGTTGTGAGAATCAACTGAGTCGATATCTGTAAAGTGCTCAGAGAACAGTTGCCCATTCCAGAATGAGTGCAGTGTGACACTTCTCTTGGTGGGGTGAACAGTTGAATGAGTCCTCACCCACTGTAGCGTGTTGTAGCCGAAATGCTGGCAGATTATTACTGGTCTAGTTCTGGCACCAACATGTAGTACAGGTTCATGGCTCTCTTCTCGTCAGTGTCCTCACTTGTACACAAAGGGGGTGTGGCCCCCCACCGGCACAGAGAACCTGAACTGCTTAACAACTTCCATTTATTTCGAAGTATTGCCCACATGGAGGACAAAAGCTTTTGCTACCTTAACTACCTATACCCCTGTACCCCCCGCTCCACTCCTGGAGCTCCACAGTCCCCCTGCCCTTCCTGATTCTGTTTTTCACTTACCTCCTCTCATTTAGTTACAGAGACAGTACATGTCCACGGCTTTTTATCTGCTGTTCTGAATTCGGAAAACTTTTGAAAGCCTTTCAGAATTCATTGGTTGGCAAAACTGTTCTGACCTGAACTCATTTGTTGACAAAAGTCTGAGCTGAGACTATTTATGGTTGTTTATTCCACCTGGAGTGTATATTAATGTGACCGCGGAACTTTTAACACATTATACGGTGTACTGCATCAAACCCTGCTGGGATTGTAATCTCACACACTGTACATGCACCACATAGGTTCTCTTTAAGTGTGAACAATTATGAATTCTGACCCATGTGTCCCCAGAAGTTTCAGGTAAGAAATTGTGGGCCTGTATAATCTGGTATTCAGCTCTGGAGTCAGAATGCCTAGGTTCAGATGTCAGCCGTGCCAGCCCACTGGCTATAAGACCTTAGGAGTTCGCCTCTATGCACCTCAGTTTCCTCATCTGGGCGGATGGTGACAGTACCCACCCTCCTGAGGTTAGGGCAGAATCATGCGAGCTTATTTTTTTTTTTTTAGTGGGTGCATTTAATTTTATTTTTTTTAATTTACTTTCAAATTAGCATATAGTGCAACAATGATTTCAGGAGTAGATTCCTCAGTGCCCCTTACCCACTTAGCCCATTCTCCCTCCCACAACCCCTCCGGTAACCCTCTGTTTGTTCTCCATATTTAAGAGTCTCTTGTTTTGTCCCCCTCCCTGTTTTTATATTATTTTTGCTTCCTCTCTTATGTTCATCTGTCCTGTGTCTTAAAGTCCTCATATGAATGAAGTCATATATTTGTCTTTCTCTGGCTGACTACTTTCGCTTAGTATAATACCCTCTAGTTCCATCCACGTAGTTGCAAATGGCAATATTTCATTCTTTCTGATTGCCAAGTAATACCCCATTGTGTGTGTGTATGTATGTGCATATATATATATATATATATATATATATATATATATACATATATGGCACATCTTCTTTATCCATTCATCCGTGGATGATCATTTGGGCTCTTTCCATCCGAGCTTATATTAAGTGAAGCACTGAGCACAGTGCTACTGTTAAGATGCTTTTCCCCAACAACTGCTCGATCATGCAAATAGGAGTATCCCCTTTTTTACAATGAGGAATCACAATTCGGGGAAAACTGTGTAGTTCAAACCTTTTCACCCAAGTGCTTCTAAGGGGCGGGGTGTCCGAAGTGATTACCCATAGAAGTCGATGTTTTTAAAATTCCTTTTTATTTCAGTACCCGTAGGAATTTTGCTCTCTATATTCTAACACATACCTGGTGTTTCCCCCCAAATCGTGCTGAAACACTGACGCTAAGGGAAGATGAAACTGGGTTTTATCCATTGGCTTTGAGAACCTCTGGCACACAGCTAATGGGCCCTGAGGGCTCAGTTGTGAGGCCAAAGGACACTGTCTTCGCCTTAAGGATGAGGCTGCCCCTTCCGGCACCTGCACGCCTCCTGCACGCCCAGAGTATCCAGGCGGGCGAGGCCACGCCTCTTCCGGCCATAGCCTCGCTCCTTCCGCCGGAAGTCCCGCCTTCTGGCGCGATGCCCGCCGGGCGCTAGGGCGCGTACCACCGAGCGTTCCTGCGAAGGTGATGGGTCGGGGGGTCACCGGATTGGCGCCGGCCTGTCTGAGGGCTTCTCAGCTTGAGCTCTTTTCTCCCGGGGCTCCCGGGTGGCCTTTCGGGGACTTTCACGCTCTCCCCGGCCGCCGACTCTGCGGTCGCCCCCTCCAGATCCGGCAAGTGGCGCGGCCCGGGGCGGGGCCTGAGGCGGCGGAGGGACGCGGAGCTGGTGAGGGGCGCTACCGGGGAGGGGTGGCGGACCCGGCAGAGTCGGGAAGAGGGGCTGGGGGCCCTGGAGCATCCTGGGGTCAGCCGGGCCGCGGCCGCCGCCTCGTGTTCCCTCCGGGCCCTTCGGGAGGCCGGTGCCCGGCGCGGCAGCTGGGTCCGCAGGGAGGGCTCCCTTCTCAGGGACCTAGCCTCACCGGGGACGGACAGACAGACCCACTTCCGGCTGCGACCGAGCCCCTGACCGCCCCCAGCTCCCGAGAGAACCCTCCCTGACCGCATGACCGCCGGGCTCCCCGTCCCCTCCCAGACGGGACACGCAGGTGCACACCCCGGCCCGGGAGAGACGGACCCGGGACGGAGCGCCTTCCTCTCTGTACACTGCTGGCTGCGGGGGTGTCGGTTACAGACTCGCTGACCCCGGGAGAGACGCTCTTCCCCTGTCCGCGCGGCTAGCGCCAGGAGGCACGCACCCCAGACTGGCCCACGGGCAGTTTGGGTGAGCATCCAGCCGTTCCCCTCCCACCAGAGTCCAGGGTTGGCAGGCTCAGCACCTGAGACTTCGTGGTTTACACCAGACTCCTTTCCAGCCAGGGCGGCCAGAACTCAGGGCCCCTGCCTGCTCTGGAACACCTCCCAGTACCACCCTGGCAGCTCCCTCGGAGGATTGTGGTCCTGCAGCGCCTGGCCTGCTGTGAAAGTTCTGGGGCCTGAGCGGACACCGGGGCTGCCTGTGATTAGGGTGGGCGGGACCTGGCCCTGACCTTTTCTTTGCAGGACTCTCCAGCCTTATCATGGACCCAGAGTGCTCCCAACTCCTCCCGGCTCTCTGTTCCGTTCTGGCAGACCCCAGGCAGCCCGTGACAGATGACACCTGTTTGGAGAAGCTGCTGGACTGGTTTAAAACCATCACTGAAGCCGGTAAGGTGGAGGGTGGTGCTGTTGTCTTTTTGCCTAGAGGCCAAATGGTGCATGGGACTCCCCTGTCCAGGGGAAGGGGTGTCCATCTGGCTCCCTTCCTTCCCATCCTGGGGATTCCACCTGGCTGGTTGGGAATACGTCCAGTTGAAGCTTGAGTGAATGAGCAGGAGAACTTGATCTTGACATTGTTAGGCTGCTTCCAGCCCTGATTCAGGCCTCCTCTTGTCCATTTCACGCTAGAGGGCTGCAGAGGGCGTAGACAAACTTACTTTGTTCTCATTGCACTTACTTGTTTGAAGAAATCTTTTCTTATTATGAAATGAATACGTATGCTTTAAACCTTGAGCAACACAAAGCCGTCAAGAGGAAAATTAAACCACCGGCAACTTGGTTAATTTCCTTCCAGCCTTTTTTCCTGACGTCATACAGCTGTATTTTTCTTTTTTCTTTTTTTAATTTTTCAATGTTTATTTTTGAGAGAGAGCAAGCGGGAGAGGGGCAGAGAGAGGGAGGCACAGGGTCAGAAGCAGGTGCCAGGCTCTGAGCTGTCAGCACAGAGCCTGACGTGGGGCTTGAACCCATGAACCTCGAGGTCATGACCTGAGCTGAAGGCGGATGCTAACTGACTGAGACACGCAGGTGCCCCCAGCTGCATTTTTCTTACAAAAATGAAGTCACGCTGTAAATACAATTCAGTGTCGTGCTTTTTCTCTGTTAACCATTGCAGAGGGCATTTTCTCTGTGGAACACGTTGATTTTATTGACCATGTGGCATTCCCTGTGTGCATGGACCATAATGGGTATAATCACACCACTGCTGTTAGGTGGTTGTGTTTCTCAGGCTCCTTATCATAAATAATGCCGTAATGGCTTCTTCGCATGCACGTCTTTTCACGCAGATGTTTGATCTCTTGGCTGGTCGTTGCCTTAGAGTAGATCCCACACCATTAATTTCTATTTGTTCCTTTGGTTTATCCTGCACTTTTACTCTCTTTTGAGTTGAATATCTAAGCCTTTCTTGTTTTTTAATATATGCACCTGAGGCTACACACTTTTCTGAAGGCATCATTTTAGCTGCGTCCTTCAAAATTACTTTTGCTGTAATTTTTTTTTTAGAGAGAGAGCACAAGTGGGGGAGAGGGAGAGAGAGAATCTTAAGCAGGATCCACACTCAGCGAGGGAGCCCAATGTGGGGCTCAACCCCACAACCCCGGGATCGTGACCTGAGTGGGACGCTCAACTGACTGAGCCCCTGGACAGGTTTCTTTGAGATACAATTTACGTACCATGGAATTGACTCAACGTGTGTAATTGGTTGGTTTTTAGTGAAATCACGCACGGGGCGGTGCACTCATTGCCATGGTGTAATTCTGCAGCATTGTCGTCTCCTTAAGAGAAACTTGGTGCCCAGTAGCAGTTCACTTGCCCCCGCCGCCCCTCTCAGTTCACCCGCCCCCCCTGCCCTGGCCCCCCGGCCTGTGCTCTGTGGTCCTTGTTGCTCCACACGATCAGAGAACTGGCCCCACGCTGGCTCCTTAGTCACGTCTACGTTCAAGCCTGCTGTCTTCCTGCCAATCGGTATGCTTGCTTGTTTCCGGACAGAGGTGAAGACCCTACCCTGAGATGGTGGGTTCAACCATTTGTCTTTGACGTCCTGTTTTTCCCTTTGCACACTGTGAAGTTAGCCTAGGTACGCGCAGCCTTAGCCTGTTCCCCCTTTGACCAATGACGTTTTCCCTGAAGCACCGATAATGCTTTTCGTTTCAAAGTCAGGTTTGTCAGCTGTTCTCTTGCCGCGGCAACTCTTCGAAAGCGGGAACTGGCAGCACCTGCGACGCCGTAAGCCCATCCTTTGTGTGCCGCTTCCTTGCTTCTCGTAAGCACCATGCTGCCGGCCTGGTTCTTAACTGAAGATGAGCAGCTCTTTTAACAGACAGTCTGCTTCGTTTGTTTAGCTTATTGTTACGTTGGGACTATCTTCTCTCGTATTTTTCATTAATTACGAGGCCTTGTCTTTGTTTCTTTTTTCCTCCTTTTTTCCTCTCCATTGGATTAATAAAGCTTTCGTTTTTAAGTTTTTCTTTTTTTGGTTTGGAAGTTATGCATTCCACTTTTGTTCGTTTGCAGTTACCTCCCCCACAAACTGGATGTAAAAAGTCAAAAGTTAACTAGAATCTCCATCTTCTGTTCCAACAACACAAGGATTTCAGGGCACTTGAATGCCAGCCAAGCACAAGCCTCTTTTTTATTGTTGTCTGGTATTCTGATTCCACCTTGTTGTAACCCCTGTCAAAAGTGATTTATTTAAAATTTTTACAGTTGGTGCTTTTTTTCTGATATTCTAAAGCATATACATTTTATTTTTTAAAATTTAAATCCAAGTTAGTTAACATATAGCGTAATAATAATTTCAGGAATAGAATTTAGTGATTCATCAGTTACATACAACACCCAGTGCTTATCCCAGCAAGGGTCCTCCGTAATGTCCTTCTCCCATTTAGCCCATCACCCACCCACCTCCCCTCCAGCAACCCTCAGTTTGTTCTCTATATTTAAGAACTTCTTGTAGTTTGTTTCCCTCTTTGTTTTTATATTATTTTTACTTCCCTTTCCTAACGTTCATCTGGTTTGTATCTTAAATTCCACATGTGTAGGACCATATGGTATTTATCTTTCTCTGACTTAATTTGCTTAGCATAATACACTCTAGTTCTATCCACGTTGTTGCAAATGGCAAGATTTCATTCTTTTTGATCGCTGCCGAGTAATATTCCACTGTATGTATAAACCACATCTTCTCTATCCATTCATCAGTCGACGCACATTTGGGCTTTTTCCATACGGTTCTTGTCAATAGCACTGCTATAAACATGGGTACCTTTGCCCCTTTGAATCAGCACTCCTGTATCCTTTGGATAAATACCTAGTAATGCCATTTCTGGGTCATAGGGTAGTTCTGTTTTTAATTTTTTGAGGAACCTCCACACTGTTTTCCAGAGTGGCTGCACCAGTTTGCATTCCCACCAACAGTGCAAGAGGGTTCCCATTTTCCACATCATCGTCAGCATCTGTTGTTTCCTGAGTTGTTAATTTTAGCCATTCTGACAGGTGTGAGGTGGTATCTCATTGTGGTTTTGATTTGTATTTCCCTGATGCTGAGTGACGTTGAGCATTTTTTCATGTGTTGGTTGGCCATCTGGACGTCTTCTTTGGAGAAGTGTCTATTCATGCCTTTTGCCCATTTCTTCACCGGATTATTTGTTTTTTGGGTGTTGAGTTTGATAAGTTCTTTTTCGATTTTGGATAGTAACCCTTTATCTGATACGTCATTTGCAAATATCTTCTCCCATTCTGTCGGTTCCTGCCTTTTAGTTTTGCTGATTGTTTCCTTTGCTGTGCAGAAGCTCTTTATCTTGATGAGGTCCCAGTAGTTCATTTTGTTTTTGTTTCCCTTGCCTCCGGAGACGTGTTGAGTAAGAAGTTGCTATGGCTGAGGTCGGAGAGGTTGTTGCCTGTGTTCTCCTCGAGGATTCTCATGGCTTCCTGTCTTCTGTTCAGGTCTTCTACCCATTTTGAGTTTGTGTCTCGTGTGGTCCACGTTCTTTCTTCTGTATGTCGCTGTCCAGTTTTCCCAGCACCATTTGCTGAAGAGACTTTTTTCCACTGGATACTCTTTCCTGCTTTGTCAAAGATAAGTTAGCCATATGTTTGTGGGTCCATTTCTGGGTTCTCTATTCTGTTCCATTTATCTGTGTGTCTGTTTTTGTGCCAGTACCATACTGTCTTGATGCTTACAGCTTTGTAACACAGAGTGAAGTCCAGAATTGTGATGCCTCCAGCTTTGGTTTTCTTTTTCGGGATTGCTTTGGCTATTTGGGGTCTTTTCTGGTTCCATACAAATTTTAGAATTGTTTGTTCTAGCTTTGAGAAGAATGCTAGTGTTATTTTGATAGGGATTGCATTGAATATGTAGATTGCTTTAGGTAGTATTTACATTTTAACAATATTGTTCTAATCCATGAGTATGGGGTGTTTTTCCATTGTTTTGTGTCTTCCTCAGTTTCTTTCATAGGCTTTCTGTAGTTTTCGGTGTATAGATTTTTCATCTCTTTGGTTAGGTTATTCCTAGGTATTTTATGGGTTTTGGTGCAATTGTAAATGGGATCGATTCTTGATTTCTTTCTGCTCCTTCATTATTGGTGTATAGAAATACCACCGATTTCTGTGCATTCGTTTTATATTCTGCGACTTTGCTGAATTCATGGATCAGTTCTAGCCGTTTTTAGGTGGAAACTTTTGGGCTTTCCATAGAGGGTATCATGATGTCTGCAAAGAGTGAAAGTCTGACTTCCTCCTGGCCGATTTGGATGCCTTTTATTTCTTTGTGTTGTCTGATTGCTGAGGCTAGGACTTCCAACACTGTGTTGAATAACTGTGGTGAGAGTGGACATCCGTGTCGTGTTCCTGACCTTAGTGGGAAGGCTCTCCATTTTTCCTCATTGAGGATGATGTTAGTGGTGGGTGTTTCGTATATGACCTTTATGATCTGGAGGTATGATTCTTCTATCCCTATTTTCTTGAGGGTTTTTATAAAAAAGGATGCTGTAATTTGTCAAAAGCTTTTTCCGCATCTGTTGAGAGGATCATGTGGTTCTTATCCTTTCTTTTACTAATGTGATGTGTCACATTGATTGGTTTGCAGATATTGAACCAGCCCTGCATTCCAGGAATAAATCCTACTTGATCGTGATGAATAATTCTTTTAATGTATTGTTGAATCCGGTTTGCTAGTATCTTGTTGAGAATTTTTGCATCTATATTCATCAGGGAAATTGGTCTGTAGTTCTCCTTTTTAGTAGGGTCTTTGGTTTTGGAATCAAGGTAATGCTGGCTTCATAGAATGAGTTTGGAAGTTTCCCTTCCATTTCTATTTTTGGAACAGCTTCAAGAGAATAGGTGTTAACTCTTCTTTAAGCGTTTGGTAGAATTCCCCTGGGAAGCCATCCGGCCCTGGACTCTTGTCTGTTGGGGGATTTTTGATTATTGATTCAATTTCTTTACTGGTTATGGGTCTGTTCAAATTTTCTATTTCTTCCTGTTTCTAGGTAGTGTATATGTTTCTAGGAATTTGTCCAATTTGTCCAGATTGCCCAGTTTGTTGGCGTATAATTGTTCATAGTATTCTCTTATTACTGTTTTTATTTCTGCTGTATTGATTGTGATCTCTCCTCTTTCATTCATGATTTTATTTATTTGGGTCCTTTCCTTTTTCTTTTTGATCAATCTGGCTAGGGGTTTTTATCAATTTTGTCAATTCTTTCAAAGAGCCAGCTCCTGGTTTCATCAGTCCGTTCTGTTTTTGTTTTGTTTTGTTTCGTTTTTTATTTCTGTATCATTGATTTCTGCTCTAATTATTTCCCTTCTTCTGCTGGTTTGGGGCTTTGTTTGCACCTCTTTTTCTAGCTCTTTTATATGTAAGGTCATGTTGTGTCTTTGAGACCTTTCTTCCTTCTTTAGGAAGGCCTGGATTGCTATATACTACCCTCTTATGACCGCGTTTGCCGCATCCCAAAGGTTTTGGGCTGTCGTGTTTTCATTTTCATTGGCTTCCATGTAATTTTTAATTTCCTCTTTAATTTCTTGTTTAACCCATTCATTCATTAGTAGGATGTTCGTTACTCTCCAAGTATTCATGGTCTTTCCAAATTTTTTCTTGTGGTTGATTTCGAGTTTCATAGCGCTGTGGTCTGAAAATAGGCAAGGTATGATCTCGATCTTTTTTTACTTAAGGGCTGATTTGTGTCCCAGTATGTGATCTATTCTGGAGAACGTTCCATGTGCACTGGAGAAGAATGTATATTCTGCTGCTTTAGGATGAAATGTTCTGAATATATCTGTTAAGTCCATCTGGTCCAGTATGTCATTCAAAGCCATTGTTCCCTTGTTGATTTTCTGTTTAGATGATCTGTCCATTGCTGGAAGTGGGGTGTTGAAGTCCCCTACTGTTATGGTACTATTATCAACAAGTTTCTTTATGTTTGTGATTAATTGATTTACATATTTGGGTGCTTCATGTTGTAAATATTCACAGTTGTTAGATCTTCTTGGTGGATAGACTCCTTCATTACAATATGATGCCCTTCATTTCTTGTTGCGTGTTTATTGTGAAATCTTGGTTGTCTGATATGAGTATGGCTACTCCAGCTTTCTTTTGACCATTAGCATGATAGATGGTTCTCCATCCCCTTTAAATCGGCGCTTTTTAGATTTGCCCACGTGTTTACTGGTTTCTTTGATTCGTGCTTCTCTAATCTTCACGCTGTTCTCTTTCGTTCTTACTGAATCACATTCTCTGGTAGTTATTTCAGCCAGGGCCTCCCAACCGGAAACTGCCCGCCTTTGCCCCACAGTTTCCTTTCCCCGTCTCGGCGCTTCTGGACAGCAGTGTGGCCGAGTAGACGTCTCAGATATCTTCGTTGTCCTTCCTCACATTGAGTGCTCTTGGTTTAAGAAAAAAGTATCCATTCGAGAGGTAGAGACGGTCTTCTGCTTTAACTTGCATTCCTTTTTGTAATCAGCAAGATAGATCGCCTTCGGGTTTGCTGGTCCTCGCCCCTCCCCTGTGTCGGAGGTGACGGCCGTCTGGTCTGTGCCCTCTCGCCGCGTTGAAGCGCCGACTCCTTTGTTGCGGTCATTGCGAATACTTTCGCCCAGTGCGATTATTAAATCCGGCCGCGGGAGAGGAGGTCTGGGGGTCGCCCGAAGAACCGGCCTCGAGGGAGAGTTGATCACTAGGCCTCAGTGACACTCTGCCCGGCCGGGCCCGCCCGCAGGGTCCAGCCTGCTGTTGTTACAGGAGAACCCCTGCCTGCTGGGGCTGCTCTGCCACGTGCTGAAGCCCCAGGACCTGAGTCCCAGAGTCCTCGCCTTCTCGCTCCGCCTCGCGGGCATGCTTGCAGCCCAGGAAGATTGCTTCCAGTACCTTCAGGTGAGCCTGGGCCCTCCCACCGAGAGGCCCGCCGGGAAGTACACGGCTTTCTTCTGCAGGCGCACAGAGCAGCGGCGGCTGTCGTGACCCTTGGGTCTCTGAGACGTGGCTTGCCCCGTGTTTTGACGTGCACCACGGGATTTTTTTCCTGAGCGTAATCCTTCTTTGAAAAACTGACCGGGAATGACGGGGTGAAGGGGTAGAGTTTTTGAAGTAACACAGAGCTGGGGTTGACTCAGCTCTGACACCTGCCCTCCGAGCCTCAGTGTCTTCCTATGACGGAAGGAGAGCTGTGCGTGTCACGTAGACCGTCACGAGGCTTAACCGAGAGCATCTGTCCAGCACTTAGTCCTGTGGGACGGATGAATGAGGGCCTAGTGAGGATTTCTACTGAGTAAGAAGGCAGGGGGCTTGGAGAGACGCTGCCCCCCCCCCCCCCCCCCCCCCCCCCGCCCCAGCTGTGCGTCCAACAGCTCTTCACAGTCCCGGGTGGGCACAGTGGGGTTTGTGAGGCGATGCCTGCCATTCGCCTGTCTGGCCCTGTGCCGGCACCCCTGGCTCCTCGGAGCCTCACGGCTCACCTGAAGGCTCACCAGCTTCCTGTGGCGCAGTGTGTGAAGGGCCCCGGGGAGGCCATGCCGGGATGGAGTCGCTCGAAGAGGGGACAGTAGCGGGGAGGGATGTGTCCTCTCAGTAACTCTGGGTGCCGTTCTCGGACGCTGCTCACTTGGGCGATGCGGTCTCCCGAGAGGCACGGCCCGGCACCGACCGGCCCGCCGTGGGACCCACCACAGTGTTCCGGGGCGCGCCTCTGCTGTTCTCGTGGGATCGTACGGTAACCCTCACGTGCCCGCAGAGCTTGAAGCTTAGACAGCTCTTCAGGGTTTGCGAGGTCACTTTCATTTCATCCGAGGAGCCCTGGCCAGTCAGCAGATCAGCACCCTTTATCTCTATTTCCTAGACAAGGGAATGCCGGGGGGCTTAGTGCGAGAACCCCACAGAAGGGGCAGAACTCACACTAGACCCTAGAGAGTCTGCTGCTGGCTGTAAGCAGGGATGAGGGGCCCAGGCCGGGTGCGGGCTCTCAGTCGGCAGCGAAAGGCTGCCCTCCTGTCTGCTGGGCCCGCAGCACTGGGCTGGCCTCCTGTCCCTTTGCCAGCTGCCCCTTCACAGCCCCACGGTCTCCTGGTCAGCCAGCTGCTCAGCGAGGGCCAGCGTCTAGGCGGGGAACCTACAGACCGACGATGCATGGAAGGGGGTGGCAGAGTCTTTGTGCCGCCCGTTGGCTACGATCCGCCCTGGGGAGGGGCTGTACCTGTAGGAGGGTCCCCCTTGGGTGACCGCAGGTCCGCCGTCAGTGGCGCCCCTCTGGGGCCCGCGGCCATCATAGAATTAGACTCTTAGCCTTAGGGGATTGGAATCTGTCTCTGAGTCTTGTCCCTTATCCTGGAGTCTGAGGTGATTGGACGGTTCCTGTACCTTGAGGGTCGGCCATCGTTGAGCAGGACGCCCTGTGGCCCAGGCAGGGCGCAGGCCTTGACCACATTTCTTCTGCGGGGGTAGGAGAGGCTCAGAGTGAATAACTGCTCCAGCGAGCAGCTCTGTTCGTAAGAGGCAGCATCAGGCTTCCGTCGTGTCGTGTGGAAACCCAGGAGTGAACGAGGATGTGATGCCCGTGGTAGGAAGTGTAGGGCGGTGTGTGATTGTACCGTACGTGTCCTTAAGCCAGTGGAGCTTGAGTGGGGAGTTAGCCACTGCCGGCTTGCGGGGGTGGGTGTCAGCTTTGTGGGGGCAGTGGGCTCGCAGCTGGGTTGTAAAGGTTTGAACAGGTGCAGGGAGCGGGGCCTGACGCAGGTGTGCGGGGCATCGGGGTGGGGGGACACCTGGAGGAGGGTGGCCGCCTTGGTGGACCCGCATGCCAAGCTCAGGAGTTCGGTGGTCTGTGGAGACCGTTGAGACTCCGTGAGCACAATGTCACGGTCACAGGTGGACGTTTGGAGATGGAGCTCGCGGTTCTGTTTTCAGGGCGAGGATTTCTGAAGTAAACCGACAGGAGTGATGGACCTTTGTTTACAACCCCGTTCTGCCCCAAAAGCTGTGTCCTGCAAGGCAGACCTGGCATTGCCGGGGCTGGTGTGGCTGTGCCGGTGGCCACTGCCACTTCCCGGAGGCACGGCTGCCTGGGGGCTTTTCGTGTGGCAGTGACTGAGAGAGCTTCCCCGAGGAAGTGCCTCGACCAGCCCTGAATGGTAGAAAAGCCACCTCTGAAGTGCCCGTCTCCCGGGAACCCGCCCAGGTCACCGCTTCCTTCTCCGCTTCCCAGCAGGGGGAGTTGCTGCCCAGGCTCTTTGGGGAGGCAGGACCCCTCGGAGGCGCCGCCTGGACCGCCCCCAGCGTGCGCAGCGGCTGGATCCAGGGCCTGCGCTCCCTGGCGCATCACCCCAGTGCCCTGTGCTTCCTGGCCGACTGCGGTGAGTGCCCTGCCCGGTCCGCTTCCTGCCTGTGGCCTGGCCGCACCTCTGCGGCCCCAGGGAGATCATTGCAACGTGCTGGGCCTCGTCTCCTCTTCTGTGAAAGCGGCTGTGCTATCGCGGGGCTGTCGTGAGGAGCATGTGAGGTAGCCGGGTGGCGGGGGGGGTGGGGGGTGGGCAGAGAAGGGGCGGTTAGAGGCCCTTCGAGGTCGCTGCAGCGTGCTTCAGCTCGGAGGTCAGACCCAGCAGGTCGGGTGGTTTTGAGACTCATTAGAGTCAAAAGCTTCCTTCCAAGGGTCTGGAAATCTCCATTCCTGTTCCTCTGCCTCTGAGCAGAGGGGAGGCGGGGCCCTCGCGGTGCCTCCTGGGGCTTGCGGCGTTCGTGCTGTTTCCCTGAGGCTCTGAAGTTAAAGCCGCTTTGGATTCTGTTCCAGCTGAACCCCGTTTTCTTCTCTCCCTGCCCCTGTCCCCAACCCCAGGTGCCGTTGACACCATCTTCTCCCTGCAGGGAGATTCCAGCCTGTTTGTGGCCTCGGCAGCTGGGCAGCTCCTGGTGCACGTCCTGGGCTTGTCTCTGCAAGGTCCAGCTGAGGGACACCCTGGCCTGCAGACTGGTGATTGGCCAGTGTGTGCCCAGAAGATAGTGAGTCACATTGAGGAGTCCCTGCGCTCCGCAGCCACCCCGCAGATCACACAGGCTCTAAACGTGCTGACCACCACTTTCGGGCACTGCCACAACCCTTGGACGCAAGTCCTGTGGGTGCGGCTGAGTCCCCTTGTGGCCCGTCTGCTCGAGAAAGACCCCGTCCCCGCTGCACACTCGCTCGTGGATCTCCTCCTCAGCGTGGCCCGGTCAGTCCCCTGGGGTGCAGCTGGGAGTGGGCAGGAGTTAGGGGCGCTCGTTTCCCTTGGGAAGCCTTAGAGTGGCTGTTACACCTGGGGTCACCGCCGGCGGCAGAGGGAATGCCAGAGGGGGTCTGAAAGCCCGCACACCTAGAAAGGCTCCGTCTCAGCTGGGCGTGCGTGGCCCCGGGGCTGTGGCAGTCCCACTGGACACTGCACGGGCTTTGGGGGACAGGACAGAGAAGTAACTTCCTTTCTGGGGTTCTCTGCAGTTCTCCGGTGCTGAGTTCGTCCAGCTGTGGCCTGTGGGAGACTTTAGCACAGACTCTGAGCCATCTGAGCCCCACCCAAGCAGGGCCGTTGGCTTTGGGGATCCTGAAACTGCAGGAGTGGTAAGGATTGGGGTTTATTTTGCGCAAGGACCGGCAGAGAGAGGTCTCGGCCCCTGCCTGGGGGCCGGGGGGCTTTCAGGGAGCTTCTGAAACTAGAGAAGAGTCAGAGGTGGCCGTCGGCAGCGTGGCCTGGTGGGATTTCAGTTACTACAGAGGCATTGCCGTATGCTGTGGCTTCCTGCACGCTGTAGCGACAGAATAACTACTTCAGACACGAGCTTTAGAGGCTCCCCGGAGATAGAGCAGAGTCTCTGAGCTGCTCTGCTCAGAGCAGGGATAGGTTCGTACCCAGGGTCCGCTCTCGCCGCCGCCCCTGCTTCCCTCCCCTCCCCAGCAGTCTTAGCTTGTAGATCCTGGGCCGCCATGGTGTGCATGTCGCTGGGGCCCTGGGACAGTAGGGGGGACCCAGTAGGCAGGAGCGGCTGGCCAGCTTCCTGCAGGTAAGGGAAGGATGCCTGGGTCCAGAGATGGGAAGAACAAGGAGGTCATTGCAGGGTTGTGGGCAGATGAGAGGTGGTCGTGTTGGCCCAGGTTGGGGGTGAAAGTCACCACAGGACCCACTCGCCAGAGGGGCTGTGTGTCTGACGTGGGCCTGGCTCTGAACTCCAGGCTCTCCGGGTGTTCATGAGGAGGTAGTGGCTGAAAGGGGAGGACCGGGCAGCCCCCCGGGCAGAGTTGTGTGCTGGCTGAGTCCCCCACCCCACCCTGAGCCCGAGGACTTGGGAGACAGAGCAGCAGGGACTCTCCCGGGAGGTGGGGCCTCCTGTCCCTTGGTCCTGAGCGGGCGCTGTCCCCTGGAGCACGTGTGATGAGGCCTTCCTTCCTAGGGCTGTTCCTGGGGCCTGGGGAGGTGCTCCTGTGGGGTCCCACGTTGGTGGCCTGCATACCGGTGGCCTGAGTGCCGGTCACAGTGCTTGAAAAGAAGCTGTTTCTCAAGGGAGCGTCCAGAGTCCCGGCACTGGCGTCTTTGCCCCAGACTTGCTGGGGATGTTAGAGGGGTAGTAGCCACCTCACCCCAGGGTCGGGAAGCGGCACTCACCGTGTCCTCTGTGCTCAGTCCACAGGCGTTGAGGGCCCAGGCCTTTGCTGTCCTCCTCCAGCCCCTGACCTGTGTCCTTGAAGCCACCGCTCAGGCCCCCGGACTCCTAGGTATGCTGCTTCCTGAGGGCGGGCGGGTGCAGGAGGGCAGCCCCCGAGGGTCCTGGGCACGTCCTTGGTGTGGGGGCAGGCGGCTCGCTGCCCCCACTGACTGTGCAAGTGGTGGAGGGGAGCCTGTTGTCACACGCGTGGCTGCTGCTCCTCTCGTGTCCCTACCCTGGAATTAGCGGGGCAGCCTCGCCCCCCGCGGGCGTCATCTCACGTGGCCCCAGAACAGCTGGGTGGTTACGCGGGCCTGCACCACATGCTGGTTCCCGACCCAGGACAGGCACACGCTGGCATCTCGACTGGGTGCATCTAGACTCTGTGACCGGGGCAGGGCGACCGCTCCTGCTGTACTTGTCTTGCTTCAGCCGCACAGTGTGTTGAGGACTGGCGAAGGGGACCCAGGGGTGCCTGGTGGCCCCGTGCCGAGCGCAGAGACGAATGTCCTGAGCAGCGGGATCGGCCCGAGCACGGGCTGTGGGCAGAGCTGGGCTCTACGGCTCAGGCGCCCGGCAGACAGGCTCAGAGCCCAGGTCTGGCCAGCCCGTGTCACCCTGGGCACGTCACCTGCCTAAAAGCTGTGGTCCTGGTCTTCAGCGTGGGGTGACGGCCACAGGGCCCGTGGCCGGCAGCCAGGCCTGCAGTGGCCACACGGGAGGCGCCGCTGATGGAGAGCCGCTTCTGGCTTGGCTTCCAGACTCGTGGGACGGTACCGGGGGCGCTTCGGTGACGGTGGACACGCTCCTCGCCTCCAAGGCGGCCTGCGTGGGTCTCCTGTGCCGGACGCTGGCCCACCTGGAGCTGCTGCAGCCACTGGTAAGTGTGGCCCCGGCCTGCGTCCGCGGCAGCAGCGGGACCCGGGCCTGCACTGACCTGCCCTCTCTCCCGGCCCCAGCGCCCCTCACCCTGGCCTCAGGCGCCCCTGCTTGGCGCCACGGTGACGATACTGCGGCTCTGCAGTGGTTCGGCGACCCCCACCTCTGACGCGGGGGGCCACCTCTGTGCGTTCCTGGTGGGCTGTGTGCGGGTCCAGCGAGCGGCCCTCGATTTCCTGGGGACGCTGTCTCGGGGGACAGGTGAGCAAGAGGGTCCCCCCCGCCCCCCACCGGGCCCCGCTTGCCTGCCGCTAGCTGCACCTGGGGCTGCCGTCCTCTGTGTCTTCTCTAGGGCACAGCGGGTTCAGCTGGCCGGTGGGTTCTTTCCCCTGCTCTCCTTGGGTTGACACACTCTGCTGGGGAGGCCCCTGGAAGGGAAGGTCGGGTGCTTCATCTGTCTGTCTCAGGTCCCCGAGAGCTGGTGACACAGGTGTTCGCTGTCCTTCTGGAATATCTCACAAGCCCAGACTCCAGCCCCACGGTACAGGCACAGGGTGTGGCGGGGAGGGCTGGGAGGGGGAGGAGCGTGGGGAGGAGGGGGAAGCGCGTGGGGAGAACCTCTGCAGGCCGCTCGGGACAGGGCCTTCTGTGGGGCCAGAGTCGCTCCTTAAAGTGAGGTTGGAGGGGCGGGCAGCGGCACGGGGACTGTCCGGGGCTGGTGAGGACCATGGGCCATGGAAAGCAGAGAATTCTCTGTGACGGAAGGACTCTAGAGCCGGGCAGCCCTGCACTTGGGATCTAAACTCCATCAGTTAGAGACTGGGCCAGTTAGAGACTGGGACAAGAGGCCCGGTGGGTTCCTGGGCCTCTGAGGAGAGGGGGCCTTGGAGAGTTTCTGGGTCTTGGTGCGGAAACCCTGTGTCCCCGGTAGTGGGGCATCCTGCTGAGAGCTGCCACGTCCTGTCTCGTGACCCAGGATGCCCGTTCAGCCGCTGCCCGGTGCTTCTGCCTTGGAAAAATGAAACGCAGTGCTTCCTTCTTCCTGAGCCTGGGGTCCCTCCTTGTACCCCTGAGCAGGGGAAGGAGCACAGCGGGGGCAGATGGGGGCAGGCAGGCAGGCCAGCTCGCCCCTCACCGGTCCTGGCCCTGCAGCCCTGCTTTCCCTGCTTTCCCTGCTCCAGGTTCTGAAGAAGGCCTTCCAGGCCACGTTCCGGTGGCTCCAGAGTTCACCTGAGACCCCTGGCTGCAGTGATTTGGATCCCCACGCCCAGCTGTTCCTAAGAGGTAGCCCGGCCCTGCCCGGGACGCCAGACCGGGTCGTGGGTGTGGGGCAGCCCGGGGCAAGGCGGGTCTGGCCTGGGCCGCCCTGAGCTGCCCCTCCCGCTGCAGAACTTCTCCCCGTGCTGCCTAAGCGCCTGTGCAGCCCCTGCTGGGAGGTGAGGGACTCTGGCCTCGAGTTCCTGACCCAGATGATCGGACGCTGGGGAGGTGAGTGCAGGGCGCTCGGCTGGCTGCGGGAGGGCGGGCTCGGCCTGAGCACACTGGTTGTTTCCTGTTGGCTTTGGGAACCCAACCGCCTAAGCTGCCCTTGGGGAAGGAAGGAAGGAAGGAAGGAAGGTACAAGTTCAGCCCTTGGTCACAGCTGGTCGTGGTCGCTTGGACCCCTAGGGCAGGCCGGCTTCAGACGCGCGCTCCTCGCTTCCGAGGTGCCCGAGCTCACCGAGCAGCTCCTGCGAGACCCTGAGAGTTACGTCCGTGCGAGTGCAGTGGCCGCCATGGGACAGCTCTCCAGCCAGGGGCTGCGCGTCACCCCCGCCAGCCCCGAACACCCAGGGGGCCAGCAGGTAGGAGGTGGTGGGTCCTGAGGCCGGCTAGTTCACGTCCGGCCGTTGTCTTCACCCCCAGGGTCCAGTGGGTCGCCACCCAGTCACGGGTGGTCTGGGGCCAGGGGCCAGTCGGCCGCATCGCCTGAATCTCTGGCTCTGCTTCTAAGTACCCCTGTCACTCGGGCGTAGTCACCTCCCTCTTCAATACGTGAGCGAATGGAGGGCCGCGGGAAAAGCAGCACTAGCCCCCAGACGCGCCGGAGGTGCTCGTCAGCAGGAGCTCTGGCTTCTGCGCTCCCCTCCCACCGTCTCTCGCTCTGTCCTTCAGAAGAGCCTGCTCGCGGAGCTCCTACACATCCTGTCCACAGACTCGGAGGGATTCCCCCGGAGGGCTGTCATGCACGTCTTCACCCAGTGGCTGAGGGACGGGCACGCCGACGTGGCGGCGGACACGGAACGGTTTGTGGCCAGGGTGCTCCAGGTGGCGAGCCAGGATCTGGACTGGGAGGTCCGGGCTCAGGGCCTTGAGCTGGCACTGGTGTTCCTGGAGCAGACGCTGGGCCGACCCAGCTCCCACTGTCCCTATGCCGTGACCCCACCCGTGGCGGCCCCGCCGGGCCCACTGGCCCAGGCCCTGCGGCCACTCTGCCGAGTGCAGCTCTTCGAGTTTGCCTTTCGTGCCTTGTTTGACTGTGACCGACCCGTGGCTCAGAAGTCCTGTGACCTTCTCCTCTTCCTGAGGGCCCAGACTGCTTCCTACAGCGGCCCGCAGGGGTCCGGGAGTGTCCCTGAGGTGGCCTCTGTGGAGGCCGCCCTGCAGAGGTGGCAGGCAGGTGATCAGGGCCAGCCACTGGGGTACCTGGAGCCCGAGGTCGTGGTGGCTGTGCTGAGGTCTATGGACCTGGAGGGCCTTCGGGGCGCATTGGCCGAGAGCAGCGACCGCGTAGAAAAGAGCCCTCAGTCGCTCCTGCAGGACATGCTGGCCACGGTGGGCGCTCTGGGGGAGGACGAGGCGGACTGCTACTGAGGCAGCCCAGCAGCAGCCTCCCCGGGCCTCCCCTTACGGCCCTTCTTCGCGACCCTGTCACCCAGAGAGCTCTAGCCTGGCCTGGCTGCACGAGGGACCTCCTGGGGAGGCCAGGACCAGGTGAGACCATCAAAGCTGAAGAGTCCCTTTTGATGTACTATTAAAGAAGAGGCTTATTTTTTACTCAAAATAAACGGCGTTTGGTCCCGCCGCTGAGCCGGCCTGTGTTTGGAGGCTGCCCCGGGGTAGGTGCGAGCGCCAGACCCAGGGGGCTTTGGAGAAGCGACTGAGGAGGGATTTCTTGGCCGGACAGGCGTGTGCTTCATGGGAGTACGTGTTGGGGGTCTCCACTTGGACCCCACTGTGCCCCAGGGGTGCCCGGGCGTCAGAGAGACGATGGCTTGGGCGGGAGAGCATTCAGCCCTGGGTTCCGGCCCCTCGTGATAGTGACCCCGGGTCGGATCGAGGCCAGGTTCCCAGCCTCTGAACCCCCGGGATCACTGTCAGGTTGTAGTGATTCAGAGTCTGCTGTCTCTACTGAGCAGGCAGGGAGAGCTGCCGGTGGCGACACCAGGCCAGTACCCAGGGGGCCACACGGCTGCACCAGTCCTAGCTCTGCCGTCTCTGGGCTGGGTGACCCTGGGCTCGTCACTTCCTCTTAGAACCTGTTTTGTCATCTGTAAGATAGAGATTCTCCCGTTGGCCTCCCAGTGGTAAGTGTCCTGGTGTTCTAAAGCAGCCGGCGTGGTCAAAGAAGACATTGCAGGTGGAATTTAGAAATATTTCCGACGAAATAAAAGTGAAAATACAGCTTATCAAGGTTTGTGGGATGAAGCAGTGCTCAGCCCTCTGAGTTTACAGCATCGAATGCAGAGATTAGGAAAGAGGGAACATCTAAAATCAAGAGGTTTCTACTTAGGTGATTAGAAGAAGAAGATCCAATTAAGTCTAAAGCAGGAAAATAAAAATTAGAACGAAAATGTTAAAATTGAGAATGAAGTCAAAAGAAAAAATCATCCAAACCAAAAACTGATTATTTGAAGAGATCAATAAAATTGATAAGCCTCCAGCCAGTCTGACTTAAAGAGAGGGGATACAAATCACTAATAGCAGCAATGAAAAGGCCCCTCACTGCAGGTCCCATGGAAATTGAAAAAATAAAGGAATAGTGAAGGAATACTGTGAACAGCTTTGGGCCCACAGGTTGGGTGACCTAGATGAGACCAATTCCTTGAAAGAAACAAGTTGCCAAAAGTCGCACAAGAAGAAATAAATAAGCCTTTAGTTAAGGAAATGAAGTCAGTAATTCGTAACTTTCCCAGACAGCACCAGGCCCAGATGCGTGCGCTGGTGAACTCTACCAGACACTTGAAGAAGTCCTTCCCTGCCATCTCTTCCAGAGGGCGGAGCAGAGGGAACGCTTCCTGCTAGTTCTACGAGGCCAGCATCACCCTGACACCCAGACCAGACATATTCCGAGAAAACGCTAGAGACCAATGTCTCATGAACATAGATGGTAGGCGTCGTCAAAATGTGAGCAAATCGAACCCAACAACGTAGAAGACGAGTTGTGCACCACAAGCAGTGGGATTCGTCCCAGGCGCGCAAGGCCGGCTCAGCATTTGGACGTCCGTTCGTGCAAGCCGTCACACCCACAGGCCAATGGAGAAAAATCTCATGCTCGTGTCGACAGGTGCAGGAAAAGCATTTGGTAAAACTTGTCACACCCAGTGTTCACCCCAGAGGTGAAGGCCCCACGGCCTCTGGAAAGCCTGTGCCTTTCAGAGACACTGGTGGAGGGAGAGAAACGTGTGTGGACGGCAGGGCGACCTGTTCTGGGCAGTTCCGCGGAGAGCAGCCGGTGCTGTCTTGGGCAGACTTTACATTCATGGTTCGGCCCTGATGGATTCCACCTTTCCCCTCCTTCACCGAGGGGCACTGGCCAGGTCCTGGCCCCACCACTACAGGCCGCTGCACCCCGGGTGGGTCCTGGGACCCCACTGGGTTATAGATGGGCTCCACCAGGCTGTTGAGAGCTGACAGAGACATGGTGTGTCGTTCACCAAGAAGGTGGTTGACGTGTTAGCTTCTTGCTTTACTCCATGTTCTTGACCTGCTGTGTCCCCGCGGTTCTGTGGATCGGCCTGCTCTCCCCCTGCTCTGCCCACGTCCTTCCCCTGGCTTCACACAGCACCCTCCCGCTGACAAGCTCAGGACTTCTGCCCAGACTTCTCTCTGATTCCTGAACCTGCACGTCCACTGCCAGCGGGTCGGCTGTGTCATGATGGGGCAAGGACACTGCACTTGTGACATCATGACGCTTCGTTGCGTCCACTGCCTGTCTTGTGGGCTCCTGCAGCCAGTTTTTAATGGGTTTCCTTCCACCCACCTTCCCTGCCTCCAGTCTGTTCTCTTTGCCTGCCAGAGTGATCTGTCTAAACCTGGTCATTGTCCCTTCCCTGCCTAGAAGCTGCCGTGGCTCCCCATTGCCAGCAGGCTGCACACCAGAGCCTTTGGCGCCCATCAGCCTGTCCAGCACAATGTCTTGCAAAGCCCTACCTTATTCCACACCCTCTAACGTCACCAACAGGAGGCTCTAAGGGTCACCTGGCCGTGGCTAGGTCTCAGGGCCCTCCGTCCGTTTCCGCTTCGGCAGGCGGTCTGCAGCAGGGCCCACGAGCCTGCATCTTGACACCGCAGGAGAGTCTGGTGATACGAATAGCAGTTTTGATTAGTCTTTTTGTTTGTTTTTAATGTTTATTTTTGAAAGAGAACATGAGCGGGGGAGGGTCAGAGGGAGAAAGGGAGACACAGAATCCGAAGCAGGCCCCGGGCTCTGAGCTGTCGGCACAGAGCCCGACAGGGGGCTCGAACTCACGAGGTGTGAGATCATGACCTGAGCCGAAGTCTGACGCTCAACCGACTGAGCCCCCCAGGCGCCTCAGTTTTGGTTAGTCTTAAGATGCCGTATCTCGGACTACACGGATGCCAAGCGTAGACTCTGATCTGGCAGTTACTTTCTTGCAGCTGTTGTCCACGGAGCACGTCCCACTGTTCCCTGCCTTCTGTGGCCAAGCGGTCACTGTCAGCCTCATTGCTGTTGCTGGAGGTAACCCATCTTTCCTCTCTGGCTGCTCTTAAAATTTCTCTCCTCCAGTTTTCTGCAATTTTACTATCGTGTGTAGGTGAGGTTTTTTTGTTTTTTTTTCTTGGGACTCACTGGGATTGTTGAATCTGATTTTTTTTCCCATCAGTTCTGGCAGGTTCTCAGCCCCTGTCCTTTCAGACTTTCAGATACGGTCCTTGATCTTGACTCCGTCTCACTCTGTCACTTACCCTAGAGCTCCAGCAAATACCAGATCTCACGGTTTCCTTCACATATCCTGTGTTGTATTGGTTTCTCTATGTTCCATTCTGTCTGCTTTTTGAAAATTCGTCATCGTTTTATATAGCTTCCTGCTGTGTGCTGATATTTTCAAGCTTTTGCTTCTTCAGACACAGCAAGCTTAGTTGTTTTATAGTCTGTGTCCGCGGTAACACTAGCCACTGATCACGCACCTCCAGACGTCCTGGCCGAAACTCCTACAAGCTCATTCATTGCCCACGGAGTGGTGCCCTGCACGCATTTCTCTCCTGGCAGCTCCCTCCAAGAGGTGAAATGGGACCTGGGCCCCTTGTTCTGGTGCCTTCTGCCCATCAGCCCATGGCTCCTAAGGCTCCTGTGGCTTTGGGTCCATGCCAGGCATGCACATGAGAGCATGAAGGGTCAAACAGGAGGATTGTACAGGTGGGGCCCGGAAGGCACATGTTATTATGCATGTTCCGTGGTCGGGGCTTCAGTCATCTGGAGTCATGTGGCCGAGCCCAACAATGCAGGACTTGGGATTGTACGAAGGCTGAGGGTGAAGGGACCAGCCAGCCGCCATCTTCCACGATGTTAACAGTTCCGGCACCCAAGCCTATCCGGGTGCCTGTGGCATATCGCTTCTGCCTGTTCTTGGTCATTCACTGTGCTGATCACTGGCTCTCGAACACTTGTATGTGGGGATTCTTGGAGGCCGAGGATGAAAGGGAGCTCTCCTAGGGAGGAGTTCGGTGGGGACCCCCCTCAACCCAAGTTCCCTGGTTGAACCAGGGAGCCTCACCCAGGTGATGCGTCCCTGGCCTTGAATCGGTGCTCTGACTTCTCAGGAATCTCGTTTTGAGACTGCGTCGCTTAGCACCAGGCCACTCTTGTCTCTGCTTCCCTGGGGTTTGCAGCAGGATAGAGGGGCCGGCCTAGTTCAGATTCATTCCTAAGGAGTGCAGCTCTTCAGATTTTCAGCTGAAGCTGAGGTGGGTCCTCTGTGATACACCCGACTGTGGTCAGAACTGGCCCTGACTCCTGCCCTCTGATCCCCATGCGGCCACCCAACAGGTATTGGCGGGTATTGACAAATGCCGGCTGAACAAAAGGATGCCAGCCAATCGGAATGGACATTGGCTGGTACGTCCAATCAAAGTGCAACAGCTGACCGTCAGCACTGTTGCTGGGCAGATTTCTCTTCCCGGTGGGAGCAGGCTAGCTTATGTGGGCTGCCCATCTCACTTCAGACAAGGAGAGGTGCGGGACAGTGTACTTATCACTCTCTGTAGGAGCACGGAAGTGCTGACCAGCCATCCCAGAGGGGCCTTGCTCAGGGAGGGAGGGCAGATACCCCACAGGGCAGGAGCTCTGAACCACAGTCCTCACTGGACAGACTGAGATCTCTCACCAACTGTGACCCACTAACATGCACTTACCCAGGAAGTGAAATGTCTCCAAACGGGGGTCCACGGGGAGAAAAGCAGAGCGTGGAAGCTCTGATCCCGCCAGGTTCTGTGGCCATGTCCCCTGCTGCCGCAGCCACGGGTCACCCACCCTCTGGCCTGTAAGCTGGGACCGATAACGCTGCCCTCTGTGTGCTGTGGGCTCCTGGAACAGAGATGGGCCCCATACTGTGTCTCCATCCCTAGGTTCCAGTGGGGTGCTGGCACACAGTAGGTCTGTGTGGAGCCTGCACACCCCGGGTGAGCTTCTGGGCGCTCAGCACCTGCTGACCGCGTGAGATTGGATGACTATTGGCCAGGGCCCTGGGAAGAGGGCGTATCAGCTTCTGCTCTGTAACAGATCGTCTCAGGCCAGTGACTTCACACAACAGCGTTTCACAGCGTCTAAAGTCTGGGGGTGCCGGCAGCCAGGCAGTGCTGCTTCTCTGGGCTTGCTGTCCTGCATCTGGGGTCAGCAAGTGAGTTGGCTGGGGGCTTGCTGTTCTAGGGTGGTCTCCACTGGGATGGCACAGGCCCCCTTTGTTCTCTCACCCTCTAGAAGGCCGGCCCTGGCTCACCTTCCTGCTGCCGCCACAGGCCAAGAGAACAGGCAGAAGCCCACACCTCCCTCGGGCCTGAGACCAGAACTGGCATGGTGTCACATCTGTCACCTTTTCTCTTTTTCTTTTGAGACACAGAGTGAGCACGAGCAGGGGAGGGGCAGAGGGAGATCCCCAAGCAGACTCCTCGCCCAGCGCAGAGCCCCGCACGGGGCTCGATCCCACAACCATGACATCATGACCTGGGCTGAAATTAAGGGTCGGACGCTTAGCCAACTGAGCCCCCCAGGCGCCTCACTTGTGCCACCTCCTATTGGCCAACGCAAGTCATGAGACAGGCTCAGATTCGAGGATGGGCTCCAGGCTTCGCCTCTTGACAGGAGATTCTACAAAGCGCACGGGTGGTTCGGAGGGGGGTGGGGAATTGGGGTTTGCAGTTGCTCTTCCACAGAGGGGGCCCCAGAACACTTGCCCTGTGGGGCCAGGCTCCAGGAGGGTGGGAGGCTGGGCCTTGGTGCCCAGGGAGCTACTGAGCTGCCTAGGATGGGCCTTCAGCAGGCCAGTGGGGACGACGGTCCGGTCTCAGGACACGGCCCGCGAGCCCTTGGTGAGCCAGGCCCCTGCCTGAGGCAGCCAGCATGGAAGGTTTGTTGAATGACCGAACGCCCTAAGTCAGCTCTGGTAGCACGTTCCAAGAGGAAGTCCCGAACCTCCTCCTCAGGGCGCAAGCCCCACTCGGGACGGAGGCTCATGGGAGCACACCCTCCGTGCCTGCCTGGAGCCCGAGGGCGGAGACCTCGAGCCTCGTCCCCTCCATGGAGACTGTCTTCGCTGCACTTGTCTGTTTCCGGCAGAGCCGAGATGTGTCGCCATGGAAACTGCTTGGCAAACACGCCGGCGGGCAGAGGCGGCCAACAGCAGCCCGGGCGCCTGTTGCAGCGAGGGTGGCGGGGATGGCAGGAGAGAGCGCGCACGCCTCGCTCTGTGTGTGTGACCCGTGAGTGGCGGGGGGGAGCGAGGGCTCCGGGCAGCGGGCGGGGAGGGCCCTGGGCCCCGGCGGGCACCGTGCGTGTGTGCGAATGCAGGCAGGCGTGTCCACGTGGGGGTGCTCGGGGTACTAGGCACGGGCGGGGTGTGTAGGGACGGGGTTTCCACACTGCCATGTGGTGCGTGGCATCACAGCCACCCCGGCCGGGCGCTCGCTAGGAGCTGAACATCGCGCTGGACACTGACGGGAGCGAGACAGAGGTGGCCGCAGCTCCCCAGCCCGTAGCGTCTTTCCGGGCGGAAGACAGCCGCTGCCCAGGTGAGTGCGCGTGAGGAGGGCTTGTGGGGAGAAGTAGTTGTTGGGTGTGAGAGCTAAGTGCGGAGCAGGTGTCTCCCAGCAGACGGGGGCGGACGGGGGCGCAGACGGGTGGACGGGGGTGGATGGGGGGCAGACGGGGGCGCATGGGGGTGCGGACAGGGGCGGGCGGGGGCGGGCGGGGGCGTGCAGTGGAAGGCACTGGAGCAGGGAGCGGGAGGAAAGGAGGCAGGCAGGAGCAGGTGCAGAGGACAGCCGGGATGGCGGCCAGAGCTCGTGCCCTGCATGGGGTGGGGGCTCCAGCCCCACTGGGGGAACCCTGTTGAGGGGTGCAGCGTGCCTGCTAGGCAAAGGGACGCCAGAGGTAGAAGGAGGGTGTGTGTCTGGGACAGACAGGCCAGGGGTGGGCTGGCAGCTGCTGAGTGTGGCACAGGGTGGGCGAAGTGGCCCACGGCCTCACGGGCTGCAGGGGGAAGGCTGGGCTTTAAGAACAAGGGGGGTCCTTGAAAAGCTTCTGTGGGGCGCATGGCTTCGTCCGGCTCTGGGTGTGTGGCTGGGAAGAGGCCACAGGGCGGCTGGGTGCTCGCCTAAAGGTGAGGTGACCGCGGCCCCGGGGCTGCCGCACCAGGAATCCCCGCCCCCCCCCCCCCCCGCCCAGTATACGCTCCGTTCTCTGCACTGGGACGGGCCGAACCCCACAGCTCCTTGGGCCTCCAGCTCCTGCGGGCTCCCGCACCCTCCAGGGTGGGCTGGGTGTGCAGCCCACCCGGCAGACCCGCCTAGAAGACCCCAGCTGCGGTGGGGCTTCCCGGACACCTCCAGCAGCCCGCACCCCACCCTCGGCCGCCTGTGGGCTCTGGGGCTGGGTTGCAGGTGTGGATGCAGCAGGGGTGCCCCAGCCTAGGAAGCAGGGAGGGCCCTGCAGTGTAACCGCCTCGCCCCACAGCCCTCCCTGCTCGGGGGCGGGAGAGGCAGACCTGATGGGTCAGGAAGGCCCTGTGACACCGGCTCACTGCGTCCCCCGAGGCTTAGTCGTGCCAGGCTAATTCTGGCCCCGCCTGGGACTCTCCCCCAGCCACCTTCCCAGACTGACCCCATCCTCTTGTGCCTCCTTGGAGAAGCTTCTGGACCATGGGTTCCGAGGACTCGAACCGGCCACAAAGCCGGGACCCCTCAGGTAGGCCTCCCACAGGCCTGCCCAGAGCCGCCCACACACCTGGGGTCTGCCCCCACTGGACTCTGGGCCTCCCCGGGTCCCCCCCCATAGGGCAAGCGGGGCCAGGCACACACCCGACAGTAGGGTGCAGGAAGGGCCGGCAGGTCCTCTCTGGGAGTGAGGACGTCCCAGATCCTGATGGTGTGGCCTCGGTGGGCCCCCTGGCGAATCACCAAACCCTAAACCTTTGGGATACCGTGTCCGCCAAAGATGAGTGGTCCATGAGCGTGGGCTGCCTTGGGGTCTCTGGAGCGCCGTCAGCCCTCGTGACCACCCGAACTTGGACATCCGGAGGGAAGCAGCCCCTCTGTCCGGAGCCACCCACTGTCATGGCTAAGCACGGGGCAGGCTCGGTCCCAGAACCACCCCCGCCCCGCTGCCCTGCTCTGGGCCCCCGAGAGTGGGCTGTGCCTGCCACTGCTGGGGTCCGGGTGCGGGGCTGTGGCTACCTGGAGCCCAGGTGGGCCACCTCCAGAGTCTGCATGTTGCCAGGGCACATGGGCTGCTTCCCCAGGAGAGGGCGTGCGTGCCGTCTGGTCCCCTGACCTC
Organism: Panthera leo; assembly: GCF_018350215.1. Lineage (NCBI taxonomy): Eukaryota > Metazoa > Chordata > Mammalia > Carnivora > Felidae > Panthera > Panthera leo. The sequence goes on from NC_056694.1 coordinate 2,062,144, forward strand.
ACAAGACCAGGAGAGGAGGGGGGTGTGCCAGAGAGAGACAAGACACAGGGCGGTCCTCACGGGCTCCTGGGACCCCCATTCGTGGGGAGGGGCCCCTGCCCCCAGCAGCAGAGGCAGGGCCCTCGGTGTGTGTGTGGGGGGGGGCGGTGACTGAGCTGAGCCCCTCCCCTGGGCCCCAGCCAGACCAGCTGTTCTCTGGGGTGAATACTGATCAGGAGCGCAGAGGGCGGACCCTTCTGGCAACCCAGACTTGCTCTGCCCTGCCCCCCGTCCTGCCTCTCATGCCAGGGTCTTCTGTGCCCCCCATGCCCGAGAGGGCCCTCAGCCCCGGACAGGAGATGAGGGGATGGGGGTCCCTGGGCGCGCAGCGCCAGCCGGTACAGGGTGGGCATCCGGTCAGGCGGTTCCAGGTCCTCGCTTTCCCCCCATCCCTCTGGCGAGACACAGAGCAGCTCCAGGAGCATCATTGAGACAGGAGGCCTGGGGAAACTGAGGCACGGGCAGGGAGCCCTGCGCCCCAGGGGAGGCCTTGAATCTATGTCCCTGCCCAAATCGAGCAGCCCCCACTGCCTGGGCCTGGGCTCAGGCCTCCCACCTGGACGTCACCTGCCTCCCCCTACTGCTCCCAGGTGACCTAGTAAGAGACGCGAGAGCCCCTGCCTGGGCCATCGGCCCCCTCGCCTTTGTTACAAGGGCCTTGACCACCCCCCACCCCCCCAACGTAACCCTGCTTCCCCTCTTGAGCCCTTGACCCCCGCCCGTTCTGCCTTCCAGGTCTGTGTTCACACCGTCCCTCTGGCTGGCAGGACCCGCTTCTCTGCCCCGGGCCCCCTTGTCCATGCCACGTGTGGCCCCTCCCTCCATCCTGTCTCCCCTGGTCTGCTGCCAGTGGACAGAAGGAGAGCACAGAGAGGCCTAGCATCCTGTCCCCGTGGCCCAGCACGGGGCACACAGTAGGTGTCTGAGCATCTGCTGAATGAATGTTGTAAGGGCCTCCCGAGTGCCGAGAAGTACCGTGTAGCTTTCGAATACTGACAAGCAACCCCAGGAAACGCGGGAGGCGCGGGGGTTCGAGAACAGCAGCGATTGAGTCTCCCAACTCTGGAGGCCAGAAATCCGGATCAAAGTGCCACAGGGCCATGCTCTCTCCAGAGGCTCTAGGGGAGGGTCCTTCTGGCCTCTTCCAGCTCCTGGTGGCCACACCTGCCGTCTCAACTTCCGAGGTCACCTGGCCTCCTCCTGTGTCTTCTACTCTTCTCCCACTTTTAAGGACACGTGCCAATGGATTTAGGGCCACTCGGATCCAGGATGATCTCATCTTGAGGCTTTTTACCTTAATTACATCTTCAAAGATCTTTATTCCCAATAAGGTCCCATCCTGAGGCCGCAGGTGGGCCGCTATTCAAGCCACTCCCAGGAAACACGTGCGGTGAGGTGAGGGAGCGTCCCCAGACCACACAGCTGTTACCCCAGATCTGCCCAGGCCGGAGGACGGCAGTGAGCACGGAGGTGGGGACGGTACCCTTTGACCGTCTGGCTGAAAAGACAGGGGACCCCACGTCGGTGTCCGTTTCTAGAATTGGCTCTAACGAGGTGACTTCACAGGAGAGGTCTGGACTCCGAGACGAATGTGTCCCAGCGTGCAGGGGTGGGGCGGTGGCCCGAAGCGTCAGCCGGCCCGGGGCTGGATGTCAGCAGGCTGCCTCTGTGTTCTGGGGGGCCCGGCACTCGGTACCCCCCGCCCCACGCGGAGTGAGGATCCTTCCGAATGAGCTGGTCCTCCCTCACCTGGATTTCCAGTTGGCCGCACTCACTGGGCAGCTGGAAGGAGGCAGTATCCTAGTCTGGCTGCCCGGCCGAGGGGCGGCTGGGGCGGCGGGTATCCAGGGGGCGTTCCTTGGGTCCCCGGTTCTCTGACCCCCCCCCCCCCCACAGTGAGAATCACAAATGCCCGCGGCTCTGTGTGTCAGAGTGCGGTGCCGTGAGCCAGGATGTATTGGTAGAGGTTTGTGCTGAGGGGGAGAAAACGGCATGTCTGTGCGGCAAAGATGTACGGAAATGAGATTAGCACAGATTATATGTAAACTGGCAAGGAAACCGGGGGAGAAGACAGAACGTCCCAAAGCAGGTGAATCACCCACGAATCAAAACACAACACAGAGAAGGTGGGGACGCGCTTTCTGGCTGTTGGCGGGGAGGTGCCACGTGACACAGCCGCCCGCAGGACAGAACGTGGGGTGTGAGCCCCCAAACGTACCTGGAGGACGTCTGACCTCTCGGCGGCTGGATGACAGGGTTTTCTGTTTTTCTCGATCTCCTACAATGGACAGTTGTTGCCACGTCATCTCTTAAGGTTTAGAGGGAAAATTCCCTTGCTTTGTTGGGGACCACGATGACACATCCCTCAGCCATCCGTGGGGGCACTTGCTTCTCCGGAACGAGGCCGGGCAGACAGGGGTGGGCGGGCGGCCTGGGAGCCTGGCGGCCCAGAGCAGAGGCGACACTTGGCTCAAAGGGGCCCCTTATCATAAAGGTTTCCAGAGGGGAAAAGGGCAGCTTGGGGACAAATTGGGGCCGGAACAATAATGCCGGCCTTCAGACAGGGGCTCCTCTCTGCCCTAGGAACCTCTCTCGCCTCGTGGGCGTGGCCGGGGCCGGGGCCACAGCTGGCTCTGGGCAGGTGGCTGTGGGGACCCAGCAGGAGCCGTCACGACCTAGACTCGGGAGAAAAGGTGGCCCTTACTCAGGGAGCCCTTCCCTCCCTCTGGCCGGCTCCCCTTGCCCACCAGACCCAGACGGGACCCTTGGGGAGGGGACAGAGACCTCACGGCAGCGGTCAGCTGGGCAGGCCTCCACGGACGAGCACCTCTCCTCCCAAAAGTGTGGTGCGGAAGCTTCTCCCCCAACCGGAGGGGCCAGGAGGCGGGAGAGTGACCTCTGGGAGCCTGGGGTGCCTGTTCCCCACCTGTTCACTGTGCCTTCTGGGTCCTAACCCAGAGCCCGGTGCAGGGTCAGGACTCAGAATAGAGGCTGGCTGGCTCCCACAGATGGGAGCACGGATTGTGCTGCTTGCCCAGTTTACCCTGCGTGGAGAGCTCCCCATGATGCTCCCCGTGGTTCCCCCCGTAGTTCCCCCTGGGGTGCTCCCGGTGGAGCTCCCCGTGGTGCTCCCTGTGGCTCTCTCCGTGGTGCTGCCCGTGGATCCCAGGGGGGGCCAGCCCACAAAAGGGCACACGACCACACTCAGGTCTGGGAAGTCAGTGCACGGCAGGAGGGAGGCCTGATAACCCGGGGCTGGGGGGCTGGGGCTGGGCAGCCAGTGGTGGGGTCCTGGCGCACCAGCCGTGTGGGGGCTCAGGAGGCCCCGACGCCAGAAGGGAACCTCCTGTGGGCCTCTCCCAGACCCCATTCTAGAACATTCTCCTGCACTCCTCAGCTACCGCCGTCGCCTGTTTCTCCCGTCACACCACATATCCCGAGAGAACAGTAGCCTCCCTCCCATCTGCCCGCCTGCCAGTTACCCCTCGACACTCACCATGTGACTTTGCCGGCTACTCTATAGGACAGCTTCGTCCCCAGGAGACCCCAGAAACCTCCTGAAAGCCCAGTCCGAAGGCCTCCTCCCCATCCTGCCCCTTCCGCATGCCCTTCCTCTCCGGGCCACCACAGTGCTACCCTGCCCCTCCACAGTGCCTCCCTGGCCCTTCCCGGACACGTGGCGGGGGCGCCCAGCTCACAGCGGCACTGAGGGTTGGGGTGCTGGGGTCCAGGTGCTCTCTGCCGGGAGGCCACGCCAGGTGACTGGGAGGGGACCAGGTGACTCCAGCCAGAACAAGGCCCAGTTCCCTTGGGGGTGGGCAGCCTGGGAAGCTTCCGTGGTACACGCCCCCGTTCTGGGGCTATCTTAGGGCGCCCAGCCCGACACTTCCTGGCCGGGCGGCCTGAGAGCAGCTGAGGGTCGACCCAGTAACATGGCCCCCAAAACACGGGTCGTGTCGGTGCCAACGGCATCCGGAGGCAACTTCCAGCCCCGGCTCAGAGGTGGTGGGGACACGTCTGAGGGAACGAGTGACCTCAGCTGGACACTAACGAGAGAGCCCGAGAAGGTGACACCCTCTCATTTGACCGCACGACGTGTGTTTCCATCCAGCAAATACGGACACCTGCTGTTTTCCAGGCACTGTTTTCAGGCGCCAGGGACAGAGCCATCAGGTCCCTGCACACGGGTTTATGACACACGATGAGGGAAGGGCAAGGGAACCGGGGTTCAGCCTCCCACAGTCGTGTGACGCAAGTCAGGCGAGGAGGGGAGAGCGTGAGGGGTCCCTGCATGGGGGTGGGGTCAGCTCTCTAGGGCCATCCGAGCAGTAGAGTGCGTGGGGGGCCATGTGGGGGAGAACGTTCCAGATGAGAAAACAGAGGCTCAGGAGGAAGCAGCACCACAGTGGCCACGCCAGGCGGCATCTGTTGCCACGTGAACATGATATGGTGCGTCTTTGGAGCCACACGGACCTCCGTTTCTGTCTTGGGGACCACTTCTGGGCTCCCGAGCCTCCGTTTTCCCATCTGTAGGATGGGACGACAGTACTTCCTTCCCCCCCTGGGTTGGCATAAGCATTACATGAGGTGACCGCACAATCCAGCCCCTGGTCTGGCACCTGAGGGCCCACGCCCCCAGGTGGACATTCAGCGTGTCTCGTCCCCCGCAGGGGCTGCACATGCGGAGGTTCAAATGACCGTCCCAGTGGCCCCATCCGACCAGCACTCTGCAGGTGACATAACCCCCACGCCCTGCCCTATGCAGACCGGGTCCCTGGCCTCTCCGTCCCGCAGGTGAGGAGAAAGTTCGGTCCGGCAGCCCCAGCAGGGAGTCCAGACGTTTGACCACTGGCTCTGTGCTCGGGTGGCCGCCAGTCCCGCACACGGTCCTTACACCTCGCTGGCCTTTTTGGGAGTTTTATTACAGAATCCTCCAGACAGGACCCATCCTCCGTCAAAGCTCTTGGGGGGCGGATGGTGGAAGTCCCCTAAGGCCCACTCAGGGCCGGCCCTGCCGCGTGTCCAGACCATGCCCCCTTCTGCACCCGAGTCCCGGGGCTGGGCTTGGAAGAGGAGCTGTGTCGGGGGTGCAGGAAAGGCTACGGAGCCTGTGACCTGAGCTGTATTCTCTATCAGGAGTGGGGACAACTTGGGGCGCCTGGGTGGCTCGGTCGGTTAACCGTCCGAATTCGGCTCAGGTCATGATCTCGCGGTTTGTGAGTTCGAGCCCCGCGTCGGGCTCTGTGCTGACAGCTCAGAGCCTCGAGCCTGCTTCGGATCCTGTGTCCCCCGCCCCCCGCCCCCACCGTCCGTCCGTCCGTCCCCCCGCTGCACTCTCTCTGTTTCAAAAATAAACATTAAGAAAATTAAAAAAAAAAAAAAAGGAGTGGGGGCCACTCAGGACAGGGTCCTGTGCCACTTTGGGTCCCCATGCTGAGCTACAGAAGAGAAGGCAGAGCAAACCGTTAGCAGTGGCCCGAGAAGTGTGCCGAAAAAGTGCAGAGGCCGGCGAGCCCCGCCTGCCGCGTCTCCTGAAGGCTTCTCTGCAGCCCAGCAGGGTGACGGGGCTCGGGGGAGGCCCGGCGAGGCTGGGGCAAGGACGATCCGGCGACGGCTGAGGGACCTCTCCTCCAGCTTCGCGGGGGCCGCCTGCCGGGTGGGGACGGCCCGTGGCCGTGGCCTCCCGGGAGCTGCGCGCCGCAAACCAGTTCCCCAGGGAGGACGCGTGGCAACTGCTCAGCCGTGGTGGCCGGACTGGCGGGACCACAGCGCCGAGGATGCCGTTCTCCCGGGGAGCAGCGGGGTCCCCGCCGCCCTCCCTTTCGTCTCCCTTTCGTCTCCGGGGCGCCGGCCACCTGCATTCTCCCGGGACTCGAGGGGTCCCAGCGCCCCCACTCCCGACCGAGCGCCCTGAGCCGGGAGCCGGGCGCCGGGGCCCGGCCGCTCGGGGTTGACGCGAGCCCGGCTCTGCCGCCTGGGCCAGTCGCCTCCCCTGCCCACGCCTCGGTTTTCCGTCCATAAAATGGGCGCAAAAAGAAGCGTTACCTGTCAGGCTCGTGAAGAGGTCGGCAAGAGAGAATAAAGGCCGAGCATCCAGGGAACCGCTCCCCCGCCCAGAAAAGTCCTGAAGACTCGTTAGGTCCCTCCAGGCGGACCTGCCGCGTGAAGGGGAAGGTCCTGGGGCCGCGGCGACGGAACTGGCCTGCCTGAGAGCCGCCGGCCGCCCCACCTGGGCCCCACCTGGGCCCCACCTGGCCCGCCGCCTCACCTCCCTCACCTGTGCCGCTCCTCCCCCGCCGCCCCCGGGTATTTCTGGGAGCGCGGGCGTCCCACGCGTGCTCGGCGGAACTCGGCGGCAGGTCGGTGGCCGTGCCCGGGAGTCGTTCGCCGCTGCCAGCCTCCCGCCCCCTGGTGGCCCCCGCGGAGGGTAAGACGGCGGCGAGGCGGGGGGGGGGGGGGGGGGGCGGGTGCGTGTGTGGTGCCCGCGGCGGGAGCGGCTTCCTCCCGGCCCGGCCCGGCCCGGCCCCCGGTCCCACCTCGGTCCCGGCCCCTGTGCTGACGTCATGCTGGGACCTCCTTGATTTCCGTGGCCCACGACAAGTGCCCACGCTGCCCTCGGCCGGCTGCGTGCGCCGGCTCCCGAGGGCGCGGGGCTGCGAGGTAGGGGGGCGGCGCTTACGGGGCACGGAGGCGCGGTGGGGAGGCCGGGACGCGGGGACCGGGAGGGGACCGCCGTGCCGGGTGGCCGGGAGCCCAGGGTGCAGTGTCGGGTGGGAATGCCCCGGCCGCGCTGCGGCGCCGGTCGGGTCGCGCAAGCCCGGAGGACGCCGCGGTGGCGGGCGCGCTCCCGCTCGGCAGGGGGTGGAGGGGGTGGGGAGGGAGGGGAACCAAAGGTCCCCCGGGCCAGGAGCGGGGGTGTGGGCGCAGCGCTCCCGGAGGGCCTGGTGCAGGTCGTACTCCGTGCTCCGCGCCAGCCCCGCAGAGGGGACGCCCTGCCGCGCGGCGGGTCTGGGGAGGGAAGGGGCCGGGAGACCCTTCCCGGCCTTCCGCGCCCCGCGGCAGGGTGGCCCGGACTCTGGGCCGCCGGCCGTCACCGGTGCAAGCAAACATGCAACGGGAAGGCGGGGTCGAGGGTGGAAAGGGAGCGCGCCGGCCCGGAGAACCTCCCCTCCTCCGGGAGGACCGCGCTCCTGCTCCTCGGGCGGGGCGGGGCTGGTGGAGAAGGAGGCTGGCCGGCTGCGCACACCCGGGAGATGAGGCAGCGCGTTCAGAGGAGAGAAGGGGGGAGGGGAGGGTTACTTAGAGACGCCAAAGTTAAGCGTGCGGCCCGGATCCGGGCGGAGGGCGGGGACCCCCGCCTGCCTGGGTCACGCGAAGGGAAGGGGGTCTGGAGTCCAAGTTAGGGCCCTCCGGGGAGGGCCCATGTAACAGGAAGCCGGGCGCAGACACAGCCCCCCCCCCACCCCGTCTAAGCCCTGCTCCCCCCCCCAAACCCAAGCCTTCTGAGAAGCGGGAGCCGACCCCTGACACGTGTCTCTGCGGGCCGCTCCACCTGCACTGAAGGTTGGGGCCCGCAGCTCGTGCAGCTGCCGGAGGTTTTGCAAAGCGCCCTCAGAATGACAAGAATCAGAGCGTGCTTTCTTGCCCGGAGACGGGGCGTCTGTCCAGGCAGACGCGGGAGCAGGTGCCGGGACCCTGGGGTTGGGCAGCCTGCCCTCCCTCCCCGGCAGTGAGCCTGCCCTTCCGGCTGGCAGACCTACCCCCCCACCCGCGGGAGGAATTGGCTTGTACCAGGCCCTTTCCCAGCCTCTGGGCGACACTGACGCCAGGCGAGGGGGTCATTGGGCGCCCCGGTGGTGGGGGAAGCGGCCTGAAAGGTCGGGCAAGGCCTCAGTGCTAACAGCCTTTGGGAGGGGACGGGTCCCACCCTGTGTCTACGGTCCCACCCCCCTCTGCTTCGGGAACTGTCGGTGCCTAAGAGTTCGGGCTGCATCTCGAGGGCTGGCTTTGAACCCAGAGCTGGCCGCCGTCCAGCCGTGTGGCCCCATCGGACACCTCACAGGCCAGTGCGGCTCGGATGGGACCCTGTGGGGGAGGGAGGGAGGGGCTTCCCCCAGGGACCCAGGAAGGTGGATGCGGCCACACGGGGGTCTCGAGAGGAAATGCTGTCTGGGCAGACATGTGTCCGCGTCCGGGCCCCGCAGAGAATTAAACACCCTCGCACCCCAGCTGGAGCCGGGCCGGGCAGGGCCGGTGTGGCCCTGTCTCCCAGGCTCTTTGGGCCCCGGGTGGCTGCTGGGCCAGGGGCCCTGCTCAGGGCAGGGCACGTGGGGCTCTGCTGACTGTCACTGGACCCGTATCCCCTGTGGGTGCTCTGAGCACCACGGTGGGTGTGACGTGTCTCAGGCAGGAGGAATCAGAGAAAACTGGTTCTCAAAGTGTATCCTGGGGCCCTATGGGGAACCCATGAGGTTAAGATTGTTCTCACAATAACACTGTTGACCTGTGATTTGCTGTTTCCTCGAGTAGGTGGCTTTTCCAGAGACCACATGACGGTGTGGGTGTGTGGAGGGGCGTGTGGGGGTAGGGTGGGGTGGGCTGTGGGTGTGTGTGGGAGGGGGGTTGGGGGTATGGGGTGTGTGTGTGTTGGGTGTGTGGGGGGTTGTATGGGAGGGTGTGGGGGGAGTAGGGGTGTAGGTGTGGGGGGTTTGTACTGGGGGTGTGGTGTGTGTGTGGGGGGGTGTAGGGGTGTGGGGGGTTGTATGGGAGGGTGTGGGTGTGGGTGTGGGTGTGGGGGGGGTGTAGGGGTGGGGGGTGGGTGTGGGGGGGTTGTATGGGAGGGTGTGTGTGTGGGGGGGTGTAGGGGTGTGGGTATGGTGTGTGTGGGGGATGTAGGGGTGTGGGGGGTGGAATGGGGGGTTTTATGGGAGGGTATGGGTGTGTGGGGGGGTGTGGGGGTGGGTGTGGGGGGGTGTAGGGGTGGGGGGGTTTGTACTGGGGTGTGTGTGTGTTGGGTGTGTGGGGGGTTGTATGGGAGGGTGTGGGTGTGGGGGGGTGTAGGGGTGGGGGGGGTGGGTGTAGGGGTGTTGTATGGGAGGGTGTGTGGGGGGGGTGTGCGGGGGTTTTACGGGAGTGTGGGTGTGGGGGGGTTTGTCCCTGGGTAGTGGTGTGGTGTGGGGGGGGGGGGATGTAGGGGTGTGGGGGGTGTATGGAGGAGTTTTTTGGGAGGATGTGGGTTTGTGGGGGGGGTGTAAGGGTATGGGGGTTTGTATTGGAGGGTGTGGGGGGTGGTATGGGGGGGTTGTATGGGAGGGTGTGTGGGGGTGTGTTGGCGTGTGTTTGTGGGGGGTTTGTCCCTAGATAGTGGTGTGATGTGTGTGTGGGGGGATGTAGGGGTGTGGAGGGTGGTATGGGGGGTTTTTACGGGAGGGTGTGGGTGCGGGGGGGTGTAGGGGTGTTGCGGGTGGGTGTGGGGTGGTTGTATGGGAGGGTGTGTGTGGGGGGAGTGGGGGGTGGGTGTGTGGGGGTTTATGGGAGGGTGTGGGTGCGGGGGGGTTTAGGGGTGTGGGGGGTGGGTGTGGGGGTTTGTTATGGGGTTGTGTTGTGAGTGGGGGCATAGGGGTGTGGGTGTGGGGTTTGTAACGGGGTTGTGTTGTGGGTGGGGGCATAGAGGTGTGGGTGTGGAGGGTTGTATGGGGGGCAGGATTCTGTCCTCGTGTCGCACGCGTCTGAGTTTTAACTTTAGGCCTGGGGCGCCTTGAGAGCTGTGCCGCCGTGCACGAAAGCTCCCGTGGTCCCTGCCACTCTTCCGGTGCAGGGGCTGCAGGGGTGAGACACGGGCTGCGCCCCGGCCCCTCCAGCCTCCTTGGGAAACAGCGGCCGTGTGTCCCGGGCCTTTGGCCCCCGGGGCCCTCGTGTGCCGCGTGACTGGGATCTCTTGGGATGGCGAGGGGAGCCCGAGGTTCCCGGTCCCACGTGGGAAGGAGCGGCAGGGCCCTGGAATTTCTGGCACAGAGAGGCGGGCTGGGGGCGTGTCGGCTCGAGGCCCCGAGGAGTCGACGGGTGACACGGTGACACGGGAGCGACGCTGCCGGAGGCCCCTTTGAGGGCGGAGGAGGCCCTGTGGATGAGGCCCAGAGCGAGGGGCGGTGTACCCGAGGTCAGGAGCGCCTCCTCTGAGTCCGTGTAGCTGTGTGTCCCTGGGCAGGTGGCTTCCCCTCTCTGAGCCCGTGTCCTTGGCTTCTGGGATGGGTGAAGGCCGGCAGCCGTGGGTTCAGACGAGGTGTTGGGTCAAAAGCAATCTTGGGTTTGCGGGACTGAGGCGCTGGGGGGCAGGGGAGCGGGCGTGGGGGGCGGGTGTTGACCGGGGCCGGTGGGGGCTACCCGTGAAGGCCGTGACACAGACCTTCCCGCGCGTCCCGAACCCGTTTCTAGGCAGCTCTCGGCCTGGTGAGCCCGATGCGGCTGGGCCGCTCAGGGGACCGTCTGGGGGTGGCTGCTGGCGGGAAAGCCCCTTGCTCAAGCTGGGGGCGCCGCGCGCGGGTCTGGGAGAGCCGAGGGCGCAGACGCAGAGCCACGGGAGCCCCGCCCAGAAATAGGCCGCGAGGTGCCCACGGGGTCAGGTGCTCAGGGCGGCAGCCGGGCGGGACCCGGTGGTTCTCCTCCTCCCGCTACGTGCAGCCATGCTCTGGGTGAGGCGGGCAGCTGCCGCCAGGCCCGCCGTGCCGGGGAGGACACTGCGGCACGACGGGGTGGGAGGGCAGAGGGCCAAGTTCATCGCGGAGCTCGGGCTGGCATTGAGGGCGCTCCCGAGTCAAGGTTCCCTGAATGGCTCTCTGCCCCCGGGGGCCTGGACCGCCAGGAGCTCACAGCCCGCTCTGAAGGCTGGACGCCTGGCCTCTGGGACGAGACGGGTGGTACGCACACGGGCCCCCCGGTCCCCCCTCGGGATGAGGCCAGAGTTGTAGACACAGCCTTCCCTGTGCTGCGTGATGTGGCCGGTCTTCCCGCCCCCACTCCCGCCATGCTGTCTCCTCACTGCCCCTGAAGCCACCCACGGGTCCTTTGCACCTGCTTCTCTGCTTGGGACACTCGCCCCAGACCTTCCAGGCTGCTCGGACCTCACCATGTCAGGGTTAGGGTTAGGGTTAGGGTTAGGATTAGCCTTTTCTTCCAGGCCCTTGATCCCCTTCTCACACTGTGTAGACAGTATGTACTTTTATGTTTATCGCCTCTTATTGTCTGTTACACATTTCTAGAATCGAAGCTCCCTAAGGTCAGAGACCTGTGCCTGTTTAGTCCAGGGGGGTCGGCCAAGCACCACGGATGAGCAGGTGCTCGGGGACTGCCGAGGGAACGAGGGAGCCAAGGACAGAAGGAACTTGCCGGTGTATGTGCCCCTCCCGGGCCCCATTCGGAAGTGCAGGTGTTCTCTCCTGGGTCCCTGTGGTGCACAGGGTCTGTCCTCGCTAGGTCCTCCACACGTTTTCTGGCCTCTTGGAGAACCTGCCCCCCTCCCGCCGTGGCCCCGTCCCCCCCAAGAGTTGGCCCATGGGTTTGCATCGGATGTTTTTTCCCCCTACAGCCCAGGCCCCATTCTTCATCCTGGTGCAAACTCCCGGTGTTGCCCTGGAGTCTGGTGGTGCGGACTGGGGCCTGGACAGGGGCTCCTGAGAGGCGGGGCTCCGCGTGATGGGGACCGGGCCCAGAGCCCGACGTGAGGCTCGATCCCGCGACCCCGGGACCACGACCTGAGCCCAAATCGAGAGTCAGACGCTCAACCGAATGAGCGACCCAGGCGCCCCCACCTTTGGTGGTTTTTATTTGCTGCTGACTAGTTAGAACGTCAGCGGCTGTTGGGGTTGTAAGTTGTCATGACCTTTCTGGAAAGCAGGTGGGCGGTGCAGATCGGGACCCCCTTAACCACCCCCACGTGGTATCTTTTCTTCTGGGCATCTGTCCTGGGGAAAGAGAAACTCAGACTTTGGTAGGAAGATGTTCATCATGGTGTTTTTGGGAAGCCGTTAAAAACGGCATTTTTACAATAGAATGTGTAAGGATTTGGGAAGATGCTGGTAATATACTAAGTCTGGAGGAGGTAGGATTGCACCGCACCGGCAGCTTAGATTTGTGAGAAGGATCTGCAGAAAGGAAAACCTAGAGCTCTCTGCGGGCATTCAGGCCCAGCCCCCACCCTCCCTCGTAACTCTGGGGAATATATCTGTGTATACATCCGCCTGTGTGTACGTAATTTCCTCTGGAAAAACTCGATATAATTTTCCAGAGGAAAACGTATGGATGACGGAATTTGGATGCATGTATATGTACGTGCGCATGTATATTTAAATTTTTTTTTTTTTTAACGTTTATTTATTTTTGAGACAGAGAGAGAGCATGAACAGGGGAGGGTCAGAGAGAGAGGGAGACACAGAATCGGAAGCAGGCTCCAGGCTCTGAGCTGTCAGCCCAGAGCCCGACGCGGGGCTCGAACTCACGGACCGCGAGATCACGACCTGAGCCGAAGTCGGCCGCTTAACCGACTGAGCCACTCAGGCGCCCCTGCGCATGTGTATTTACACGGATGCGCGCGCGCACACACACACACACACACACACACACACACACACACACGTATGTGTCCGTGTGAGCGCTCCGAACTTTCACGTTTCAACTCGGGGTCAGCTGCAGGGAGTGGGGCTCAGGTCCTCACTCTGCCCGCGGTGCTGTGTTTGCAGCTAGGACCCCCACCCCGCGGCAGGGCCGGTCTCTCCTCGCCCCGCCCCACCCCCACCCCACCCCACCCCCACCCCGAAGAGCAGGCTTGGCTCTAAATGAAGATGCTACCATTCTCTGTGCTTCTGGTTCGCCTTGTTCTCTTACTTGTGTGCCTTTTCTCCGGCTTCTGGCTTCTTTCCTCGTGACCTCCCTGCTCTACTCATCTGCCGGTGGCGGCCTAGCTTTTTGGGGTGCGTATGGTGGCCGAGGGGGCGTCGTCTCTGAGGGGCACGGACCTCTTAGTCTTCCCTGTAATGCGGAAGGAAAACTCCACTTTGTGAACTGACTTTGTCCGGTTCTCTGGACCCGTCTGTCCCCCCCCCCCCCCCACCCCCCAGGCGTGTCCTCTCCCGCCGGTCTGTCCCAGCCCTCAAAGCGCTCTTTGTTGCACGGTCACATCTCCCTATTTATAGCCTTCTGTGGTTGGCACGTGTGCTGGGAACCTTCTGGATCTGGGGGCTGCCTGTCTCCCACGTGCTCTCGCCTGCTTCCAGCTGGCCTGGCGAGTCAGGGGTCTGGTGCTCGTCCTCAGGCAGGCGGGGCCCCGCGAGGAGGGCTTATAGGTGGGACAAGGAGGCACTGTGGGGCCCCTGGCGATGGGCTGCACTTGGCCATCACAAAAGGACGGGAACAGCTGGTTGCCTTCTTGGGGGTGCCCCCTCGGGCTCTGCAGGGGCTCCCACAACAGTGGCATAGCTGTCCTTCCCGGGTGCCCCCTCCCATCTGAGGGCGAGTCCGTGGGAGTGGGCACCGGGGCTCCATGGAAACAAGCTCCCCACTGGGGGTGGGGGAGTAGGACCCTTCCCCGAGCTGGGCGCTGGTGCCTGTGCAGCGGCCAGAGAAAATGTCCTTCTGCTCCTCCTGCCTCAGAGACCCGGCCCCTGTTCTCAGTGTGCGTGTCCCCCTCCCCAGGGCGCTGCCGGGCCTGGAGGCGTCCGAGCCACCCCCTGCGGTCACCGAGGAGGCCCGACACCGGGAGGGGCCCTTGGCTCAGCGTCCGGCTGTGGGGAGCCTTCGGCCGTTCTGATCGGCCCGCAGGAAGGCTCCGGAAGAGATCGTGGCTGTCCCCTGTGGGGTTCATGGGCAACAGCGGGGGCTCCCCGGAGCGGCCGGGCCCGCCATGCTGCAGTGCAGGCCGGCCCAGGAGTTCAGCTTCGGCCCGCGGGCCCTGAAGGAGGCGCTGGTGTCCAGCGACCCGGCCCTGCGGCGTCTCTACGCGTCTGCCTTCACCCCTGCGGAGAGGCTGTTCCTGGCCGAGGCCTACAACCCCCAGAGGACCCTCTTCTGCACGCTGCTCATCCACACGGCCTTCGACTGGCTCCTCAGCCGTCCCGAGGCCCCCGAGGACTTCCAGACCTTCCACGCCTCCCTGCCGCCCCGGAGGCAGAGCCCTGCCCGGAAGCACATCTACCTGCAGCCCATCGGTACGAGGTGGGGGGCCGCGTACCCTGGGGCGCCGGGCCCGCAGCGGGTGGGCATCGTGGGGCCAGCCGCGCCCCGCTGGGGAGCCGGAGTCTGAGTCTCGCACAAGGCAGGGTGTCTGGGCTCCGGGCCGGGCGGGGAGGCCCCCGCTGGGACCCGGCTCTCCGCCCGCCCAGCTCAGACACCGCTCCGGAAGCCAGGGGCCGTGGGGCCTTTGCGGCCGCGTCACCCCTCCCCTGTTGCGCGTGGGGTGTGCCGCCCCAGGCGCTGTGCCGGGGGCCCTCCAGAGACTGCGTTCCTCCCAGCCCTGACCTGCCCCGGACGCCGAGCTGGCCATGGGCACAGGTGGGGTTTGAACTCAGGCCTAGTTGAGCCCGAGGCCGGTCGGGCCTGGCGAGGGTAAGGGTTCTCCGCGAGGCCTGCTGGGCCAGGGCTGGGGCGGACGAGGGGCCTGGCCGGCTGTCCGCGCGGTGAGGGCAGGGAGGGTGGCGCCTGGCTTTGCGGAGGACCACCAGGCCCGAGCAGAGCTGAGGGGGCCAGAGGCCTGCGGCCACCCTCGTTCTCCAACCCCTTGCGGCCCGTCCGCCGCCCCTGGCTCGAGCTGTGTCCGGCAAACAGCGCCCAAGCCGTCCACTTCGTTCTGTCCCCTGCCGGCAGCTCACGCGGGCGCTTGCGAGGCCCTCACGAGCAGACGCGTGGGCGCTTGTTAATGTGCGTTTTGGGGCCTGAGGCGGCCTGGGGCTCTGCCTTGCCAGCCAGCTGCCCGCCCCGGGCTGTCCTCCTGCAGCAGTCTGGTGTGGCTGCCCCGGGGGCGTCTCGCCCGCACGCCTCCCGTGTCCCGCTCTGCTCCTGCCATCCGGCCAGCCTCAGCCTCGGGGACTCTGGGCACCGGCCGGGACCCCCTGCCCCTCCCTGAGGGGCTCCCCACCTTCCAGACCTCTCTCATCGGGGCGTTGCCCTTTCTTGCGGCTTTCTCCTTTCCGTGAAGGCGGGTCCACGGTGGCCTCCTGCGCCCGGTGGCCGCTGCGGCCGGCGGGGGGGCGGGGCGCAGGTGGGGGCGGGGCGGCTGACGGGCCGTCCCGCCCCCAGATCTGAGCGAGGGCCCGGCGGGTGGCGCTCTGCTGGAGTACCTGCGCGACTGCACGGAGGCCTTCTTCCTGGGCTTGCAGGTCCGGTGCCTGCCCTCGGTGGCGGCCGCGTCCATACACTGCTCCTCACGTCCCAGCCAGGACTCCGACAGGCTCCAGCTCCACACGGGTGGGTGATGGGCGCGGGGGTGGGGGGGGGGGGAGGGCGCGGGCCCTTTCCACGAGGCAGAAGGCGGGAGGAAGGAATCCTTGCCCCGTTTCTTTGCGGGGGGAGGACCTCTATTCCCCAGGCTTTTGAAGAGCAAGGCTAAAACCAGCCTCCTTCCCCGTCTGGAGGCCAGACGACCCTCCCAGCGTGCGCTGGGGACCCCAGGGCATGACGGGTGGGGGAGGCAAGCCCTTCTCGGGCGCCTGCCGCCTTGTAAGGCACCCCTCTAGACTTTTGTCCTGCACGTGTCCAGCCCCCACCAGCCCCCAGGTCACTGGCAGCTGGAGAGCGGCCGGGTCGCGGGGCACAGATGGGCCTTAGGCGCTCCGATGTGCGGGGCACCCGGACTCCGGTCGAGGGAGGCCCCAGGAGTGGACTGGGCACTTTGGATGGCGCTGGGGCTGGAGGGCCCCCGTGGCCCAGCCGTGGCTGGCGGAAACCCCTCCGGCCCCTCCTCCAGCCCCACGCAGGGCCCCCCAGCTCCACCTCTGTGCCTTTTCTCTCCTTGGGCTGTGAAGCCGGTACATCGAGTTCCTAATTTTAGTTCTCCCCTTTCTATTTCTGTCGTTTCTGGTGGGTTCTTTCTCAAATCGGCAATCTATTTTTTTTTAACGTTTCTTATTTTTATTTTTTGAGAGAACACGTGCGCACCAGTGGGGGAGGGGCAGAGAGAGGGGGACAGAGGATGTGAAGTGGGCTCTACACTGACAGGCTGCCCACGCCGAGCCCCACGCGGGGCTCGAACTCACGAACCGTGAGATCATGACCTGAGCCGACGTCAGGCGCTCAACCGAGGGAGCCACCCAGGTGCCCCCAGCAGTGTCACTTCTTAAAAATACCAGTTTCCCGCTAAGATTTAAGTTCAGTGTCGATAGCCACAAACGCAGGTGCTTTTCGGTTCCGCCGTCTGGCGCGTGCTGGTGGCCAACTCGTGGTCTTTCCGTTCTTTCTGTCTTGGTGTTTTTTCTCGTTAGCTGGACACACTACTTGGAAGCTTAGTTTACCTCTTTGGAGATCTAGTGGCCTGGGGTGATGTGATTCGTGCTGGGTTCGTGCCGGGGGCGGGGCTCTGCTTTTCCTCTGCCAGGCCCCTGTGGGTACACAGCTTTTCTGGGCCGTCCGTGGTCCTGGGAGCGGGGTCTGCCACCCTCCCTCGTCTCTGAAGGGGCTCAGTCTCAGCTAGTCTGCTTCAGTTCTCTCCCTGGATCTAAGTTGCCATCAGGTTTCGGATTTTTTTTTGTTGTTGTTAAATCCTGTTTACCGAGGCATAATTCACATGCACTGACATTCTCTGTTTTGCGTGTAATGGTCCCGTGAGCCTGGACGAGCACCCCCGTGACCCAGTTGCCATTGTCATCAGACGTAGAAGAGCTTGCTTTGCCTCCCAAGACGCGCTTGGTCCCCTGTGGCCAACTCCGCTCCCACCTTGGATGCTTTAAGAAGCCGTGTTTTGTATTTCACTCAGCTTATCTGGTTTATCTTCGGCGGGAGGGCTGGTCTCCATCCCCAACGCGTGTGACAGGAGCTGCTGGCACTGAGGTTTCAGGGTTGACAGGGAGCTCTTGGCTGGGACAGGTGTCCTTCTAACGGTAGCATGTCCCTTTCTGTGTCCCAGGCTGCAGGTTTGTCACTCTGAGACCCTCTCCTGGCCATGGACCTTCCTGGCCCTGCCTTTGTCCCCTGCCTTCAGGACACTGTCCTGCTGCAGGCGTGGTCCCCGAGCCCCGTGTCTCTGTCCACCCACCACAGCACCTTCAGACCTCTCTGACCCTCTGCCTCTTCTTTCTGGGGACCCTCAGGATTGCACTGAGCCCTGTGGCTCCTCTGTCCCCACAGACGGGATCCTGTCTTTCCTGAAGAGCAGCAAGCCGGGCGACGCGCTGTGTGTGCTGGGCCTCACGCTGTCTGACCTGTACCCCTGCGAGGCCTGGAGCTTCACGTTCGGCAAGTTCCTGCCAGGGCACGGTGAGCCCCCGCCCCGGCAGCCCCCGCCTCGGTCGAGCTTGCGGGGCCCGTCCCGGGGAAGACGATGCGCGCACGCGGACAGAAACCGCTGCCCCCGAATGTGCGGCCGTGCCCTTCCTGCTCAGCCCTGGGCTGCTGCCGGGGGGCCGGCCTGCAGGAGCCGTGCGTCCTGAGGGGTGGGGTGGGGGGGGGGGCTCTGCTCCTGCGCCCCCCGGGTGAGGTGACCCGCGAGCCCGTGTGTCTCCACCTCTCCCCAGAAGTGGGCGTTTGCAGCTTTGCCCGTTTCTCGGGGGAGCTCCTGCAGCCGGGGCCTGGCGCCTCGGAGGCAGCCCCGGTCCAGGCGGCAGCCGACGGCCCTGAGACACCAGTGCAGGACCCAGGCCAGACACTGTGCTTCAGCGCCCTGGGGCTGGCCCAGTGCTGCAAGGTGGGCGTGGAGACCAGGGTGCAGGGGTCACCGCACAGGTGGAGGGAGGAAGTGGGCAGAAGCACTGGGGGCTCTGGCCAGTTCGGGGAATGTGCCAAGGATGTGCGATCAGACACGGGGGTGTGAGCAGGCAGCCGCTGAGTCCCCTGTCCCGCCCTCACCGGGACGACCCTGCTTCCCTGTAGAGAGCGTAGGAACCAAGGCCGAGCTGCCAAGACCTTTGCCTAAGGTCACTCGGCTGGGCAGCGGCAGAGATTTGAACCGGTGTCTGATGCCCCTGTGCCCTGTGCAGTCAGGACCGGGACGCGGAGGGCTGATGGACCGCTTCCCGGTGGCCTTAGGCCCCTCTGGGGCTGCCTGGGGCGTCCCGGGGATCGGCTGCGAGGTCAGTGGCGGGCCTTCCCCCGCAGGTCACCTGCCACGAGCTCTGTCACCTGCTGGGCCTGGGGAGCTGCCGCTGGCTGGGCTGCATCATGCAGGGGGCGCTCAGCCTGGAGGAGGCCCTGCGGCGGCCCCTGGACCTCTGTCCCATCTGTCTGCGGAAGCTGCAGCACGTCCTGGGCTTCAAGCTCATCGACAGGTACAAGGTGAGCGGCTCTGAGGGGGGGCCCCGGGACAGGGACCGCAGCAGGCCAGCGCCTGGTCTGGGGGCCCGCGCGGGAGTCCGAGAGCAGAGGATAGTTGGGTCCCGGGTGTGAGAGCCCCAGGGGAGCAGACAGACCCGCGTGCCTGCCGGTAGGCACCTTCCTGCTCTACTGGGCAGCGTGTGGCGCCCGAGCCTGGCCCGTGGCGCGCACCCAGCAACGGTGGCCGTGGCCGTCGGGGCGCAGGGGGGACAAGGGGTGGCCGGCTCCTCTCAGGCAAGGATGGTAAATACCAGCTCTGAACGGTGGGTGGGTGCTGGGCGCGCCCACCCACGCCACCCCTGCGTCGGCCGGGGTCGCCGGCTCCGGTGGTTGGGGTCCGGCTCCGGTGGTTGGGGTCCGGCTCCGGTGGTTGGGGTCCACGCGGGAGGAGACCCGAGCGGGCCTGGCAGGGGGCAGCCACGCTCTGGACTCGGTCCTGTCCTGCCCTGCCGGGTTTGGGGCGAGCCGCGGGCGCTGCTGCCCTCTGCTGTCGGCTGGAGGAGCTGCCGGGGGCGCGGCGCGGGCCCTGTGGGCGGAGCCTCCGCCGCGGGAAGCCCGCTCGGCGGACTCCAACTTGATTCTGAGTTCAGCCTCCAGAGGCCGGTGGTGTTTATCAAGGCCTCTCCACCGAAGAGCTTTGGCCTAATTTGAAAACCAAAGTTTTAAGCCAGAAGCTGTTTGCGGTTCTGGGAAAAACCCCAGAGGCAGGCAGCCCGGGCCGCGACGGGGTGGCTGGCGGGGGAGGGGGGTGCAAACGCTCCGGGGACGTGGGTGGGGGGGAGGGGGTGTGTGCTTCTTGGCCACGCAGCCCCTGGACGGGGAGGGCCTGCTTGTGTCACAGGCTCCCAGGGGTGCTGCGGCTCGGGGACCACGTTTTGGAGGACCCCCCCAAGCTGCCCCCAGGAAGTGGCCTGCCCGCCTGGAGCGGGGAGCCCACAGGCAGCCCCGCTGAGGGTCCTCACGGCGGTGGGGTGGGGTGGGGCGAGCGTGCTGCCGGGGCGGCGACGGCCAGGCGAAGGGAGACTCGGCTCTGGCGGTAGCTGGGCGCTCGGCACACGCGTCCTTCCGGGGCTTGGTCTTTGGGCACAACCTTCCGCCCCGGAGCTGCTGTGCCTCTGGGTGGCGCCTCCCCTGCGAGTTGGTGGAGGAGGACGGGGCCGCGGGGACAGCTCCTGGGGACTCTCTGGGAGGTGACCTGGGGGTGGGAGAGGGGCCGGCCGGGAGCGGGAGCGCTCTGTGCCGGTGCACGCCTGCTGGGGACAGAGGTGTGGTCCGTAGTGGTGGTGTCTCCCATCCTAGTACACGGCCGGGGGGGGGGGGGCGCGTCCGCCAGCGCGGAAGCCAGGGTACAACGAAGTAGAAACGGACAAGGTGAGGAGTTTTGGGTATTTATTGGTGTGAAGGCAGCCTGAGGTCAAGTGCACACTCGGTAGAATTTAACTGCCCCGGAGCTGGCCCCACACGGCGCCTGGCGGGCGCGGGGGCCGGCAGCGCGTGGACGAGGTAAGGGACGGGGCCCAGGACACCCAGCCCGTGTCTCTCCCTCCAGCCCGTGTCTCTCCCTCACAGAGACTTTACGCCTGGACTCGAGCCGGGTCGCGGCCCGACGTGGATGCAGGGGCGCCGTCCGCCTCGGACGAGACTCCGCCCTGCAGCGCCGACTCGGGCCTGAGCTGCGACAGCGGGTCGGAGCCCCTGACCCCCGACATGTGGAGCCACACCTTCTCCGCGGGCCCCGAGCCGGAGCCCGAGGAGGGGCTGGGCTCCCCGGCCGTCCCGGACAGCCCGCCTGGGTGCGGCCCCGCCGTGGACGCCATCAGGGAGCACGGACGGTGGCTGGAGCGCTGCATCCGGGCCCTGGAGCGGGAGGTGACGGAGGAGGAGCTGGCGCAGGTGGACGGCGCCGTGGAGGCCCTGGCGGGGTGGGAGATGTTCACGGGGCGGCTCCCGGCCCCCAGGCAGGACCCGCGCTGCGGCCGAGACGGCTCGGGGCTGCGCCGGGTCCTGGGCGACACGTTCTCCTCGCTGAGGAGGAAGCTGAGCGCGCGCAAGCCGTCCAAGGCGGGCTCGTCCCCCGGCCGCTGGCGGGAGGAGGGGAATTAGACGGGGGCCCACAGCCCGGCGCTGTCGGCCCGGCGCGGAATATCGCGTGGGGCCCTGCGTCCTGCCCCCTCACCCCGGCCCCTGCGGGGGGTCCTCGGGCCCAGCCTGGACGGCGGCTGGCGGCTTCCTGGGGCCCCACCCCTGTGCCCATCTCCCCACCGCCACCCCCCACTCACCCCCAGAGTGGGGCCTTCTCACACTCACAGCTTTCCTGTCCTCAGGCCTTCACGCTGTGTCCCCGACACCACCTCTGCCTGCTGTCACCCTTGGTGTTCTGACACAAGGGGCCTGGGGTGTTGACAACTCGTTCCAACAAGTGTTGAGGCCGTGGGGGGCCGGCTGCCCGGGGGTCAACTGTCCCCGCTTACTTCTGTCAGACTCTGCTTCCCGCCTCTGAAATCCTTCCGCGTGCTCCCATGTTGGCCGGTGCCGGCTTCACTAGCAGGGGGCCCCTGGGCCTGCGGGGAGAGAAACCTCTGGTTGCAACAGCCGAGGAGCATGGTCACCTGGAAGCAGGCAAGCAAGGGGGTGGCTCTGAAACGGGGGGGGGGGGCTACAAAAACTGTGTAAAAAACGAAACACAGTGCAGGTTGCAGAGTATTCACCCCCCCGCCCCGCCCCGCCCCAAGCAAACAGGGTGGAAGGTTCCTTGTAATTGGACACCAGGCTGGGCTGTGGGATCCCAGACCCCAAAAGGCCCGGCATAGATATGGCCCCAGGCCTGGGTTGTGGCTTCTGGGAGGCATCGCTGGGACCTGGAGGGAACTGACGGAAAGCGGGGAGAAGACGAACAGCCAGGGGGGCAGAGGGGGGCCCAGGACCTGAGGGAGACCAGTCCGGGGCTGTTGCTGTGAGCACGCCCCCCCCAACTTTAGTGCCTTAAAGCCCCAACCCTGTGCTTAGAGCTCAGGACTTTGCAGTGGGGACAGAGCCTGGCGGAAGGCAGGTCCCTGGGCCTGGCTGCGGGGTCTGCCGGGAGGCCCCCAGAGCATCACCCTCACTGTACCCCAGCTCCTGGGGAGGGGCCCTGGGTCCTACCTTTGAAGGGTGGTGGCAAGGTCCGGAAGACCATGGGGCATGGCATCACCTTCTCCGCGTCTGACCTAGCTTCCCGTTCCCTTCGGTCTTCTGCCAAAGGTCTGTCTCCAGACCGATGGACTCGGGGAACTGGGGGCCTCAGGGGCTCAGCATGTGCCATGGGGGTGACGGCTGCGGGCGGGAACGTGGGAAGAATAAAACTTGGAGGCACTGAGACCAGAGGTTCCTTCCTACATCAAGTACCACTGCAGAGGGGGGTGGAGAGCAGTTGGGGACGGTCCCCAGGGGAGGCGGCTCCGGCGGAGGTCGTAATGAACGCCATCTGCTCGGGCAGAGTCGCGGGTCACGAGCCCTGGCGCGGCCGAGCACCTCACCCGAGCTGACCCACAGGAGCTACACATCAGGCTTCTGAGAAGGCAGGGCCGGGGCTGTTTTTGTTGTTGTTTCTTTTAAATAAACACATAAAGTGGACTGTACTGCCTGGAAGGTCCGTATCAGTCCCAGGTCCCCGTGAGTCCCCAACGTCCCCGCAGGCCCAGGCCAAGAGCGAGAAGGGAGCTAAAAATACTCTGGGGTCACGACATCATCTGCATCGTGGTTCCTGTGTGAGACGGGGCCAGGAACGCTTCCCGCACCTTCCGAAGCAGCATTAACACATCAAAACTGTTCTAATGAAGCTGGAGGAAAGGCCTGGCCGTTTCTGGGCCTCTCCGCCCGAGTGCCTGCCACCCACACGCTGCCAGGGTCCGAGAGAGGACTTGGGGGCCTGTTCGTAGGTTCTCCTGGGACGGCTGGTTCAGACCTTTCTGGGAAGAACAAAATTTCCAGAAGGGCTTAAAAATAACCCCCAAACATGCCATGGCTTAGCCAAGCAGCTAATGTTAAAGCTGAGTCCAAATTTAGATCTCATCAAGTTCAAGAGAGGCCACACCCTTCCAGGGGTGCGTGCGCCCACATCCAAGGTCCGAGCATAGAGCCCCAACAGACAGTGGGGGGGTGGGGTCGGCTGGAGTCAAATCCACCTGGGAAAGGACCCGCCAACCTTCCTACAAATAAGCTGTGCAATCGAACGAGTCCTCCCAAGCCCCCCGGGACTTTCTTACCTCCATCCCCCTCGATTCTCGACAACCCTGGCAAGAATGCTGCCCTCCTCCGGAGACCTGGGCTTGGGGGTCGGCCGGAGACTGCAAGGCTGCAGACCTTCTGTATTCTGGCTCTTTCCTAGGAGCACACAGGTGAGTCCGAAGGGCGGGGCGGGGGTCAGCAGCCGCAACTCATTGGGCTGACTCCCTGGAGGTCTGGGCAGCGGCCTGGGTAGGTGACCAACGCTCTGGGGTGAGTCGTCCCCGGGAAAGCCAGGAGGGTCCGGGCCTCACCAGGCAGCTCCCAAACTGGAGCTGGAAACCCTTCCGGGCCGGGCCTCAGAGGTCACCTCTGCCGGGAGAGGCCCAACCAAGCCCGGAGACTCCTGATCACGGTGGGGCGGCTACCCAGGTACGGGCAACCGGGTTCAAGGACGCCCAGGGAAAGAGCAGACTTCCAGCCCTCAGAGAGCCCGGCAGAGAAGGCGGACCCTCAGGGTCAGCTGGAGCACAGCTCACGCAGCCACCCGATCCCAGCACAGCACGCAGCACCGTGATGCAGGAGCCGGGATAACCCAGGTTTAGGTTTGAACTCGCTAGTGGCTACAGACGCAAAGGGAAACAAACCTGTCAGGGCTCTGTTTAAAACAATTTCCAAGAAAGGTCCTGGGGTCGCTAGCGTTCCGTCCAGCCCCAGCTATCCCGCCTGGTGATGACCAGGGAGACCCTCGACTCACGGCCGGGGCCACACGCCTGCCACGGGCATGGTCCCGGGGGGATCGGTGACGCGGCCTCTGCTGGGACCCCGGGCGCCCACCAAATTCCCTGGAAACGCCGTCGGCCGGGTTCCACGTGAGGGACTCCACGGGGCTGCTGCCCACGCATCTCCACCGGGACCCTTTTGTGGCCGTGCGTCACCTGTCCCCGGGGGCTCCTGCCACGCTGACTGCTCCTGCTTCTCGGGCGCTGTCCCCTCCCTCCGGCCACCTCCTTGGCTGGCCACGGCCGACACGGCTTCCTCCCGGGTGCCCGGGACGTGCTTCACGGCACTGCTCCCCCATGTCTGTGAGTCCGAGTAAGGGGTGTCTCACTGGCCTGAGGTCAGCGGGGCCGGCCACGGAGCTGCGCGTTGCCCGCCAGCTCGAAGCCGCCGCAGCACAAGGGGGCACACGCTCACCGGCCGCCACAGCTGGCCGACAAAGCAGAGGGCTCCCGGGGCGCTTGATTCCGTCTGAGGCCGACATCGCTTTGATTTCCCACCTTCAGCCTTGCAGCCACAGAAGCTGACCTCCTGGTTCTCGCCACACCGGGTCAGGGTAAGAGGTGTCAGCTGGACTGTTCGTGACCTTTCCTCGTGGACGCGGCCTCCCACCAGGGGCCCGTCGGTGGGAGTGCTGCCTTCGTCCCTCGGCCTGCCCGTGGGGACGCTCCTGGGAGCTGCATGTGGCAGGCGAGTCACGGAAGCCGGGGGGCCAGAGCTGGGACGCACAGGGTCGCAGGAAGAGAGCGAAAGCACCGTGTGGGGTCCTGAGCCTGCAGAAAGGAGCCGCCTAATGTCAAAGGCAGGAACACACACACCATCTTCCGTCCACTTGGCCTAAGCGTGCAAGCAGGAAAAATACAGGGAGGGACACACGGGCCTCAGCCACGTTCTACCTGCATCCCTTGGGAGTGACCTGGGTGCTCCCCCCGAACACCCCACTGGAGACACTGCACCAAAGGTGGGACAGTGGCATCCTGGCTGGCATGCGGCAGCCCTAGTGGGACCGGAGGCGGAGGCCCCACAGCGCTACCTCTCGTTCACTCTGCCCTCGGGCCTGCCCTCCCCTGCTCCGGCTTCTCCCTGCAGGGCTCGGGAGGTGGAGCTCTGTCGGTCCGGCACCAGCTTGTCATGGGTCCCGAGCCCTGCAGCCCATGGCCTCGTCCCCAGGAGCCCTCTCTCAATGGCACCAAATTCGTCCAGATTACATCCGCTCCAGTCACAACCAGATTAAACTGCTTGATGGGCACTGTTTGTATTTTTTTTTTAAAAGATTTTCTGTTTAAGCAGTCTCCTTGCCCAGCGTGGGCCTGGAACTCCCAACCCCCAAGTCAAGAGTCGTGTTCTCGACTAAGCCAGCCGGGTGCCATCATTCCTATTTTTAAAAGCCCCGAAGCCAAGGGGAAACATACAACCTGAACGTGGGCATCTCTGTGCCGAGGCTCCGGACAACTGTGCCATGCGGGGAAAATTCCACGTAGTTCAAATTTTCTGAAGCACTTCTATGTTACGTTATTGTTCTCGAATAAATAAATGCCGTCAACCTGAACGAAGAAAAGGCCTTGCGGGCAGAGGGTGAAGTCCACCTGACACCCACCCTTGGAATCCGGGAGCCGTGCCCTCCTGCTAGGAGGCGGGAGGCCCGCCCGGCCGTGAGGGCGGCAGGTGCGCACGGCCCTGGGTGTCCGAGGGGCTCTGGCCCTCGCCCACGTGGGCAGGCCTGGAGGGTCTGGTCCCCTTGGCCACACACACGCCCTCGAGGAACCTCTACGTTCGCAATATCCCTGCCGGCGGGGTTTAAAAATCCGACTTACCAAACCGACTCAGTTGCTAAATGCACAGTACCTGTTTCCAAGCTTTCTGGGGTCAAGGTTGATGCTTTATGAAATCACAGAATGAAAACAAAAGGCTAGTTTCGTTTTTTGGGGTGGGGGGTGGGGTCATTATTTCTATTCGCACTAATGTGACCCACATCGCCTTTTCTGCCTGGACACCAGAGGTTCAATGCGGTCACCCAGCTGCCCGCTCACCTCCCATCCAGGCAGCAAGTCTGCCCGTGGAAGGGCAGGGGTGAAGATGGCGGTGTGCCGTGGGGGGAGCCCCGGCCGTACGAGGCCTTCCTGCCAGGGGAGCCAGCACCCCGCAGGACCAAAGGGCAGCGGGGACAGGCCGGGGTTACGGAGGCGAAGGACGGGCACGAGACAGGCACGCTTCATCCACAGCAAAACCACAAGGGGGCCCGGGGTTCTGGAAAGTACAGTTTGGCCCAGGTGGCCTGTGGATGCCCCGCTAAACACGCACTGCGGGTTCCCCGGCCACACGGCCCCCTCCATCCTAAACAGGTCACACGCGGTGGCCGCAGGAGCTGGCGGTGGTGGGGGGGGGGGGTTGGATGCAACATGCCAGGAAAACAAACGTCATTCGAGGCAAACGTGAACACACTCAGAAAAGCCACATACGCTGAACGTGCTACGCCCACCACCGGAGCCGCACAGGGCGTTTTCACACCTCACGGTAAGGATTTTAACCCGGTGCACGTCTTCACAGACGGAGGCCTGTCCCAGGACCTCCGTGGGCAGGCTTGGTGTGGCCCTCTCACGGCGGTGCCCGTGACGGAGCCCGTGGCTGTCATCCTGGGGCTTCCTTCAGTGTGTAACGACCCCGGAAGGGCTCAGAGCTGGTGTCTTCAAGCGAACGCTGCAGCGAGAATGTCACGGCAGCCCAGGCCTCCTGTAGCGTCCTCTGCGCTGGCTCAGTGGCGGGAGCGGCCGCAGCAAGGGGGCCACGCGGGAGACACTGGTAGGGCGCTCGCGGGGCACAGGGTCAACCATGGGGCGGCTGGCCACGTAACGCTGTACTGTGTCACGGGACAACCTGCCAATCTGAACAAGGTCCAAAGGTATTCGCGAAGGTTCTAGAGACGGACAGCCTCCAGAGAGCCGTTTTAAATTTCTTTGTAAGCGGGCTCGGTTGAGAGTCCAATAAGATCTCAACCCCGAACAGGACAGATGATGGAGAACACGGCCAAAGCTGCCACTGACTGCCCGCGGGAGGTCCCCCCCATGCCTCCACCTGCCACCCACAGACCGGCCAGCGAGACCTCCACCCACCTGCTGCAGGCGGGTCCGGGAAAGGTGTGCAGCTCCCCCAGGCGTCCCCCTGACGGCGTGGCCCAGCCGGGGAGCCCCAGAGACCCTCGGGCTGGTCTGAAGGCTCCCAGTGACCGAGAGCTTCCTGTCGACAGCTGGCACCGACCTGTTTCCCAGGGCACCGTGACGGGTGGTGCTGTGGGGGCTTCCGCAGGGGTCACTTCCTGGATGGAGCGGGGGGCACAGCCGGGTGTATGTGCCACCCCCAAGTGCTCCCGGACCATCGGTGGCAGGACAGACGGTCTCTCGCCGGGGCTTCAGGACAGAGACTATAGGTCACAAAGCAGGGTCTGCCCGCACCCCCGCTGTCCCTCTTTCTTCCTGCCGGTCACTCTGACGTCAGCCGGGAGAGGCAAACCGCCTGCACTGGTGCCAGAAAGTGCCAGAACTGGGCTCGGAGGGCGCGTTCCCATCTGAGGGGGTCAAGGTCTTCATCGCCCTGCAGTTGACTTGAGCGCCACCTTACAAGACGACACGGGGGCCGTGTGGACCCAGGCCCTCGGAGGAAACACATCAGCTTTCACAAACAAAACGTCAAGTGAATTCACGGTTAATGACAAGGTGACCCGGCTAGAGAACGGAGGCCCTCCGATCGCTGTGGCTCGGGGTCGCCCCGTGGCACGGCTGGTCCCGCCTCACCTGCGGGGTGGTACTCGCTTATCCACGGGCCTGAGAGGAAACTCGGGCTCCTTCAGACACCCCAGGGCAGCTGCTCTAGTGTTTCACTTGGGTTTACGTTACACGCACATAAAAAAGAAAACCCTCTGAAAAGAAACAACTACGTCTATAACCGACTTGAAAATAACCTCATTTTCTGGCTGAGCTGCGTTCATTGAGAGCCAGGTGTGAAGTCTACAGGTCCCTGCTAAGACTCCCACGATGACATTTTAGGACGTTCTGCTGAAAACTGGGAAGATCCAAGGGGGAGGAGCCGCCGCAGGTCAGGGTCAGACCCGGGAACACCCCTCCCCGTCCTAGCTGTCCCCTACTCCCATCGGCTAGGACAGCCCACTGCCCTCTGTGGTCTCTTTCTGGGCGGGAACCCCAGGGCCTGAGTGCCACCCCATTCCCACCCCCCAACCCAACGGACACCAATCTCTGGGAAGGTCCACCTGCCGGGATATCTGAGAAGCTGTCTGTTCCTGATCTGGGATTACAGCCTTGGGAAAGCTCAGCCCTCCCGGAACCAGTTCGGCAATCTTGCATTAGGCAAAGCCCCGAGCTTGCAAAACGCAGCTCTAACAGCCCCGGGGGCTTCGGGTGCGGCTCCCAGGCGAGGTCACCATGGTCAGGGCTGGGCAGGCGCCTCCAAGGAGCCGCGTGGGTGTGAAGCAGAGGGAAGCGGGCGACAGAAGGGCCCCTGGGTAACCTGTTACTGTCTCTAGCACGTTTCCACCTGGAGAGGACAGCAAGGGGCAGAGATCACACCCACCTGTTCTAACACACCCTACTGAGCTTACCAGTCTCCGAGCTTCGAGAGCCCTGAAGTCCTTCCCCAGCAGAAGACGGCGAGAGACAGCTCCTTCCTCGGGGGACCCGACGGCTTTCTCGTCAGGGCCCGGCACCGCCTCAGGAACGGCCCCACACGGGGGCTGTCGGCACCCCCAAGCTGTGGACCCGGCACCGCCTCCCGACTGGGACCGGTGGGACCGGCAGCCCTGATGCCCAGAGAAACATGGCACCACACACACGAGCCCCACGGATCGTTCCAGAAGGAGGCTGCCGAGCGCACGTGACGTACCTCGTGGAGAAGACGGGCCGCAGGGCGGGGGAGGTTGTCCACCGCGGGAAAGGCGCAGCCACCGTCGCTCTCCAGAGAAGCCCGCCCACTGCCGTGGCTTCCTCTAGAGGTGGGCTGCTGGTCACAGCGAGGTTAGCCGCACGGGGACACAGGACACAGCCCAGGAGAAGGCCTCCAGTGCGGCTGATCTATCCGGTGGCCCGGAGCCCCGGATGCACGGGAGATGGCCAGGAGCTCGGGACTCTGCACAGACGGGGTCCCTGCCGGGCAGGCCCCGCGGGGAGGGCTGGGCCGGGGCTTCTGACCGTGGCGCCAGCGCGGAGAATCACTGCTTCCTCCCCGGTTACAAGGGTTGACACTGGGACGCAAAGAGCTTGACCCACCGCCGCGGGTGACTAACCACGTGGCAGGCTCCCAGCCAGCATTTCGGCAGAGGGGCTCCCACCCTCCGGCGTAACCGGGTGCTGTGGTGCCTACCCAGGCCACGGCCGCTGGACAGCACCCGGTTCCTCCTTCCGGAGGACAGTCCTGTGACAAAGCGTGCCCACGACTGGGCATCACTCATCACGCCGGCGGGAGGTTTCTTCATTCTGTGGCTGGGACCAGAACCGTGGGGGTCGTGGCCGCGGAACCAACACCCTCCTGCCCGTCCCCCTGGCGCCCTCTGGTTACAGGGCTCAGGCCGCGCCAAGCATCCACCTCTAGGTGGTCCTGGGGTTCTCAGACAGGCACTCAGGGCCTCACTCACACCATGTGAGGTCCCTGCGCACACACACGCACACGTCTCTGTGCACAAGCCACTTTGGTTGGCTTTGAAGTTGTGTCTTGGAAATAAAAGCCGCTTATCAAATAATGAAACTTCAAATACAATTAGCCTTGGCGTTGCTGCGCTCTGGGCTCTGCATGCGGAGGACAGCCTTAACGAACGCCCGGAGGGCGAAGGTGGTCGTCCTCACACCAGACCGTCCGGCCCAGGCTAACGGGGCCACGCGTGAATGCGAGCCGTTGCCCGGCTGTCCCTGTCCCGTAGGCACGTGCATCAGGGGAGTCCCGCCCAGCCCGGGTCGGCCTGGCCTCGGGACGCCCAAGTGAGGCGGTCATGACCGTAACTAATCATTGTGTTTTGAGATGATTTTGGATCTTGGATTTATTTGTCTTTTTCCCAGAAGTAACTAAAGTTACAAGAACAGGAACACTAGACATCTCTATAAATTACATAGGTTAGAACACATTATCTTTTAAGACCCTTTCTCTACAGACAGAGGAGTGTTTCAGGGAAAAACCTACACGTGTCCTTCTAGGTAAACAGCGTAACCACGAAGAAAAGACCTTATTTTGAGGAAGTTTATTGTTACATTTTTGCAATAACAGAATGAGGCACGACTATCTCCTGCTTCTCCAACAACTCAATAAAAAAGACAATAATCAAGGATAACAGTGTAATTAAAAAAATACAAAAGCTGAAGGTTTTGGAGACAAAAACGACTAGTCTATGTGTAGGAAAGCCGTGAATGGTTTTAGTTGAGCCTTGCAAATAGTTTCTTCTCCGATCCCCCTCGAAGCCCTGAACTTGGAACCGGGGCCTTTAGAGACCTCCCCACGTGCCCCGAGGTCAGCAAGAGCGGAAGCCCGGGCCCGGGAAGACATGGGAGGCTGGGGCCCTGCGGGTCGGGGACCCAGGCCTGGCGCCCTCCCTGACTTCCAGGCAGCTCTGCACAGCCCCACCCCCTGCGCTTCCGGTCAGCCGGGTAAAGGGGCGGGAGCACCCTGTGCACGCCCAGCTGGTGCCAGGGGCCGGGGTGGCTCCCACACTGGCGAGCAGCCGCTGGGGAGGTCCCCCAGTGACGGGCGAGGAGAGCCCACCACACTGGGAACCGGGCGGTGGGTCCCTGCAGCCACGTGAAAGGACCCCAGACCTCCCCGGGGAGCCTGCCAAGACTGCTCCTTTTCCTTTAAGCCACGGTCATCGGCACTGACCCTGGGTCACATCCTTCAGTTCATGAGGAGCCCCAGGAAGCAGTGCAAAAACAGCAATTTTTTTTTCCAGCCAAAAAAGTCACAAACCCTAACAAACATGGACACAAAGCCTTGAGCACCGAGAGAGAGAGAGAGAGAGAGAGAGAGAGAGAGAGAGAGAGGGAGGGAGAGAGGGAGGGAGGGAGAGAGGGAGGGAGGGAGGGAGGGAGGGAGGGAGGGAGGGAGGGAGAGAGGGAGGGAGAGAGGGAGAGAGAGAGGGAGAGAGAGAGGGAGAGAGAGAGGGAGAGAGAGAGGGAGAGGGAGGGAGAGGGAGGGAGAGGGAGGGAGAGGGAGAGGGAGAGGGAGGGAGAGGGAGAGGGAGAGGGAGAGGGAGGGAGAGGGAGGGAGGGAGAGGGAGGGAGAGGGAGGGAGGGAGAGGGAGGGAGAGGGAGGGAGGGAGAGGGAGGGAGAGAGACAGAGGGAGTTTCCCGTGGTCTCCTCACTGAGAACACTGATGACAAGGACGAGTCAGGAGCAGGTCCTGCTGTCCTTCCTCCTGGGTCAGCACAGGCCACAAGATCGCCGGAAACGAGCCAGGATTGACGCAAAAGGGACACAGCATCGGGAGCAGGGCAGCCTCGGGACGGGGGCCTCACGGGTGCTACTCAGCCACAGTGACCGTCTGGTGCCAGTCAGAGGAAGCTTCCTGTTTCCTTCCAAATACTAGGAAAAGTCCTGACACACCAGACGTTTCTATCAGAGGAACGCACAGCGGGACCAGCTTGGGACGCAGTGTATCTGACAGCCAGCGGGAGACACCGGTGCAAAGGTGAGTGGGTAGGGGCACGGCGGGGGGGTGGGGTGGGGAGGAGATCTGCCATGTCCAAGCTCGCGGGCCTGGACAGACCTCCCTGGCTTCTCCTGGAAGAGAGCCACGTCCGGTAGCGATCACTTGTGGCATGTGCACATCGACGAGGAGACCCCGGTGAGCGTGAAGGTCCGAGCGGAGCCGGGAGCAGGTCCCGGCCCAAAGGCATCGAGGTGGCAGCAGCTGGCAGAAACTCGGACTCCGGCTCCAGAGTCTGGGCTTCGTGGAAGGTCAGCAGGTGGACTCACCAGGCAGCCGTGGCGTTCACACAGGCTCCTCCAGGAATCCTACCGGTGTTCAGGAGTCCCGAGGGGAGCAGGAAGCGCTCTCCCACCTTCCGAGGGAAGGGAGCCCGGGTGCGGCCGCGTGCAGGTATCGGAAGGTGACTGGAGGACAGAGGTCCCAGGCAGAGCAGGGCGGGGCGGATCACCAGCACCGGCCGTGTGGCGTTAAGGCGAGCCCGCTCCCACCCTCCAACGCGGGGCCCCCGGCCTCAGCTAGGGTGCCTGGACCAGGGCCCCTCGAGCCGGCACCGGGGTTTTAAAAGGCAACGTGCTCGCTCTAGGAGGGGGCGTGGAGACCCCTGATGTCCCGCAAACCGCCGTCAGGCAAAGCTCTCGGGTTAGCGTCTCTCGCGGAAGACTGGCGGGGGAGAGAGAAGAGCCACCTGCGAGGCTGGCCGGTTTGTGTCCTGGTCATTCCCGAGCGTGCGCGGCGTGTGCACGCCCCACCCCCTCCCCGCGCACACGCACAGGGTCCTCATGAAACTGCGTCAGGAGGGGAATACGGCTTCTGTGAAGGGAGAGGGAGAGGTGTTACCAGGTGTCAGGAACCGAGGGCAGAGTGACCCCTTGGATTCTCAGTAGTTTGACTACGCCCCGGCTTCAGTAGCTAACGTCCGAGTGTCCGTGGCCCCGGGCCTGGGGCGTGGCGGCGTGGCGGGCGCGGCGGCACAGATCCGGGAGGCCCACCCCGGGCCCAGGGAGGGCTGGCCGGTGGCCGCGGAGGCGGCGGCGGAAGGCGGCGGGGGGCGGGGGGCGCCCTCGCTCACTGCAGCATGATGTCCTTCAGGTTCTCCTGCAGGATGGTGTCCTTCACGGCGTGAAACACAAAGCGGATGTTCTCCGTGTCTATGGCGGTGGTGAAGTGGTGAAACAGGGGCTTGGTGCGGATGCGTCTCTTGCGGTCGAAGCACTGGACCAGGTAGCGCTGGACGTCCTCCAGCCTGTGGGGGTCGCCCTTGAAGTCCGGGAAGTGCTTCTTGATGCTGACGGTCTTGACCTTCTCCACCAGGAGGTCCGTCTTGTTGAGGAAAAGGATTATGGAGACGTTGAAGAAGAGTTTGTTGTTGACTATGGTCTCGAAGATGCTCATGGCCTCCAGCAGCCGGTTGGTGCGCCTGTCCTCCATGAGCACCTGGTCGTACTCGCTGGACGACACCATGAACAGGATGGACGTGATGCCGTCGAAGCACTGGAACCACTTCTGGCGCTGGGACCTCTGGCCGCCCACGTCCACCATCTTAAAAGGGATTTTTTTAATGACAAAGTCGTGTTCCACAATGCCCTTGGTGGCTTTCCGCGCCAGCAGGATGTCCTGCTTGCTGGGAAAGTAATTCTGTAAAACACGGGAGAAGGGAGAGGTTTAGCAGGAGAGACAGAACGCGAGGACCCGAGGGCCAGAAGAGCCCCAGGGACTTCCGTGAGAACTTGAACCAGGCACCAGAGTGACTTTCGGCGGTAGGATCAACGTTGGCCAAGGCAAGGGAAGCGAAGGCATCGAGCGGCTTGTCTCCCGTGAGCGGAGGCTCCCGGCCCGAGGCAGGTGACCGGAATCCTCCCCGTCAGCTGCAGCCGACAATCCCCCCCGTGCTCGTGCCCACGGGAAACCGACCGCGGCTTCGGTTTCTGCCCCACAACCACCTTCCGACTGCGGACTTCCAGAGCGTACGCGTTCCCAGACCTTACCGCCAACCGATTTAATCTAGGTTTCGCGATGCTGTTCAGATCTCGCCCGCGATATACTTAATATGTTATTCTCGGAAGTCTTTAGCAAGCACGGTGACTCTCCGGTCACCGCAATGCGGCACCGCTGAACCCTCCAGCGACCGCACAAGCACTGAGGCGGCGGCCCGGCCAGAGACCAAACAGGGCCGCCGAGGCCTCTCAGTCCGGAGACCGGCTCACGGGGTGCGGGGGACAGAGGGGCGTCTTTGGTAGCATCGCCGGGAGGGGACAGCAAAGCCGCACGTGGGGCAGCCGCAGGAGGAACGATCCAACGACCTCACGAATAAACGGCGACAAGGAAAGACGAGGGAGAAACCTTCACAGACACTGGAGTGACGTGGCCCTCCTGTGAAGGACGGGCCTTATGAGGACGCGGACTCAAACCGCTAAAGCAAGCGGCGCCCACGGGAACACACGACGACACCCGGGCAGGTCTCAGCGCTCACCGGCCATCGGCTGAGATTACGGAACGCTGCCAATGCCTTGGGAGCAGTGGCGGCACTGTGGTTAGGACTTCCGGAGCCCTATTCCGATGAGATGGCTTCCTGGGAGGTGCGGGGGCCTGGGGGCGCATCGCACGATTTGTGTTTATGTACGTCTGAGGCTCCCCTGATAAAAAGTTAAAGGAAACCCTCCGTTTTACTGAAGAACTGCCACGCCCCTTGTGGCGAGCAGAGCGAAGGATTTCTTACAGAAATCTAGCAGGGAGCACGGTCCGCAGGCGGGAACGTGAGCGTGTCCTCCACTGGCAGGGGGAGTGCTCACTGCCACGCGCTCGCTGGCCGTCGGCCCTGACACCGAGCGCGGATCTAAGAGCCCGGCAGTCCCGCTCGTCACGGGGCTCACCACGTGCTCCCCAACTCTGGGTCGCAGGTTCTCGGGTGGGGACTGTACTCACCAGCTGGCCGATCCGGTCCAAGTTATCCAGAAAGTACTTCACGGATTCACCCTGTCGCGGAGGAAGAACACACACGAGTCAGCACGGTTGCGAACCCTGATTTGGCAACTAGACGGTCAAGACAGAGTCACATGAGCGTTACTTCCCCTGTACGAATAGGAAGGCGAAGAGACCCCGAGTGCACGGGCGTCTTTACACATTCAAAACACAACTGAACTTAAGTGCGGTTTCTCTCGCCGAGACCCCAACATTCAAATTCAGACTGTTTTCAAATCACTCCC
The DNA here is from genome assembly GCF_018350215.1 of Panthera leo. NCBI lineage: Eukaryota > Metazoa > Chordata > Mammalia > Carnivora > Felidae > Panthera > Panthera leo. Next base: position 2,096,575 of record NC_056694.1, read on the forward strand.
GCGGGACTCTGGGGACGGGCGGCGTGCTGGCCCCTCTGACCAGCCAATCCCTTCCTTGCCACAGACGAACACTGGATGCTCCAGAGCCAGAGCCTAAGTTCCCGGGAGCAGTCTGTGCTGACAGAGGTGGCCTGAGGCGCCCCAGACGTCTTCAGACAGGGTGACTCTTGAAGAGAACAGGTGCGGCACAAACTGCTTTCCAGCTTCCGGAAAGAGGCCTAAAACTCCACTGCTACTCGCCATGCTTGTACGACCTGACACACAGCCTAGGATGAGGAGGACCTTCAGTCTGGATGTCCGTGGAGGAGCGGGGACCCCTTCACTCCCCTGGACGTGCTGCGGACCGGAGGCCAGCGCAGACAGACGGACACCGTTCTCCAGCTCCCGGCATACCCTGGGGCCTCCCGTGCTCTGTTTCAGAAGTGTTTAGAGGCCATGCCGAGCAGAGGAAGGGCAGTTTTCCCCCAGGAAGCGGGATGTAGGAAACGCATCACGTCCCATACACTCGAGGGGCATGGCTTTCCACGGGCTTCGGCTACAGCCTCCCCACGGTGGACAGGCCACCAGGACAGTGCTGGGTCACACACGCTGCCTCACACAGGCCCGGGGAGGGTCACCTGGGGAAGCCCAGCTCAGCCTACGTTCTGCACAGACGTGTGAAAGTGGATGGCCACACCCACGCAGCAGGTGGCCGATCCAGGAAAGACCACCAGAAAGGCTGGCACCACGGCTTGAGCCTGTGACTTTATGGAAGAAAGAAAAGAAAGAAGACGAAAATGACAGGAGCAGCCAGCTCCTGATCTGAGCCTCTCCCCACTGTCTCCCCAGGGAGGGCACCGAGGACTCAGTTTCTTTTAGGGGGAACCAGCCTTCCCGTTGCACAGCAGCGGCCTCTCAGAGAATGCAGAAGAGTGCGTGCTGTAAGGGGACGGGAGCACGCGTTACACATAGCACACAGGTTAGGGTCAGCATTCGCAGTGTTCCTCCTCAGGTTAGGGTGCGGCTGGACCGCAGTCTGCTCTCTGCTCTAGGGACATATACACCTGGAGCTCCAGGAAGGAGACTCACTCCCCGACACCCCGGCCTCAGGCCTCTGTCCCCCGTCGACTCCAGCCTGGGTGTGGGGACAGCTGTCACCGCAGTGTGGGGTGGCCAGTCCGCACATCCCGCCGCCTCCCCTGCGGGACGGGAAGCAGCTGGTCAGTGAAGGGGCCGCGGCCACAGACCGTAAACGCACCTGATTCATGACCGCTCCTTCGTTCACCCCAAACCCGTGTGTCTTACCCCCGCTGCCCCCCGACTCAGGGTTGCCAAAGGTGCAAGGAGAGCCTATGAAGACTCAGGACCGTGTCTGCACCCGCCTGCCACCGTGACTTTGCACCGGGAGCGGGGGTCCTGGGGTGGTTGGGCAGAGGGTCACGGCAATGCAGATGTCCCGGCCAACATTCTGTCGTCGCGGCACAAGTGTCCTGGGGAGACCCTGGGACATAGGTGATCAGCCCGACGGCACAGGAAGGAAAGGAAGAGGCCCCAGGGGACACAAGAATGGGTCAGTATATTTAAAACCTGAGAAGGTGTGTCTTCCACGTCTGGGTGGAGAAATCGCCCGTGAGCTTGAACTCAGGGCCACGCCACCTGCACTCCAACGTTAAGGGACGCAGACCATCACCGCTTCTCCCTCTGCCGCGTGCCTCCCTCCTCCTACTCCTTCCAAGACGCAAGGTGTATCTGGGGCTCTGCCGCTCCGCAGGGTCGGGCACCCGCACGCTTTCGGGGGAGGGCCGCATGCGAGAGGGGGAGTCGGGGTCAGGTGGACCCGCCTCGTCTCAGTGGGGGCTGGAGGGTCCACAGAGCTCTGTCGGGGGCCGAGAGGCCAGCAGGGAACGGGAGAATCGGCTCGTCCGAACCGGCAAGGAGCCACTCCGCCAGGCTGAGCGGGAGCCCAGGTGTGGACCCTGGGGTTTTACCGACAGAGACTGACGTGTGCGCCACGGGACTCGACACGCAGGCCACAGAACAGTCGTCTGCACGGGCCTCGCGGCTCCCAGAGCACCAGCTCAGGAAGACGCCCAGGTTTAAATTCTGACAGATTTCCAACACTGTGGGGAAGCAGTCAGGCCTTCGGAGAAGCGGCACGCGGTGGGAGCGGAGGTGCTACCGTGGACTTAGCCGCTCAGAACCTCAGACTGTGCCCCCCACCCCACCATTCGTATGCAGAAATCTACGCCCCAGTGTCAAGGTGTCGGGCGGTGGGGTTTCGTGGGTGCGTTGGTCCCGGTGCGTGGTCAGGGTGGAGCCCCTGGAGCACATGCTCCTGCCTTGTGGGGACACATGAGAAGATGCCGTCCACGAACCGGGGGGGGGGGGGATCTCCCCACATACCGAATCTGCTGGTGCCTTGATCTTGGGCTTTCCAGCCTCTGGATTATTTCTCACAGACCCAAGGCTACGTATACTTGCTACCAAAGCCTAGACGGGCACAGACGATGCCTTTACAAAAAGAGAGCATCACGCGAGGCAAAACGGTCCTGGGGTCCTCTCGACGGCCGCTGCAGTAACACGGTCGGGCAAGAAAAGAACACGACAACTTACGGGCTTTCCGTAACTCTTCGTGGTCTGCAAATCTGAGTCCCTTCGTTAGTGACGGCACGGATTCATGGATTCGATACAACAACATAAATTAGTTGTGCTCAGAGGCAACCAGGCATACACCTGACATCAGCCTGCCTTCCTGACCCAACTCCCAGCAAAATGTGCATTAAAAAAGTTTTTTTTAAATCTCACAGAGAGAGCGAGAGAGAATGAGCAGGGAAGAGGGAGAGAGAGTATGAGCAGGGGAGAGGGGCAGAGGGAGGGAGAGAGTATGAGCAGGGGAGAGGGGCAGAGGGAGGGACAGAGTATGAGCAGGGGAGAGGGGCAGAGGGAGAGAGAGTATGAGCAGGGGAGGGGGCAGAGGGAGGGAGGGAGTATGAGCAGGGGAGAGGGGCAGAGGGAGAGAGAGTATGAGCAGGGGAGAGGGGCAGAGGGAGGGACAGAGTATGAGCAGGGGAGAGGGGCAGAGGGAGGGAGTATGAGCAGGGGAGAGGGAAAGAGGGAGGGACAGAGTATGAGCAGGGGAGAGGGGCAGAGGGAGAGAGAGTATGAGCAGGGGAGAGGGGCAGAGGGAGAGAGAGAGTATGAGCAGGGGAGAGGGAGGGAGAGAGTATGAGCAGGGGAGAGGGAGGGAGAGAGTATGAGCAGGGGAGAGGGAGAGAGTATGAGCAGGGGAAAGAGAGAGAGTATGAGCAGGGGAGAGGGGCAGAGGGAGGGAGAGAGTATGAGCAGGGGAGAGGGGCAGAGGGAGGGAGAGAGTATGAGCAGGGGAGAGGGGCAGAGGGAGGGAGAGAGTATGAGCTGGGGAGAGGGGCAAGGGAGGGAGAGAGTATGAGCAGGGGAGAGGGGCAAGGGAGGTAAAGAGTATGAGCTGGGGAGAGGGGCAGAGGGAGGGAGAGAGTATGAGCTGGGGAGAGGGGCAAGGGAGGGAGAGAGTATGAGCAGGGGAGAGGGGCAAGGGAGGTAAAGAGTATGAGCTGGGGAGAGGGGCAGAGGGAGGGAGAGAGTATGAGCTGGGGAGAGGGGCAGAGGGAGGGAGAGAGTATGAGCAGGGGAAAGGGGCAGAGGGAGGGAGAGAGTATGAGCAGGGGAGAGGGGCAGAGGGAGGGACAGAGTATGAGCAGGGGAGAGGGGCAGAGGGAGGGAGAGAGTATGAGCAGGGGAGAGGGGCAGAGGGAGGGACAGAGTATGAGCAGGGGAGAGGGGCAAGGGAGGGAGAGACGATCCCCAGGCGGCTCCACACTCAGCACAGAGCCCAACTCGGGGCTGCATCCCACAACCCTGGGATCACCACCTGAGCCAAAGTCGAGAGGTGGACGCTCAACCAACCGAACCACCCGGGCGCCCCGAAATGTGCACTTTTATTAGCAGCCGCTGGACGAGTCTGGGGGGCGGTGCTGGTGATCGAGCAGGCAGAGGGGGCGATCAGTGTCAAGGAACCGCGCTGGGACACTCGCATCCGCGCCGCAGACAGGCGGATGTGGCCGGAAAAGTGCGCAGGCCTGGGCGCGTCACCCTCGCAGAGAGAAGGATCATTTTCGGCAGATGGACGGTCTCCTGCGCCGTCTTCCCTGGGAGCACCCATCACCCACACCGGCCGCACGAGAATCCCATGTGCTTCTGTTGGCATCATCAGACCCAGACCCAGCCTCCTGCACCCCTGCCTGCCCGCGCTCTGGCGGTCCCGTCGGCGGACGTCGGCTGGCCCCACCCGCCTCGATCGGCTAGGAAAACACAGATCTTCACCTGGGGCGAGTGGCTTTTTAGTCTGAAATCCTGTCTGGGCGCTCGTAAGCCCCTCCTATAGTTCCGGAACCAGGGAAGCTGGTTTTTAGGTTCTAACAGGGGATCGGCTGTGCTGGGAGATCCAGGACTTGACAACGGTGAGCCAGACGACCCGGAGATTAGTTTACTCATTTAAACATAACAAATTACAAAGACACAATTTTTTTTAATGTCTATTTTTCAGAGAAAGTGAGTGAGCAGGGGAGGGGCAGAGAGGGGGAGAGAAATTCCCAGGCAGGTTCAACACGGTCAGCACAGAGCCTGATGTGGGGCTCGACCTCGTGAACCACAAGATCGTGACCTTAGTCGAGATCAAGAGTCGGACACTTAACCTACTGAGCCACCCAGGTGCCTCCAGATTACAAGGACAAATTTTAAAACTGCTGTATGTTAAAAACAACAAGTTATTGCAAGGGTCAGATTTTCATTTCCATTACTTAACAAATATCCAATTTAAGTCTTAACTTTGGCTTAATAGAGATGCTGACCAAACAACATGTGTGAATAGAGGGTTTTTACAAATACTTAAAAAAAACATGAATTCCCCAAAGGAAATGTCATCTTGAATTCCGGCTTTGCTAACTAAGTTGAATGCCTGTGACGCTTCACCGGGGTCTTGTGAGAGTAAATGATCCCACAGCCGTGAAAGCATTCTGGACAAAGATAAAACCCCATATTCCTACGCGTCGTCAAAACAGAGGTTCTCCCATTTTAATCTGGGTGCCTAGGACCTGTCTGTTGCTAATTTATGATCCTACTGTATCAGGGAAAAGATTCACCGTGGCGCTGGCACAGCATCGAAAGCCTGGGAAGACCGCAAACGTCCACGGACAGGAGGCTGATCGGGTAACGCAGGCGACCTACACAGGGGTCGGACACGGCTGTGGGGGGTGGACGGTGGTCCATGGCTGGTGAGAAGAGGTGCAAGACACCAAGTACGATGTGTGTCTCCTTGCGTGTGAGGAATGGTGCGGAAATTGAAACACTGACTATTTGCTCATATTTAAAAAAGGAAACGTAGCAAGAGAAACCAGCAACAGATAGAAACGATGAGGTACGGGGAGGGGGGAACAGGGCAGGAGCGGGACGTCTCAATGCATTCTGGCTTTGGAACCATGTGGAGATCTTACATAATTAAAAACGAAATTTATTTAAAAAATCCACCCCTCAGAATGGAAACCAAACTAAGACACATGAGCCTAACAGTATGTCAGGTGGGGGCAGGGCCCCTGGACTCCGGCGGCCTCGCCCTTCTGCCCCAGCACGAGCAGGTGCACGGGAAGCCGGCCCAAGGCGCGCCCACGCTGGCGGTCCTGCTCGGCCACCCGGCCGTGCCAAGGCTGGCGTCCCATATCCAGGCTCTGAGTCCCCCACCCCGGTTCCTGGGGACAGCTGCTCCTTCCCAGCTGTGACTAAGGCCCCAGGGAAAGGCCCAGGGTGGCGCTGTAATATGCCAGGCCCCTCTGAGATTTGTCTTTTTCTTCAGCTCAGGTAAAAGTAACGTGACAGAAAACTAACCACTTTAAAGTGTATATAGGGGCGCCTGGGTGGTTCAGTCGGTAGAGCACATGACTCTTGACGTCAGGGTCGTGAGTTCAAGCCCCACACTGGCTGTAGAGATTACTTAAATAAATGTAATAAAATCTTTAAGAAATAAAGCATACGTAACACGGTGGCATGTAGCACGTTCAAGGTGACATACAACCACCACCTCTACTACCTTGTTGGAAAACACTGTCATCACCCCCAAAGGCAATCGCGCCCACCAGCGGTTACCCCCCACTCCCGGACAACCACCCATCAGCTCTCTGTCTCTCTGGGTTTGCCAATCTGGGGTATTTCGTAGCAACGGTCTGACCTACTCCACTGGGCATCGTGTTTCACCGTCATGGCGGGGTGAGCACTCTGTTCCTTTCTACGGCTGGATAGCGCCCCCCTGCGTGGACCCTCACAGTGTTTATCCGCTGGTCAGCTGATGGGCATCTGGGCTGCTTCCAGCGTCTGGCTGCTGCTGTGACCGTTCTCGTACAAGTTTCCATTCGAATGCCGGTCTCTGGTCCTTTGGGGCAGACATTCCACCTAGCGGTGGAGTTTCTGGGTCACATGGCAACTATGTTTAATTTTTAAAAAATTTTTTAAATGCTTATTTATTTTTAAGAGAGAGAGAGAGAGAGAGAGACAGAATGCGAGCAGGGGAGGGGCAGAGAGAGAGGGAGACACAGAATCCGAAGCAGGCTCCAGGCTCCGAACCCACGGACCGTGAGATCATGACCTGAGCTGAAGTCGGACGCTTAACCGACTAAGCCACCCAGGCGCCCCATGTGTTTAATTTTTTGAGGAATCACCCAAGTGTGTTCCTCAGCGGCCGCACGGTTTGCACCTGTATCAGCAAAGGTAAGAAGGTTCCCCATCGTCAGGACATTTGTTTTCCGGGTGTTTAATTGCAGCCGCCGCACCTCACTGTGATCTTGTGTGGGATCCAAGGCGGTCTGTGCATAATGAACAGCTGTCAGGCTCATTCCTCAAACGGTTCTGGAAGTTGAGTAGCACGGGTTACAGACCCAGCCTTGGAAACGACAGATCTAATCCTTCATTTGTGTCACAGGGACCACCACAGAAAAATGAGCTAGAAAGAAACCAGGGCATGATTTTAGATCTTCTTTTTCTCCATACGAGAAAGCACACACACCATGGGGTGAGGGAGGGGCAGGTGGGGGGGCAGAGAGGGGAGGGGCGGGGGGGGGGCTTGGCCAGTTCTTAGAGGTTCCAGATGCAGAGTCACACCCTCCTGCTCTGGCACTTAAGGAACCTGCAAGTTGTCACTCCAGTCCCCACACAAGCTGAACAAGCTGAAAACCAACGACTCTTTTTAGAGCCACACGAGACTGGATGTTCAAGGGTTGCTGCCCCCCAATCTGGAGAGGCAGGTGAATATGAGGGACAGGAACGTGGCTGGAGCCAGCAATGCATCCAGCTTTCAACGGAAAATGACAACGTCCGCTCTATAAAAGGCAAAAATCACAGTCTGAAGAGACTGAGCAAGCCCTGGAGCCAGACTCAGATGTGGCAGAGGGTCTGCGATTAACACATCAGGAATTTAAAACAATTATGATTAATAAGCTAAGCACTCTGATGGAAAAAGTAGACGACGTGAAAGAACAAATGGGAAATTTAAGCAGGGAGATGGAAACTCCATGGATCAAATGGAAGTACCAAAAGGAAATCACAAAGCACATTAGAAAATATTTTCGGTGGTGCCCGGGTGGCTCAGTCGGTTAAGCATCCGAGTCTTGGTTTCAGCTCAGGTCACGATCTCATGGTTTGTGAGTTCAAGCCCCACATCAGGTTCCATGCTGACAGTGTACAGCCTGCTGGGATTCTGTCTCCCCAATCTCTCTGCCCTTCTCCTGGCTTGCTCTCTTTCTCTCACAATAAATAAATGAAGTTAAAAAAATTTTTTTTTAAATATTTTGGGATGTATTTAATGTATTATCTAGGGAAGAAATCTGTAGCTCTAAATGCCTATGTCAGCAATGTATGTATGATACGTATTGAATCACTACATTGTATATGTGAAATACAACACTTTCACTGTACTGCAATTAAAATTTAAAAATAAATGTTTATACTAGAAAAGAAAATGGATCCAAAATCATTGACTGAAGTTCCTTCTCAAAGGGCCTAAAAAGGAAGAGTAAAGAAAACCCCAGGTGAGTAGAGGGAAGGAAATAAAGACCGCATATCACCGAAATAGAAAATGGACAAACAACAAAAAAAATTAACAGGGCCAAAAGTGTCTTCAGAAAGGCCAATGAAATGGGTAACGTCCTAGCCAGAGTGATCCAGCAAGAAAAAGGGAAATTGCTAGTACCGGCAATTAAAGAGGAGTCACACTATGGATCCTACAGACGTTAAAAAAATATGGAGAGGACATTCTGAACAACTTGATGCTACCAAACTGGATTTCTTAGAAGAAATGGACAAAATGTTTTAAAGATTTAATTTACTAACAGTGAAAATCTGAACAAACCTATTATTTACTTAAAAAAAAAACCAAAAAGCACCTGAATTTATTATAAAAAATGTTCCCCCAAAGGAAACCTGCCGTCAACATTCATGAACAGGTTCTGTGTGGACAGTTTCCATTTCTCTGGGTAAGTGCTCAGGAGTGAGATTGCTGGGTCACATGGTTAAGTACAAATTTAGTGTTCAGAAGAAACTCCCAGACTATAATCCAGGACAGCAGCATCATCCACATTCCTGCCGGCCATGCGGAGGGGACCTGGCTTCTCTGTATCCTGGCCAGCCTTTGCTATGGGTGCTGTGTTTTCCTTTCTTTCCTTTCCTTTTTTTAAAAGTAGGCTTCAAACCCAACACAGGGCTTGAACTCATGACCCCAAGATCAAGATCTGAGCTGAGATCAAGAGTTGAAGACTGAGCCGCCCGGGCACCGGTGGCCGCTGGTCTTCTTTTCTAACTTCTAACATGTATCTCAACATGGTTTTGCGTTTCCCTTAATCTGCAAAGACCCAATGGCCAGTGATGTCGACCACCTCCCATGTACTTACCTGCCATGTGCACATCCTCTTGGGGGAAATCTCTTCAGATCTTTTGCCCATTTTCTAGTTGGACTGTTTTATTACCATTGAGTCTCAAGAATTCTTTATGTTTTTTTGAGATGAGTCCTTTGATAGATGTGTGGTTGGCAAATATTTTCTGTCTGCGGCCTCTTAAGAGGGTCTTTTGCAGAGCAAGTTTTAATTTTGATGAAGTCAAAATTGATGTTTTTTCAAAAATGATTTTTTTCTTTTATGGGTTTTGCTTTTGGGGTCTTATCTAAGAATACTTCATCCAGCCTTAGGTCCCAGAGTTTCTATCATGTCACCCGCTCAAAATTCTATATCTCTCATTTAAATCTACATGCCGGTCTTAGTTGTGCGTAAGGTTGTGAGATTCAGGTCACGGTTCTTTTTCTTTCTTTTCCAGTCTACGGCTATCCAATTGCTTCAGCAGCATACGTGGAAGGCTGGCCTTCCTTTACTGAACCGGTTTTGCATCTCTGCATACTTGTGCGGAGCTAACCTCTGGGTCTGTCCCACTGACCTGTGTCTGTCCCTCTGTCGATATCACTGTCTTGATTAATGCGGCTGCATCTAAGGTCTCGACATGAGACACTGATAACTTGTACTTTATTCTTCATTTTCTAAATGGTTTGGGCTATTCTTGTGCCTCTCCAAATTTTGGAAGGATCATATTTATATTTACAAAAGGTCTGGCTGACATTTTAGCAGGAACTCTGTGTTTAGTAGGAACAGAAACCTGTATATACATTTGGGGAGAACTCACACTGTTCTATGTTGAGCCTCCTAATCCAGGAGCTCAAACCAACTCTCCATCTGTTCAGACCCTCTGATTTTTTTTTTTAATTTTTTTAATGTTTTTTAATTTATTTTTGAGACATAGAGAGACAGAGCATGAACGGGGGAGGGGCAGAGAGAGAGGGAGACACAGAATCGGAAGCAGGCTCCAGGCTCTGAGCCATCAGCCCAGAGCCCGACACGGGGCTCGAACTCCCGGATCGTGAGATCGTGACCTGAGCCGCAGTCGGACGCTCAACCGACTGAGCCAACCAGGCGCCCCGAGACCCTCTGATTTTTTTAATGAGCATCTTGTCATTTTTAATCATACAAGTCCCATCCCATCTACATTATGCTAAATTTACATGAAAGTATTTCCCCCTTTTTTGTGAGCAATTGTTAAAAGTAATGGCACATTTGTTTGCCTGTGTTCATTGCTAGTATACAGAAATAAAATTGATTTTTGTATTTATTGAGCTTGTATCCTGTCGACTTGCTTAATTTACTTAGTTCTGTGACTTTTTGGGTGGGTTCCTTTACATTTTATATGTCATCTGCCAATAGGAACTTTTCTGACTTATATGCCCCTATTCTTTCTTATATTTCCTGCCTTATTCCAATAGCTGAAACAGACGTTCATTATTTTTCAAATATTTACTTTTTTTGGGGAAAAGAAAAGTGGGGGAGGGGCGGAGTGAGGGGGACAGAGCATCCAAAGTGGGCTCTGCAATGACAGGCTGATAGAAGTGAGCCCGACGTGGGGCTTGAACTCACGAACTGCGAGATCACGACCTGAGCCAAAGTTGGACGCTGAACTCACTGAGCCACCCAGGTGCCCCATGAAACAGACTTTTATAAAAATGTTTAAAACCTCTTCTTTGGAAAACGCAGAGCACCAGGACAAAAGAACCTACATGATTGGAGAGATATGCCATGTTCATCAATTTTAGGAGTCTCAATACTGTTAAGATGCCAGTTCTCCCCAGATTGACCTACGGATGCCGTATAATGCCAACCAAAGTCCCAGCAGCCTTTTTTTTTTTTTTTTTTTTTTTGGTAGAAAATAACAAGCTCATTTTAAAAACAGTTTTAAAAAGTGACCTCGAATAAATCGATTTTATAAAAGGAAAGCATTTTTTCGATGCCTGATTTCCAGACTTTCTATGAAAGAGGGGGTTGGTGCGAGAAAAGGCAGACAACTGAGCAGAAACCAGAGTCTGGGCGCAGGACCTCACAGAGACGGCCAAGTGCATTTTGACAGCTGTCAAGGCAAATTAAGATGGAGAAACGGGCATTGTTTCAAAAAATGGTGCCGGAGACACTGGTGATCTGTACGGGGGACAAAAGGGACATAGACCCTTTACCCATATCATACACGAAAATTAAAGTGTGTCCACAGACCTAAATGTGAAAGCTAAAACTAAAACCACAGACTTGAAAAAAACACAGGTGAAAATCTTTGTAATCTGGGGTTAGGAAAAGAGGTCTGTGCTGGCAGGATTTGAAGATGGGCCTCAGTGACTTGTGTCCGTGTACAATCTCCTTCTCTGGAGCACGGGAGGGGCCCGTGGAGAGCAAGAGACAGCACACCTTCACTGGGCTACTCTGAGCCGATCAAGAGAGATGATCCGGGGTGGGCCTGACCTAATCTGGTGAGCCTTTTCAAAGAAGCGTCATGTTGTAAGAGGAGGGGCCCCATGGCAGGGAACCTAGGGCAGCCCCTGGAAGCTGGCCAGAAACCCACAAAACAACGGAGATCTCTGTCACACAACTGCAAGGAAATGAACTCTGCCAATGACAGGCAGCTGGCAAGGGACATTAGGTGAGACCACAGGCCCACCGACACCTTGATCTCAGCCTGATGAGATCCTGAGAGCAGATGACCCAGTGAGGTCCAGACACCAGGACTCCTGACCTGCCCCTGCTGTGAGACAGCGCATTTGTGTGGTTGCTTTAACTTCCTCCATTGTACCAGGTACCTGCAACACAACCGTTCACCGCGGAAGAAAAGGCCACCTTCACTGTGTGCCCTCAGCTCCAATAGCGTCTTGACCCTTAGGTACCAAATGCTTGTTGGTGAATGAAGATACGGATTTTTTTCTTTTTTTTTTTAATGTCTATTTTTGAGAGAGGGAGAGAGCAGGGGAGGGGCAGAGGATCTGAAGCGGGCTCTGCACTGACAGTGGAGAGCCCGATGTGGGGCTTGAACTCACTAACTGTGAGATCGTGACCTGAGCTGAAGTTGGATGCTTAACCGACTGAGCCTCCCAGGTGCCCCAGATACGATTTTTTCAAAGCAGACCCTTCTAGTGCTAGCCTAGGCATTATTTCCTCTGATAACTCAGCGGATTGCTGGCTTGAGTTTGCTGTCGAGGACCTGTCTAGAAAAACTTGCCCCCGCATCAGAATGGCAGATAATAAGGAATTCTTCCTCCTCCTTATAACGGAGCTGCTCGAGTCACATAATACAGGACTAAAAACCCAGTGAGTGTCTGAAAAATCTCCTGCTATGGCGTTAGTCATTAGCTAACTCACAACAAAGGGGATGAGTCAGAGTCTGTTTCTTCAGGTTCGTTACGGAAAGCCCCTGTGCTTTCACTGCCTTACTCAAATAAAACCAGGGAAGCCTCTCCCCGGGACACAACACCTCCCAAACTATCAATATTTACCGTATTAGAGAACTGAAGTAATTTAGAAATACAGTTATAACAGGCATGTATCTAGGCAGCCACCAGAACGATGATATCATCACACACCATGTGGCCTCTGGAAAACTCCAGTGTCCACTCTCGAGTAAATAACAGTGCAAAAGGCAAATGGCGTCTCAGTCTTATTCTGAAAACAGTGTCGGTCTTGAGGAGCCCTCGACAGGACCTCAGGGATCCCCAGACCACACTTGGGGAAGCACTGCCCGAGAGGACACTGAACGTGAGCCAGAATGCTCCTGGCGGCAGGATCATCAAAGCCCAGGCTGGAAAAACCCAGTCAACCCTGACTTCACCGGATAAATAAATGGCAGCATATTCTGGAACCGCACAGGAGAATGAACAAGAGGGAACCATTACCATGTGCATCAATACGATGAATCACAAAATAAATCGGTGAATGAAAAAAAACAAGCGGCAGTACAATATTTACACTATTCTTGACTTACATGATGTTTAAAAACTGGAAAAATTAAACACAACAACAGTTACAGTAGCTAACACGCATACAAAGTTTACTAGGTGCCCCGTGCCGATCTAAGTGCTTTACACATATTAACTCAGTTAATCCTCAAAATGATGCTTGAGGCCCGTATTACGGTCATCCCCACTTTACGGATAAAACTGAGGCAAAGAACGGCTCAGGGATACATGGGTGGTAAAACTACAAATAAAAAGAACGTTAGCCGACATCAGAAGGGCGGCTACGGCTGGGCGGGGGGTGTATCCAGGAGCAGGAGAGCCGACAGTGGGTGACACATTACCACTGATGCCCCCCGCTTTTTTAAAAATTCTTTTTCAGCATTTATTCATTTTTGAGAGACTGAGAAAGACAGAGTGTGAGTACAGGAGGAGCAGAGAGAGAGGGAGACACAGAATCCGAAGCAGCTCCAGGCCCTGAGCTGCCAGCACAGAGCCCGACGTGGGGCTCCAACCCAGGAACCGTGAGATCATGACCCGAGCCGAAGTCGGACGCGCCCCACCGCTGATGCTCTTGATCTGCACGGTGGGGGTGTGTGCAGATGCGTCCCCTACTACTGTTGACCGTGTGTCCATGTTTCCTGCGCAGGTACAGGACTGGGACAGAGACACAGCGAAGGCGGTACGGACCACGCTCACGGCCGGCGGCCTCTAGTTCGGGAAGTGCACACCCCGCACGTGGCACCGGCCCTGCCGGCCTGGCTTTCAGAGCCCGGGATCGAGGCTGCTCCCTGCCGCTGGCAGCCTGGTCCCGGGGCTACGACACAAACACTCAACAAAGCAGAGGAACACCTAGCACCTGAAGGCTGGGGAACTGGAGTCGAACAGAGAGGCGTCTGTTAGTGCTGGACGACCGTGCGCCCTGTCCTTCCCTTCCACCCCTGTCCGGGGAACAGGTGGGAGATGTTGAGAGAGGACTAGATAGGTAGAAGATGGTGAATTATCGAGGACTTCCAAGTGGGAGAGAGATCGCTTTTGCCAAACCAGTTACGCAGGCTCACTTCTACGTAGCGATGCACCTGTGGGCCCATGTCACATGTTCCTTCTGTGCCCGAGTCAGCCCTGGAACACCCAGGTGGCGCTCAGCCCCCTTCCCCTCTGGGCCGTCAATGCTGCTGCTCTCTGGACCCAGCGGGTGAGCATGCCAGAGCCCACGGTGCCCTTCCAACCGCCCAGACCACGTTCTCCTCACTGCTGGGCACAGCCCCCCGCCCAACCCGGCACGCAGGACCCCTGGGGCCCCGCCCCCCGGCAATGCACCCACAGCCCCCCCTCTGCACACAGGATCCCCGGGGCCCTGCCCCCCCAATGCACCACAGCCCCCAAGGTGCTCAGTACCTTTGGGCACGCCCCCCGCCTCAATGCACCCGTGGCCACCTTCCCCCCACCCCACTGCATGCAGGACCCCCAGGCACACATAGCGCCACGTGCCAGACCAGCTAAGTTCCCCCGATGCCAGATGCCACACTGGAGCTGGTGACGGAGCTGGCGCAGGCCCGTCCTTGCACGTCACACAAGCCCGTGGCTGTCCCTTTAAGCCTCCCCCACACCCCTCGCCCCTCCTCACACCGCACCAGCAGCTCATGCAGGGAGCTAAGTTTAGCTCCCTCCACTTCCAGTCTTGCCTCCAGGGACAGCCTGTGCTGGTGGGGCCCGCAAGGCTCTCTGAAGCCACCAGAGGCTTGCTTCGTAGCACGGAGGGCCTGACCTGGATCAGCGGTCCACTCCCCGGAGGGGGGGGATCCTGCACACAGAGGTTTTTGGGGAAGGGGGACGGCACCCCTCTGACCGGACTCTTCCTCGCCCCAGCACAGTCTGGCCTCACGGTCGGGACAAGGGTGGCCCCGTCAGTCCCCCACGGTCCGTGACTCATCTGGGGACAGCTTGTTGTTTTGGGCCCAAAACAAGAACCTTTAAACGGAGCCACGCACCTCACCGATCGGCTCCCTCTGCCACCTGGACCTCAGGTCGGGGTCCTTCGGAGAAAGCCTGTGTGCACCTGAGCTGACGGGATGTCCCCTCCACTCGGGACCAGAACCTGACCCGGAGCCGTCTCCAGGCCGGGTCAGACGCACACAGAGCAGGCCCTCAAACGGGAGCTATGGTCTCCCTGAAGCCAGGCCTCTGGCCACACACGGTCCTAAGGATGTTGGACAGAATCTGGGACAGGATCTGAGGGACTACAGAGGGAAAACGCAGGCAGCGCTTGTAAGCCGGCGTGACCCAGGCCGCGTGGCAAGAGCTCCCCTGCAGCCACTGGAGCGGCCCGCATCCTCTTCCGGAACCAGTACCGGCTAACCCAGGTGATCTCTACGGACAGAAACAACACCCGCTCCACAGCGGACTTGCTTCCAAAACCAGCCTCTCACCCGACACTCAGTGTATCTTCACTTGATTTGCAGTTTGGCACCTAGTGATTGTCCTGTCATGTATGTATGTACACACACACGCACACACGCACACACACACACACTTGAATGTGATAAAAAACAAACAAAAAACCAATCTCAGGAACAGTTGCCAGCACGGGCTACTGGAAAACAAAAAGACGATCAGCGTTGTTGTGATACAAGGCGGACACACAGCCGCTACCTGTTTCGCATTCACGCCTTCGCACGCGCCTTCCGATCTCGGGACAGCGCTGCTTCCGACCCTGCTCCCAGCCGCGCTTCCCCACCAGTCATACTGACAAACGCCAGAGCCCGGACCAAGGCGGCCCGTCCGGCTGCCCGGCAGTCCGGCCACGGCGGAGCTGACCACGGCCCGAGCCCCGTCCTGCACCCCAAGGGCCGCCTCTCCGGTCAGTCCCCTCGCACGGAGCTTGGCAGGCGGAGAAATCTGTGAACGTGCCCCCAATACCGACCCAAGACGCCAAAAGCTCTGGCTCTGGGGCTGAGGAGGCTGACAGGTTTCATTTCCAGGAGGAGTTAGACGGGCCGAGCAGGCGCCCGGCCAGGTGCCCCACCGGCACCGGATGGAGGATCACAAGTGGGGTGTGCGGCCGGCTCACAGAGGCTGCTCCCTCGGCCGGATGACGGCACCAAACCGGCCCTGCGGTGCCAGGCGCTGCGCCACTCGCTTGCCGCGCATTATCTCACTTAATGCAAACGCAGTTGTCCCCATTCTCCTGCTGGAAGAGACCAAAGCTCACAGGTTCACTTACCCAAGCGGTCGAAACCGCCGCTCAGCTCAGAAGGCCGAGCTCTTAAGCCACACGCAGGGCCCTGACCAGAGACCGCGAGCCAAGCTTTGTATTTAAGAGTTAAGTTCCAACGTGCTTGCGAAAAATGAAATTAAAAAATCGGAACAAGGACAGTAGTCTCATTCGTCATATGACCTGACTGTCAAGGAGACAGGGCTCAGAGCAGCCAGACGACGAGGGGACAGACCATCTGGACCGGGCAGCACTCTGAGGCCAACCGCCTCCCCCTGGACGGCGGAGGGGAGCCGGGGCCAAGGGGTCAGGGTGCCCTTCAGCGGGATGTTTGCCGGCCTCCCCACCCCCTCGGCTCAACAAAGCCCGCCTCGGGCTCAACAAAAGGGAAAGAGGAGTGCTCAAAAGCAGCCTTCCTCCTGCCAAAGCCTGACTCATCGGCCGTGCTCCAGCTTGGCTCTCCGAGCGAAAGGCCGGCTCTGCTCGTGGAGCCAACCAGAGCCGGGGCTGGCCCGGAGGAGAGGGAAGCAGGGCAGGAGGCCAAAGGCAGGGACGCCCCAGACGCTCGGGCCGGCGAGCCAGGGATCTGGCTCCTCATAAAGGGCCCTTGTGCGTTAGGCCCGGGCCGCCAGGCCCTGTAGGCCTGGGGTCCGGGGGCTCTGGGGCCGCTGGAGCACTGACTGGGCACCCACGCTCCACACGAACTCTGACCCTGTCCCACGAGAGACCAGACAGCTCTGAGGAGACGGACCACCGCCTCCGAAAGCCTCTCTCCTTCCAGAATCGCTGGAAAAGTCTCCGCTGACAACATTTGCAGGATTTCACGAGGCCCCACCTCCACCACCAAAAGCCCAACACAACACAGCGTGGCAGAAATGCCAAAGGTAATTCCCCGGAGGAACGGACGCCCCACAGCGTGAGAGCCGAGCTGGGGGAGACCCGGATGGAATTCCTTGGCTGCGGCAGGCACGTCGGCACGCACCGCATCTGGCAGGGACCGGGCCGGGCTCCGGCACAGGGAGCCCACCAAGGGTTTCTTCCCTCGGCCGTGCCAGCCGTCTGAGTCAATGCTTCGCCTGGAAAAGCTCCCCGAACTCCCTCACCCTGGCCACAGTGCAGTTCTGTCCGCCGGGATGGAGTTCTGACACCCGTGCGTGAACTTGATTTTTGACTCTGCATGGCCCTATGATCTAAAGCTGGCTCAGGACGCCTGGGTGGCTCAGTCGGTTAAGCATCCGACTTCGACTCAGGTCGTGATCTCATGGTTCACGGGTTTGAGCCCCGTGTTGGGCCCTGTGCTGACAAGCTCGGAGCCTGGAGCCTGTTTCCGGTTCTGTGTCTCCCTCTGTCTCTGCCCCTCCCCGACTCGTGCTCTGTCTCACTCTCTCTCTCAAAAAAAAAAAAAAAAAAAAAAAAAGTTAAAATAAATAAATAAATAAATAAATAAATAAATAAATAAATAAAGCTAGCTCAAAACAAACAGGAAGTATTCCGAAGTCTGAAATACCTGGAGAGAGCCATACAAAGATTTACATTTTCCAGATAAGCACCATAAAGAATATTCTGGAAATGGCAACCACTGGTGTCTTATTTACTATTGGATTGTGCCACAGTACTTAAAATTCTGGAACCCTCACTAACTGCTCTTAAATTTAACTTAAAAAAAAATCACGTTAGTAAACCTTGAGAGAGAGAGAGGGAGGGAGAGAGAGAGAGAGAGGAGAGGGAGCTCTACTTAAAAGAAAAGATGACCTTGTAAAACACACCAGGCTGAGTGAAATGATCTTTCTTTTGTTTCTGGTTTGTCACTAAGGGAGATAAATAAAAACAAAAAGAGCCTGTCAAAACGATCTGTAAAACATTTAGGTCAAGGCAAAAGATGAAAGTTTATGTAATTACTTTTGTGAAACTGATCTGCTAAGCAATACAGAGATCAGACCTCAGTCGGTAACTAAAGGTTCTGATCGATTCCCTTTTTTTTCCTCTGCGTTGGAACATAGGCTGTGAACTAGCTGTGCCTTCAAGAATCAGGGCGAGAACTGGGACCTCACCAGCCAAGTGCCACCTACCAGAGCGTTCTCTTCACGGAACGCCCACGGATGCGCATAAACCCCAATTCAGGCTACTTTTGGGGGACCTCCTTAGAACAACAACGGGGGTTTGCTCAGGAACAGGGCCAGGGGAAACGTAAGCCACCCACAGCCTGAGCGCCTCCTGGACAAAGGGGACATTTGAAAGGTGTCAATAAAGTGCTTCTCCAAGCAACATGTTTTCCACCTCAAACGGAGAATTTTGCTTGACAGTTCCAAAAACATGTTTTTAAACCCAGTAAATAAAAGAGGGAATTGTAGGGATATTTCACCAAATCTTGCTTCACACATATTTTATCACATTCTGCACTGGAACTAGTACACGAAGTTCCTTTTAGGAACATTCACTGAGAAGACAAAATATAGATTTATTAAAGAAAAAAAGATGTATTTAAAAAAAAAAAAAAAAAAAAAAAAAAAAAAAGGACCCCCTGCTCCAAACCAGAAAGCTGTTCCTGGTGATCAGCCTGAGTGGAGGCTGAGGTGAGCATTGGCGGCCGGCAGGGGTGGGGGGCGGGGAGGCCTTAAGGGGAAACTTGTCTGTCTGGTTCTCTGCTGCTGATCCCGCGTTCCACTGGGTTTCCTTGGAAAGGCTAACTCACACCTTGCTCTCACTCAAAGGATCATCAAATTCACCCTCTTCAAGAGATCCTGAATTCTTACCTACGGTCAGATAAGAAGGGGGAAAAAAATTAAATACTGCTTATTGTAAAAAATCACATCCAGGGGCGCCTGGGTGGCTCAGGCAGTTGAGCTTTCGACTTCGGCTCAGGTCATGATCTCACGGTTCGGGAGTTTGAGCCCCTGGTCGGGCTCCGTGCTGACAGCTCGGAGCCCGGAGCCTGCTTCCGATTCTGCGATTCTGCGTCTCCCTCTCTCTCTGCCCCTCCCCTCCCCACACTCCGCCTCTCTCAAAAATAAATGAACATTAAAAAAAATGAAAAAAAAAATCACATCCAAAGAGCAAACTTCAGTTCTCTTGTAGGCACCTTTCACACCGGTTTTCTTTTAAAAAGCTGCAAAACAACGTCCACAGCAGCACCACGCTTAAGAGCCCAACGGGCGAAAACTGCCCAAATGCTCATCACACGATGGGTGAGGAGACAAGACGTGGTTCATCCACAGAACACTAGGCAGTGATGAAAGTGAAGACAGTGCTGGCCCAGACTGCAGTGCGAGTGAACCTCAGACGCTTCCTGTGGAATGAAAGAAGCCAGACACCAAGGCCACGTACTGCGTGATTCCATTTCTAGGAAATAACCGGAAAACCTACAGAAGCAGGAGGAGGAAGAGGGGCTGCCTGGGGCCGAGGACTGGGGTTGGGCACGCACGGGCACGAGGGGCCTTACTGGGACGACGGGAGGGCCCTAAAACTGGTTCGCGGTGGCCACCGCGCAACTTGGCGAATTCACTACAAGTCACCGAAAAGTACCGCTTAGAAGAAGCTGCCCCGAGAGAAAAAAGTTTCCATAAAACCAAGTTATTTACTCAAGAATGCTCCTGTGTTGCTCACACTGAGAATTAATCATCTCCATTTAATAACTCCTAAGTAGTTCAGGTCTATTTCAGGAGCTGTTTCAGACGCTCAGAATTTTCACGGCGGGTAAAGCTCCAATTATAGCTGCTTATGGGGCTGTTCTCATCTTTATTAAACCACCATCATTTAACAAAACAGCAGCAGGAAGTTCAACAGACCCCGGGTACCAATTAAAAGGATCCCAAGTTAATAACCCTACAGGCTTCGGCAAGTTCCCCTCACAGGGCCACGCCCGGCCCTCGTCTGAGCCGGGCACACAGGGACAGCAGGTGGCAGGAGCTCGGGGACACTGCGGGCTCCCCGTGCTGATAGAGAGTTCTGGCCTCTTAGAAGCCCCTAGAAAAGCAAGGCAGAAGCCAGTTTTTTGGTTCGGTGTAGCTTCTCATCTGGGGGTTCATTTGCAAAGTGCATCGTCTCCAACGGCACCCACCTCACTGAGGAGCGCCGGGGCGGCGGGGGCGGGGGGGGGGGAGCCAACCACAAGCCATCCTCGTGCAGGACGGGCGTGGACACGCACTGCCAGGCGAGCTGTGTGGTTTGCACGTCCTTCTCGTTTATTTACCACCAAAATCCGTTCTCATGTGAGGCTAAAAGTCTATCCTCTTTTAGGTATTGGGGGGAAAACGCCCTCTTTACCGCATGTCCTTATGAAAGAAGGGAGCAAATCATTAGCTTCATAATTCACCAAAAACGTTGCAGCACCTGCTGGAGCTATATCAGGACGCGTGTGTCTTACAAGGTTGAGGCAGAGAGATGGGAAGGATTAAAAAAAAGAAAAAAAGCATTCAGAAAACAAACGTATGACAAAGAGTGAGAAAGAAGGCAGGGCAGGGAGGGGGAGAGGTGAAGGGAGGCACCTGTTCGGCAAAGGAGCCCTGGCCAGGCCGACTGCAGTTCTCGCAACGCCTCCCGAGACTTTTCTACAAGTTGGAAACGATCTGAAAACAGGAGTTTAAAAAGCTCATAATGGGAGACGCTTCGCACTTGTGAAGAAGATGGCACAATTGCTACCCGAGGACGGTGGGTGACAAGACTTGAAAAAGCCGGCCCAGCAGATGCCTACTCGGAGGTGTCGAGAAATTCCTTCACAGATATGAAGGGGGGACGCTGCCCCCTCTGCAGAAGGGCTGCCTCAGGGACTCCCCATAGAACACATCGCGTCTGCGTACGCATACTCAACGGTCCTACAGAGATGCCCCGGGAGGAGTGCAGGGCTCTGTGCCTTTTCTAGAAGTCTCCGGAGGCTGCCGCGCCAGGATCTCCTCCGGTTTAGTATTCACGGAGATGTGCGTCTTCTGTTCCTGGGGATCAGCTGACCAGCTTTCGGTCGAGATTCTGTGTGAAGCGTATCTGTTCGATTATTTGAAACCTCCGAACCAAGGTGGAGCTCAGCTTGTCCTCAGAATCCAGGCTTCTCTAGGTCTCGTCTGGGTAGCAAGGGTTACTTTGTTTCTAACATATAAATTAATTATTTCCTCTACCACAGCTTAAGGATCCACAATCATACTTTCACTTGACTTAATGCTACAGTGTTTCCCCTCATTCAAATATTTTGCTAAAATCTTAACTTAAAAACATTCATAAGACTTCAATTCTAATATTCTTAGCAGAGGGAAAGAAACCAAAACCATTTTTAACCCAGCGCCAAGCGGCTGGTTTAATCAAGGCCACGGTCCTCCTCCGAGCCGGGGCTGCACCAGAACACGTTTGCATTTCCAGGCTTCTCTGCAAGCGGAGGGGAGCTGAATACTGGCACCCCCCCACCCCCCCAGCAGTTTTCGCCCCGGCTGGGTGCTACGCAGCGTCTGGAGGGCCTCCGGTCCCCCCAGCATGTGCCAGGGGATCCTGAAGGGAATGCAGAGATTAATTTCAGCTGGACTTGCTCTTCTCAATCCTCTTAGCGCAAGAAGGCCTTGGAGACTTAAGGAAGCATTCGTTATTTCAAATGCTTCTGTTGGGGCGCCTGGGTGGCTCAGTCGGTTGAGCATCCGGCTTTGGCTCAGGTCGTGATCTCGCGGTTCGTGGGTTCCAGCCCCGCGTCGGGCTCTGTGCTGACAGCTCAGAGCCTGAAGCCTCCTTCGGATTCTGTGCCTCCCTCTCTCTCTGCCCCTCCCCTGCTCATGCTCTGTCTCCATCTCTCAAGAGTAAATCAACTTAAAAAAACAAATGCCTCTGCTGAGGCTGGGTGCACAAAGTGTTGAGGTGGGCCTACTGCATTCTGTATACAAAATAACCATCTGTATCCTGAGGAAAATGAGGACCCTTCCTGAAGGGAAAGGGCGCACAACCCCCGGGACCCCAACTAACTTTCCCCCAGATTTTCACCCTTGACGTTTATAATCACTTTTGTTGAAGGTAAGGGGAGAGTCACAATTTGGTCAACAAGAGGAGGTTCTGTCGAATGAATGGGCAGGGGGTAGCAGGGACCCTCTAAATCTGAGAACTCACTTGTGAATGTTGGGACCCAAAGATTCAATTAAAGGTGGGGAAAATCAGCGACAACCAGCAGGCAGGCCCGTATCCTGTGTGTCTCCCCTGCAAAGTATTGTTCGCTCTGACTACCACACGCACCTACTTTTTTTTTTTATAATTGTGAAAAATTTACCATCGCAAAGATTTTTAAGGGTACAGTTCAGCAGGGTTAAGTGTAGTCACACAGTCATGAAACGATCTCCAGAATTTTTTCATCTTGAAAATGTGCAAGTTGAACTATTACACAGCCGCTGCCCGGCCCCCCAGGGAGCACGATCCCACTTTCTGGCTTGATGAAGCCACCTGAGACACCGCACGTAAGTGTAGTTACACCACACTGGTCTCTGTGCCCGGCTTACCTGACCTGACGTAATGTCTTCAGGGTTCACCCGTGCTGTAGCGTGGGGACGGCGATTCCTTCCTTTTGAAGGCGGAGTCCTACTCCGCTGTGTGCAGACAGCACGTTTATTTATCCATCCGTCTGTGGGCACTGGGCGGTCTCCACCTCTTGGCTACTGGGGACCACGCAGCCGTGAACACGGGTGTGCGAGCACCTGTCTGTGCCCCAGGGCTCGGCTCTCTTCCACTTAAGTGGAGATCGCTGGATCCCGTGCTAGTTGTTTACGTTTTCTGAGGCGCCTCTTTTCCAGTAGCAGCTGCGCTGTTTTACAACCTCCAACAGGGCACCAGGTCTCCATTTCTTCGCGTCCTCGCCCACACGTGTTGTCGGCTGGCTTTGTGACAGCGGCCATCCTGCGAGGTGCGAGGGGGTATCTCCACGTGGTTCTGATTTCTAGGTCTGTGAGCATTACCGATGCTGAGCACCTTTTCCCACAGTGTTGACCGCTTTCGTGTATCATCTTGGGAGCCAGATTTATTTGGATCCTTTGTCCTTTTTTCAACAGGGTGATTTTCTTGTTGCTGAGTTGTAGGAGTGTTTATTTTTTTTTATTTAAAAAAAAAATTTTTTTTTTTTACGTTTATTTATTTTTGAGACAGAGAGACAGAGCACGAATGGGGGAGGGGCAGAGAGAGAGGGAGACACAGAATCGGAAGCAGGCTCCAGGCTCCGAGCCATCAGCCCAGAGCCCGACGTGGGGCTCGAACCCACGGACCGCGAGATCGTGACCTGGGCTGAACTCGGACGCTCAACCGACTGAGCCACCCAGGCGCCCCTGTAGGAGTGTTTAAAAACCACATTCGGGATATAACTCCTCATCGGATATAGGACTTGCAAACATTTTCTCCCATTCCACAGGCTGCCTTTTCATTCTCTTGGCCGTGGGTCCTCTGATGACAAGGATGTAGTTCTCTTCCTGTATGCTTTCAGGGTCCTAGTCACAAAATCATCGCCAAGTCCGGGGTCATGAAGCTTTTCCCCCGGCTTTCTTCTAAGGGTTGTACAGTCCTGAGTCTTAGGGTTAGGGTAGGCCTGGAGCCCATCTGGAGCTAAGTTTCGTAGGCGGTGTAAGGGCCTGCATTAAAAAAACAGCTCTAATAATAGCATTCCACTGAACACAGGTATAAAACTTTTCTGCGTGACCCTGTCAATAGCCGTTTGAGATATTTCCAGCGTTTTGCTGTTGTTCCCCATGATGACACAAATATCCTTTACAGAAGCCCCTCACAGACATGAGAGGCGATACTTGGCAGTTTCCGAGGAGCCAAAATTAACTTTTGACTGGCTCGCTTCAAATTTTGCATTTTACCCCTTCACGTTGTGTATGACAACCCTTACTTTGGAATCCTCAGGACCAGACAGATGTATTTTGGAACTCAGAAATTTTCACATTTGGGGAAGTAATATGGTACCGTTACAGGATATCCCCAGTTGGGAACAATGGGTATATACGTATACCCTAATATACATAATATATCCACAATATAGGGTATATTATAGGGAACTTATAATCAAATATGCTAATACGTGTGTAGTAACACACAGATATAAGTAACACACACACGCGCACACACACACACACACACACACACACACACACACACACACGAATATTTAAGACCAGTGGGGAGGTAGGCTCCTGAGGGCGGCTCAAAATGGAAATATCTGCGAGTCTCCTGAGATCTGCCCTTAAAAATCATGGATAGAAGACACAGGGAAAAAAAGATAAGAATCACACCAAATGTAAATAGTGATCATTCCTTTCCTCTTCCACAACTGTTACAATGCAATTATAAAAAAAAAAAAAAAAATTTCCTTCATTTATAAAACTAGCTAGCCAATGAATACATTGTCAGGGTACAAAAACATTACGACGCAGCTGAAGGAGGGTCACATTCGTCCCACAACAGTTATCCACGTCTATCACTCAGGCCCATATTCTTCCAGACCTTTGTCTCTATTCAGGGCACAGATGTCGGGGTAGAAACTTAAAGTTTCAGGGCTGGTTTGCCTTTACATGAACGGAATCAAACGCTGCGTATCATTTTTCAAGTCGGATTCTACCAGGTCTCAGAGTTACGCGGAGCTTCGTCCCTCCTCACAACCACCCCGGATTCTCGAGTAAGACGTGTTACAGAGGGCTACCCGTGGATGTTTACATACTTACAATTTCTGCTACCACCACCGCCGCCACGGGAACCGTCCGCACACACGCGGCTCCTGGAACACTGTGTCTGTTAGCGGTGTTCCTACAGACAGAACTGCCGGGCCAGAGTATACACGTGTGCATTTCTAAGAGCTCTGGCAAATGGCCTCGCCGAAGGGTTCTACCAATATATACCCCAACGAACAAAGGCGGAAGGTATCTATTTTCCCATGGCCTCACCACACTGGATATTAGCAGCAATGCAATTTCCTTTTCTTCTTCTCCCCGCCCGCCCCGTGTGATGGGTGAAAAGTGGTATTTGTTACTTTTTACGTCCGAGTTTTGTCCTGATCACTGGGGGCGTGAGCATTAGGCACTTTTTCATCCTTGTAGAAAAGCCAAAAACTTTATAAGAAGAAGTCATGACAAAAACAGATCATGATAACATGCAGAGATGAGATGAGATTCAACATCAACCACAGATCGGCTCAGCGTTTTGAGGAGAATGAACTATGTGGCGGACATTAGTACGCTGCACAGACAGCCACACCTAAAATGGAGGACTTTACTCAAGTTCACTGCCATATCCTACACAGGAAAGCCATTTGCCCCAGTCTGCTCCAGAGAGCCCCCTTTCAAGCTTAGTGCCCTGGTAAAATTATTAGCAGCCCCCCGCCCCCCCAAATGCCCTGATTGGTGTCATCAAGTTACACAAACTGCACATTTACACACACTGTGGCTCAACAGGCACGGGGCCCAGCAGGTCCCCTGGAACTGGCATCACGTGTCACTGCGAGACCTCACCAAGTACTGACAGCTAACGGGATCGTGTGTCCGCAACTCCGTTTTTCCAGCAGGATTATTACAAGTCAGAGTTATGGCAGCCATAATTTGTTCCCTGGCTGTTGAGTGCTTCCACGCCAAGCTATCAGGCAGCATTTTGGCAGTGTTTTAAGACTGTGTGAACGCTGGGGCGCCCAGGTGGCTCAGTCGGTTAAGCGTCCGACTTTGGCTCAGGTCATGATCTCACAGCTCATGAGTTCGAGCCCCGTGTCGGGCTCTGTGCTGGCAGCTCAGAGCCTGGAGCCTGCTTCGGATTCTGTGTCTCCCTCTCTCTCTGACCCTAACCCACATGCATTCTGTCTCTGTCTCTCTCAAAAATAAACAAACGTGAGAAAAAAATAATAATAAAAAAAAAAAGACCGTATGAACGTGGACCTTGTAAGCACTTGGCTCCGGTATTTCCTGCCACGGCAAATGCACGAGGAATACGATTAGGGAATCAAGTGATTAAAATCAAAGGAAAGAGCCTGAGGTACAGAGCTCAGAACCCTCAGCACGTACCCTGCATTTCATTCAGCCTTCCAGACAAGCGAACACCGACATCCCGTGCGTCTGAAGTTGCAAAGGGACAACCAAGTCCATGGTAGGCTGGGGGTAAACTACACTGCACGAGGTAGGCACACTGCTGGATGACCTATTTCTCTATCCCTCCCTTATCCTGTCATCTCCTCTAATAAAATTTTTCTGCCTTCTACGTTTGGGAGACATGGTCTGCCTCTCCTTTCCATAAAAGGCCAAAAAAAAAAAAAAAAAAAAGCCCAGATAATTAAGTTTTTCTAACGGTGCCAATAGGACTTCTGTGCCGCACTGTCCACTCCAAGGACACAGTCCTATGGCAGTCGTCATGACATCAGTCCAGGAGGAGAACCAAGCAGCTAGCTCGGTAAACACTCTACAGGCTAATCCTGCTGGCACGTTTTACACAGCAGACGGAAACTCGGAAAGTGCTAAATAAATCTCAGTCTTCAAACAATTACACTTAAACGTCCTATTTAAGTCACAGAGCACAACGCAGCTGCCTTCGGGGACGTTATCAGGATCAATCCAGTGTAGGGAGGAGACGGTGGCGGAGTGGGGCACTCGGAGGCCTCCGAAGACCCTGGCCCTGCGGTAAAGGGAAGAAACTTCCGGAATGGCAGCGGAGACTAAGAAGATTGCTTTTCCCTGGGAGCTCTTTAGGAAAGCTGGTCTTTTCCTTCCCCTCTCAACCGTCAAGGCAGGCAGATCCCAGGCCTCGTGAAAGTGAACACGTAAACAAAGACAGTGACATTCAAAAAAGCCTCTGTTCAATGAGTTACTTTCACAGGGCAGCAGGAATTAAGAGCATTATCTTTTTGTGAAAGAAAGAGCTTGAGGCCTAACTGGCATGTGCGAAAGGACACGTACTCAAGGGGACAATCTGATAACCTGTGACGGGCACGTCCCTGGGGGACCAGAGCGGCAAATCAAGGAAGGTACGTCCACCCCCCCAAGGTCTCCGCGTGTCCCCTTTCTCCTGCGCTCTCCTCCTGTCCCCGGCCAACACCGATCCGCTTCTGTCACTCTCCCTCTACGTTTCCGGAGTTTTACATAAATAAACCATGCAGCGTGGACTGTGTGTCTCCCTCGCGCGGCACAACCCCGCTCACATTTGTCCACGTGGTTGTCCGCGTCAGTACTCTGCTCCCCTCGCCGCGGAGGGGCAGTCCCCTGGATGGATATGCCCGAATTGGTCACCAGTCATCCGTCGAGGGACAAGTTAGCAGTCGGCAGCCACGACAAATAAAGCTTCTCCGAACACCCGTGTGCAAGTCTTTGCCGGGACACGTATTTGCATCTCTGTTCGACAAATACCCAGGAGGAGAGTGGCTAGCCCACAGAGGCCGACTTTTGACGACGCGCCATACGCTTTTCCAAGGCAGGAGTTCCAGGCGACACTGCCACCAGACCCCCCCCCCCCCCACGTCACCACTCTGTCGGCTCAGCCCTCCCAAGTGTAGCCTCTAGGAGGGTGCAGGGACCCCTTGCTGCGGTTTCCATTTCCATTCAGGTACAGACGACGTACGGAGCGAATCTTTCATGCACTTGATCCACCATTTTCGCCCCTTCACGTCTTTTGCTCATTAAAAAATTTGGGGTAAGTAACGTGTTCTCTTACTACTGAGTTTTATGAGTTCTTGGGGTGCCTGGGTGGCCCAGTCAGTTAAGCGTCCGACTTCGGCTCAGGTCATTATCTTATGGTTTGGGTTCAAACCCCGGCATCGGGTCTGCGCTGATAGCTGGGAGCCTGGAGCCTGCTTCGGATTCTGTGTCTCCCTCTCTCTGCCCCTCCCCTACTCACGCCCCTCCCCCCCCAAAAATGAATAAACATTAAACAAAAAAGAGTTCTTTATATATTCTAGATACAAATCCTTTTACGTAATCGCAAATATTTAATTTTCATTCTTGTAGAGGTATCTTTCAAAATTTTAATGTTTGGACCTTGATTTAAATAAGTTAAAGTAAAAAAAATAAAATTTAAATTCTGGATTCTCTCTTACATCTCACGGAGCCATTTGTCTGTCATTATGCCAATCCTATGCTGTCTTGTTTTTTTTTAATTGTTTATTTATTCTTGAGCGAGAGACAGAGCACGAATATGAGCAGGGGAGCAGCAGAGAGAGAAAGAGACACAGAATCCGAAGCAGGCTCCAGGCTCCAAGCTGTCAGCACAGAGCCCGATGTGAAGCTCGAACTCACAAACCGTGAGATCATGACCTGAGCAGAAGTCGGGTGCTTAACTGACCGAGCCACCCAGGCGCCCCAAACGCTGTCTTAATTACTACAGATTTATAGTAAGTCCTGAAATCAGGTAGTGGTGTATTCTTTGTTATTCTTTTACAAAGTTGTTGTGGCCACTCTTGATTCTTTGCATTTCCATATACGTTTCAGAATCAAATAGTCAATTTCTACAAAAAGCCTGCTAGGATTCTGACAGGGATTCTATTTAACCTTTAGATCAATTAGGGGAGAACAGACATATTGACGTATCGAGTCTTCTGACTCCTGTACATGGTATATCCTTCTGTTTATTTAGGTCTTCTATTTACCTAGCATTCACACATCTATTTCTTTAGATCTCAACTATGTTTTTGTTTTCAGTAAATTTCAAGATTTTGCACATCTTTTATTACATTTAACCCCAAGTAGTCAGATTTTTGATGCTATTGTAAAGGCTATGTTTATGCCAATTTGTGATTATTCACTGCTAATACGTTAAAATACAATTTTTTTTTAAAGACTTAAATTGAGAAGAAGGTACGGTTTGCCCTTACACCTGGTGCCCCCAAACACCCACAATCTCCCTGATCAACATCATTCACGAGAATGGACCTTTTATTTTTAAACCAAGGATGAACCTACACCGACACATGATCACCCAAAGTCCATGGTTTACCTTCGGGCTCACTTTCGGTGGTGCACCTTGTATGTGTTGGGACAGAAGTCTAATAACATCTTTCTATAATATAACTGCACACGGAACATTTCTACCGTTTTAGGAAATCCTTGCGCCTATCTACTCATCGCCCTTACCACGTGCCAGCTGCGACGTTTATCGTCTATTTCCGCCTCTTCCAGAATGTCACATGGACGCAACCCTGCAGTACGGAGCCTTCCCACACGGTTTCTTTCACTTAGCAATATGTATCTAAGGTGCCTCATGTCTGCTCATGGCTCCACAGCTCATTTCTTTTATTAAAAAACGTTCTTTTTGTGCCCACTGTGGGGACAGGGTGTGCCCAGCTCGCCT
Source organism: Panthera leo (assembly GCF_018350215.1). Lineage (NCBI taxonomy): Eukaryota > Metazoa > Chordata > Mammalia > Carnivora > Felidae > Panthera > Panthera leo. Next base: position 2,125,905 of record NC_056694.1, read on the forward strand.
TGGACACCAGGCACTTTTCCTCCCTTCTTCTCTCCTCAAAGGCTCCAAAGCTCCTTTCTTGTTCGAGTTGAAGAATACTGCACTGTCTGGATGGACTAGAGGTTAGTAATTCATTCACCTACTGAAAGACATCTTAGTTGTTACACTTAGTTGTAAGTTTTGGCAGTCACAAATAAAGCTGCTATAAATATCCACGTTATTTTTATTTATTTTATTTTGTTTTTGTGCGAATATATGTTTCGATTCCTTTGGGTAAATGCCTCAGAGCAGGACTACTGAGTCATATGCTCAGAGCATGTTTAACTTTGTAAGAAGCACCACGGTGGCCTCCAGAGTGGCCGTGTCATCTCGCATTCCCACCAGCCATGTTTGACAATTCCCGTTGTTATACACCCTTGAGCATCCTTCCATGTGTCTATTTGCCATCTGTGTATCTTCCCTGGTGTGGTGTCTGTTAAGGTCTTCAGCCACCTTTTAATCAGGTTGTTTTTTTTATTACTGAGTTTCAAGAGTTCTTTGTATTAAGGATACCATACCTTTAACAGATCCTGCAAATGTTTTCAAAAAAATTTTTTAATGTTTATTTTTGAGAGAGCGAGCGCATGTGCATGAGTCGGGGAAGGGAAGAGGGAGAAGGGGACAGAGGATCTAAACCAGGCTCTGTGCGGACAGCCTGATGCGGGGCTTGAACTCAGGAACCGTGAGATTACAACCTGATCTGAAGTCAGACACTTAACCAACTGACCCTCCGGGCGCCCCATCTGTTTCTCTGTTCTTCTGTCAAGGCCACGCTGTCTTGATTAACGTGGCTTTACAGTGAGTCTTAAAGTTGGGTAGCATCACTCCTCCAAATGTGTCTTTCCCCTTCAATAGTGTGCTGGCTGTTCTGGGTCTCTTGCCTCTCCATAGAGACATTAGAATCAGTTTGTCAATATCCATAAAATAATGTGCTGGGATTTTGACTGGGATCGAATTGAATCTATAGATCAAACTGGGAGAAAGTAACATCTTGAAAATATTAAGGCTTCCTATCCACAGACACGGAATATGATTTAGCTCTTAAATTCTGTTCACCTAAACTTTGCAGTTTTCCTCATATAGATCTTGTACATATTTTGTAATTAGAATTATACCTTAGTATTTCACTCTAAGGGTGTTAACGTAAATTAAATTGTTTTAAATGTAAGCCACTTGTTCCATTATTGGCACATGTGAAAGCAACTGACTTTTGCATATTAACCTTGCATCTAGCAACCATGCTATCATAGCTTAGTAGTTCCAGGATTTTTTTTTTTTTGGTTAATTCTTTTGGATTTTCTACATAGGTGATCACGTCATCTGCAAACAAAGACAGTTTTAGGTCTTCTTCCCTAGCATGTATACTTTTTACCTCCCTTCCTTGCCTACTGCAACAGCATGGACTTACAGTATGATGTTGGTAAGGAGTGGTGAAGGGGTCCCCATGCCTCATCCTTGATCTTTATGGGAAAGCTTCGTTTGTCACCATGAAGTGTGCTACTAGCTGTAGGTTCTTTTGAAAGATAGTCCTTATCAAGTTGAAAAAGTTCCCTTCTATTCCTAGTTTAATGAGGGGTTTATTATTATTATTATTATGAATGAGTATTGATTTTGCCAGATCTCTTTTCTGTAGCTATTTACAGGATCAGTTAATTTTTATTTTTTTAGTCTGTTGACATGGTAGATTACATTAATTGACTTTTGAATGGTGAACTGGCCTTGCACACTTGGTATAAATCCCACTTGGTCAGCTTTTTATACTTTTTCTGGATTTGCTTTGCTATTTTGTTGAAGATGTTTGCATTTATATTCATGAGAGATATTGTTCTCTAGTTTTCTTTTCTTGGAATGTTTTTGGTTTTGGTATTAGAGTAATGCTGGCCTAATGAAATGAATTATGAAGTATTCCCTCTGCTTCTATCCTCTCAAAGACATTGTGGAGAACTGCTAACTTTCCTCCTTAAAGGTTTGGCAGAATTCACCAGTCAACCCATCTGGGCCTGGTGCTTTTGGTTTGGAAAGGTTATTGACTCAATTTCTTTAATAGATATAAGCCTATTCATATCATCTATCTCTTCTTGTGCTAGTTTTGGCAGATTTTATTTTTCAAGAAATTGGTTCATTTTATCTAGGTTATCAAATTTGTGGAAATAAGAGTCGTTTGCAGTATTCTTTTATTATCTATTCAATTTCCATGGGATCTGTAGTGATGTCCCCTCTTTCATTTATTTTATTTATTTATTTTCCTAAACATTTATTCGTTTTTGAGAGACAGAGAGACACAGAGCACAAGTGGGGGAGGAATAGAGAAAGAGGGAGACACAGAATCCAAAGCAGGCTCCAGGCAGGGCTCAAACTCAAAGACTGTGAGGCCATGATCTGAGCCAAAGTCAGACACCCAACAGACTGAGCCACCCAGGTGCCCCCATTTCTGATATTAGTAACTTGTGTCTTCTTTTTTCTTACATGGCCTGGTTAGAACATTATCAATTTTACTGACCTTTTCAAAAAACCAGCTTTTCGTTTTGTGATTTTGTCTATTGACTTCCTGATTTCATTGATTTTTGCTATAATTATTTTCTTCTGATCACTTTGGCCTTATTTTGCTTTTCTTTTTCCAGTTTAAGGTTGAAATTTAGAGTACTGATTTTACATCTTTCTTCTTTTCTAATATATGCATCTGATGCTATAAATTTCCCTATAAGCACTGCTTTTGCTGCATCTCACACATTTTGTTTTCATTTCGTTCAAAATTTTAAAAAATTTACCTTGAAATTTCTTCTTTGACTCATGTGTTATGTAGAAGCATGTTATTTAATCTCCAAATATTTTGAGATTTCCCAGCTATTTTTCTGTTATTGACTTCTAGTTTAATTCCACTGGGCTCTGATGGCAGACATTATATGATTTCTGTTCTTTTAAACTTGCAAAAGTGTGTTTTATGGTCCAGAATGCAGTCTATCTTGATTAATATTCCATGTGAGAAGAAAGTGAATTCTTGAGAAGTATGTGAATTCTGCTGTTTTGGATGAGGTAGTCTACAGATGTCCGTGGTAGCTAGTTGATTGACAGGGTTAAGTTCAACGGTGTCCTTACCGATTTTCTGCTGGCTGGATCGGTCCATTTCTGAGAAGGCGTGCTGAAGTCTTCAACTATGATAACAGATTCATCATCTATCTCTCCTTGCAGTTCTGCCAGTTTTTGTCTCTCGTGGTTTGATGCTATGCTGTTAGGTGCATCATGGTAAGAATTATGGAAAACCGACACTTTTATCAAAATGTAATGCTTTTCTTTCCTGGAAACTTTCTTTACTTTGAGGTCTGCTCTGTCGAAATTAATACAGCTATTCCTGCTTTCTTTTGACTAGTGTTGGCATGGTGAATTTTCCTCCATCTATTTACTTTTTTTAAAGAGAGCATGAGCAGCGGAGGGAGGGAGAGAAGCTTGAAGCAGGCTCCGTGCTGGGCGTGAATCCCATGACCTTGAGATCATGAGCTGAGCTGAAATCAAGAGCCGGATGCTTAACTAACTGAGCCACCTAGGTGCCCCATTCATCTATTTACTTTTAATCACCACGTGTCTGTATATTTAAAGTGGGTTTTGAGGTGCCTGGGTAGCTCAGTCGGTTAAGCATCCGACTTGAGCTCAGGTCACGATCCCATGGTTTGTGGGTTCGAGCCCCATATAAGGCTCTGTACTGACAGCTCAGAGCCTGGAGTGTGCTTTGGATTCTGTGTTGCCCTCCCTCTCTGCCCTTCCCCTGCTCACACTCTATCTCTCTCTCAAAAATAAATAAATGTTAAAAAAATTTTTTTTTAAAAAGTAGTTTTTTAGGGGTGGGTAGACTGTAGTTGGGTTGTGTTTTTGATTCACTCTGACAATCTCTTTTAATTGGTTTAACTGGCACTTAGGGCACTAACATTCAGAGTTATCATCGATACAGATGGATTAATATCTACTGTACTTGTTACTGTTTTTTACAATTTACCTCCGTTCATCATTCCTATGTTTGTCTACCACTCTTTTTCTGCCTTTTGTATATAATTGGGGTTTTTTCCTTCAATTTCTGTTGTAGTAAAATGTACATAAAATTAACCATCTTTACCATTTTTAAGGATATGGTTCAGGAGTATTAAATACATTCATCATGTCATGCAACCATCACCACTATTCTCAATAACTTTTAATCTTATAAAGCAGAAACCCTAGGTCCATTAAACAATAACTCCCCATTCTTCCTGCTCCCAGTCCTGGAAACCAGCATTTCCTTTGTGACTCTGTGACTGTGAACACTGTAAGTATCCCGTACAAATAGAATCATACGGTGCTTCTCTTCTTGTCAATTCGCTAATTTCACTTGGCACAGTATCTTCAAGGTACGTCCATGCTATAGCATGTGACAGGGCTTCCTTCCTTTCCCAGGCTCAGTAATATTCCACTGTATGTTTATGCTGCATTTTGCGTACTCACTTGTCCTTGACAGACACCCAGGCTGTTTTCATGTTGCAGCTATTGTGAATGATGCTGCTACAAACACAGGTGTGCCAGTATCTCTTCAAGACCCTGCTCTTAATTCTTCTTTGTACACCCAGAAGTGGATTTGCTGGATCATCCAGTAACCCTATTATTTTTAACTTTTTGTTTTGTTTTGTTTTTACTACTGTTTATGCACTTTTTTTTGAGAGAGACAGAATGCAAGCGGGAGAGGGGCAGAGGGGCAGAGAGACAGAGGGAGACACAGAATCCAAAGCAGGCTCCAGGCTCTGAGCTGTCAGCACAGAGTCTGACGCGGGGCTCCAACTCATGAGTTGTGAGATCATGACCTGAGCCAGATGCTTAACCAAGTGAGCCACCCAGGCACCCCCAGTAATCCTATTTTTAATATTTTGATGAATTATCATACTGTTTCCCACAGCAGCCACACCATTTAATATCCCAACACCAGCATTGCACAGGATCCTGATTTCTCCACATCCTTGCCAGAAGTTGTTCTTTTCTGTTATTTTTATTGTGGTGATCCTAGTGGGCAGGAAACATTATTCCATTGTGGTTTTGATTCGCCCTTCTGTAATAATCAGTGGTGTTGAGCATCTTCTTATGCTTATTGACTATCTTCTCTGGAGAAAAGTCTATTCAAGTCTAATGTCCACTTTTGAACTGGATAGCTTTTTTGTTGTTCAGTTTTGAGAATTCTCAGTACAGTCTGGATATTAACCTCTCATCACATACCTAACTTGCAAATATTTTCTCCCATTCTCTGGGCAGCTCTCTTACTCGGCCGATTAGTGTCTTCTGATGTGCAGAATTTAAAATTTTTCACGTAGAATCGAATTTGTCTGTGTTTTTCTTTTGCTGCCTCTATCTTTGGTGTCCTATCCAAGAAATGACTTCCAAATCCCATGTCATGAAGTTTTGCCCTATGTTTTCTTCAAAGTTTTATAGTGTTAGGTCTTACATTCAGGCCTAAGATACACTTTGAGTTAACTTTTGTATACAGTGCTAGATAATGGTCCAACTTTACTCTTTTACATGTGGGTTTCCAGTTTTCCCAGTACCATTGGTAGAAAAGACCATTCTGTCCCTGATGAGTGTTCCTGGCACCCTTGTCAAAACTCATTTGAATGCAGCACAAGGATTTAATTCTGGGTTTTCTATTGTATTCCATTGATCGATGTGTCTGTCTTTATGCAAGTACCACACTATTTTGGTTACTGTGGTTTTATAGTAAGTTGTGAAATCAGGAAGGGAGTACTCCACTTTATTCTTCTTTTCCAAGATTGTTTTAGCTATTTGGGGTCCCTTGAGATTTCATAGGAGTTTCACAAGGAGAATTTCTCTTTTATTATTTACTTATTTATTTATTATTTCTTATTTTAAGTAAGCTCCGTGCCCAACATAGGGCTTGAACTCATGACCTGAGACTGAGATGTATGCTATACTAACGCAGCCAGCCAGGCACCCCCTCTTTTTTTATTATTAATAGAAAAAAGATCATTAAGATTTTGACAGGGATTGCACTGAAACTGTAGTTCGCTTTGGGTAGTACTGACATTTTAAAATATTAAATTTTCTAATACATGGACATGAGATGTGTTTCCATTTATTTATATCTTCTTTAATTTCTTTCAGCACTGTTTTGCAGTCACATGTCTTTTACTTCCTTGGTTAATTCCAAGTAAATTTTTTTTTGATGCTACTGTAAATGGAATTATTTTCATAATTTCCTTTTCAGATCATTCACTATTAGTGTATAAAAATGCAAATGATTTCTACACGCTTACTTTGTATCTCGCTACTTTGCTGAGTTAACATTAATTAGTTCAAACAAAATTTTTGTGGAATCGTTAGGGTTTTCCTCCTATAAAATCGTATTATCTACGAGCAGAGATGACTTTACTTCTTCCTTTCCCATTTGGAGGCTTCTGTTTCTTTTCCTTGGCTACCGCTCTGGCTAGAACTTCTGGTATTTCACTGACTAGGACGGTGCTCGAAGGTGGCCTTGTCTTGTTGGTCTTAGAGGAAAACCTTTCAAGTCTCTCACCACTTAGGATGCTGTTAGATTTAATTATGTGGAAGTAATTTCCATTTATTCGTAGTGTGTTGACTGTGTTTATCAGAGGGTATTGAATTCTGTCAAATGTTTTTTCTGCATCAAGAATATCATGTGTTCTTTTCTCCTTCGCTCTGTTAATGTGGTATGTTACAATCACCGACCTGCATGTATTGGGACCATGCTTGCATTGTCAAAATAAATTGCACTTGGTCGTGGTGTACAGTCCTTCTAATAGGCTGCTGAGTTTGGTTTATTAGTATTTTGTTGAAGATTTCTGCATTTGTGTTTATAAGGGATACTGGTCTGTAGTTTTGTTTTTTTTTTTTAAGTTGTTTTTCAACGTTTATTTATTTTTGAGAGAGAGAGTGAGCGAGGAAGCACGAGCAGGGGAGGGGCAGAGAGAGACAGAGGGAGACACAGAATCTGAAGCAGGCTCCGGGCTCCCGGGTGTCAGCACAGAGTCCGACGCGGGGCTCAAACCCACGAACCATGAGATCATGAGCTGAGCTAAAGTCGGACGCTCAACCGACTGAGCCACCCAGGTGCCCCTGGTCTGTAGTTTTCTTATAGTCTTTGGCTTCAGTATCAGGGTCATGATGGCCTCATGGAGTGAGTTAGGAAGTACTCCCCTCCCCTTCCCTGAAATTTTTGGAAAAGTTTTAGAAGCACTGGTATCATTTAGCGGGGGGGGGGGAGAGAGCAAGAGCACACACACAAAGTGAGTGGGGGGAGGGGCAGAGAGTCCCAAACAGAGCCCAATGTGGGGCTCAATCCCATGAACCACAAGATCATGACTTGAGCGGCAATCAGGAGGCAGACGCTCCACTGACTGAGCCCCCTGGGCGCTCTGGCATTAGTTCTTTGTAAAATGTTCGGTAGAATTCACCATGGGAGGCCATAAGGCATCAGGACCAGGGCTATTCTCTGCCACATTTCTCGTTACTGCTTCAACATCCTTACCAGGTCCATTTAGATTTCCCATTTCTACATAATTTAGTCTTGGTAGGTTGTGTGTTTCTAGGAGTTTGTCTCATTTCATCCAGGTATCAAAGTTGTTGGTGTACAACTGTCTCTCTTACAATCCTTTCTATTTCTGTAGAATCAGTAATAAGTCCCCATTTTCATTTCTGATTTCAGAACCTGAATCTTCTTTTTGTCTTTGTCCATCTAGCTAAAAGTTTGTTGATGTGTTGATCTTCTGAAGAACCAACTTTGCTTTTACTGATTTTCTTTATTGTCTTTCTATTCTCTATTTCATTTACCTCTTCTCTAATCTTTTACTTCTCCCCTTCTGCTAACTAGCTTTGGATTTAGTTCATTCTTCTATTTCCTTCGGTTGTAAAATTAGGTTGATTTGAGGTCTTTGTCTTTTAATGTCAGCATTTATAGCCAAAAATTTCCCCTTTAGCACACTGTTTTTACTGAGCTCTGGAAGTCTTGGTATGTTGTTTTTGTTTTCATTCATTTCTAAGTATTTTAGGATTTCCCATGTGACTTCTTTGATCCATTGGTTCAGAGTGTGTTGTTTAATAGCTACAGATTTACGAATTTTCCAGTTTCACTTCTATTACTGATTTCTAACTTCATCCTGTGGTGACTGGAGAAGGTAATTTGTAGGATATATTTTTTTAATGTTAAAAAAAGTTTTTTTAATGTCTATTTATTTTTGAGAGAGAGGGAGACAGAGAATGAGCAGGGGAGGTGAAGAGAGAGAGGGGGACACAGAGGCGAAGCAGGCTCCAGGCTCTGAGTTGTCACCACAGAGCCAAACGTGGGGCTCAAACTCATGAACTGTGAGATCATGACCTGAGCTAAAGTCAGATGCTTCTTAATCAACTGAGTCCCCCAGGTGCCCTGATGTTTTTTTTAAATGCTATTTATTTTAGAGAGAGAGCGCGCGTGAGCAGAAGAGGGGCAGAGAGAGAGGGGGCCAGAGGATGCAAAGCGGGCTCTGTGCTAACAGAAGACAGCCTGATGTGGGGCTCAAAGCCGAAGTTGGCCACTTAACTGACTGGGCCACCCAGATGTCCCTGTATGATATATCTTTTTAAAACTACTGAGACTTAGGGGCGGCTCAATTGGTTGAGCGTCCGACTTCGGTTCAGGTCACGATCTCGCGGTCTGAGGGTTCGAGCCCCGTGTCGGGCTCTGTGCTGACGGCTCAGAGCCTGAAGCCTGCTTCGGATTCTGTGTCTCCCTCTCTTTCAGCCCCTCCCCCACTTGTGCTCGGTCTCTCAAAAACAAATAAATGTAAAAAAAATGTTTCTAAGTCTTTTTTGTGGGTTATCAGTATAGCCATCTTACTCTCTTCTGCTAACTATCTACACGGAATGTTATCCTTTTCCAACCTTTCGCTTCTAATCTACCCGTGCCTTTGGGTTTAAGGTGAGTCTCTTGCAGACAGGAGATAGTTGGACCATTTCACCCATTCTGCCAGTCTCTGTCGTTTGATGGGAGTTTAATCAACGTAGACTTAAAATAATTACTGGTAAGAACATCCCTACTGTCACTTTGCGATTTGTTTTCTATACACCTTGGAGTTTTTGTTCATTTCCTGCATTACTATCTTTAGTGTTTAGTTGTGTTTAGTTGAAAGTAGTGAAACGTTTCTTGCTTTCTCATTTCTCTGTGTGTATAAAAGAGAATGAACTACCGATAATGTAACAACATAGATGAATCTCACAGTCCTTATGTCGAGCAAGTAAGCCAGATTTAAGGGCACAAAATAAATTATTCCAGTTAAATGAACTTCAAAAACAGGTCAAAGACTCATCTATAGTGCTAAAAATCTACACAGTGGTATCACCTGGGAAGAAGCAGGAGGAACTTTCTGAGCTGCTGAAAATGTTTTTTTTTTTTTTTTTTTTAATTTTTTTAACGTTTATTTATTTTTGAGACAGAGCATGAACGGGGGAGGGTCAGAGAGAGAGGGAGACACAGAATCTGAAACAGGCTCTAGGCTCTGAGCGGTCAGCACAGAGCCCGACGCGGGGCTCGAAATCACGGACCGTGAGATCGTGACCTGAGCCGAAGTCGGACGCTTAACCGACTGAGCCACCCAGGCGCCCCTGCTGAAAATGTTTTTTATCTTAGTCTAGGTGGTGGTTATAGGAATATATATACCCAGGTAAAATTCACTGAGGTGTATACACTTAAGATTTCTTCATTTTATGTATGTAACTTATTTTTCAGTTAGTAAGAAAATGAGATACCTCTCTACACGGTCCACAGAGTAACTACACGAAAAGGACAAATACCACGCGAGGAGGTGGAGTGGCTGAGCTTGAACTCTGCTGATGGAGCAGAAATGGATACAAACGCTGTGAAAGGGCTCGTAGGACGGAATACGTGCCCATCCTCTGTCCGATTCCGGATACTCCTGGCAGAGATGCTTACGTCTCTTCATCAAGACACGTGCTCGGATATTCACAGCGACACGTTCAGTACAAATCCCGATGCCCATCAACAGGAGAGTGTATATTAAGTGTACTACCTTCACATACTGGAACACCATACACTACTGAGAATGGGGGATGCACAACCACCTGCCACGACATGAAGCCACCTCACGAAACACGATGCTAAAGGAGACAAGACAGTTACAAAAGAGGAAATACTCTGTGATGCCACATATGGTGAGTACTCCTCTGTGCCGTCAGAGGTCGGCACTGGTTACATCTGGAGAGTGGGAGGTAGCGACCCAAGAAAAGGGGTCCTGGGGTACCGGTAATTTTGTATGCTGATTTGTGTTAATCACACGGATGTGTTCAGTTTGTGGCAACTAAATGAGTTAACACATACATACTTCTTTTTTATATGTAACACAACTGCACAGATGTGTGTATGCAAACACGCATGCACATATACACGTGTGTAACAAAATCTCCAATAAAAATATTTAAAAAATGAAACAGGGAAAAGTAACAGGCAGTGGTAGGTGAGACTGTGATGTTAGTCAAGAAAGTCAGGGAAGGAACACCCGCGTGGCTCAGTCAGCTAACCGTCTGTCTTGATTTCAGCTCAGGTCGTGATCGCATGATTCATGAGTCCAAGCCCTGCATCAGGCTCTGTGCTGACGGCGTGGAGCCTGCTTGGTATTCATTCTCATTCATTCTCATTCTCTCTCTCTCCCTCTCCCTCTCTCTCCCCCGCCCAGCCCCTTCTCCACTTGTGTGCGCTCGCTCTCTCAAAATAAATAAACTTGAAAAACAGGTCAGGGAAAACTTCCCTGAGAAGGTAACATTTGAGTCAACCTCTGTAAGATGTAGGAGGAAGCCTATGCCAGGCAAAGAGAACACCAAGTGTAAAGGCCCTGAGGCCAGATTGTGCTCTGAACGTTGATGGCGTTGCAAGAAGGCCCGAGTGAGGAGAGTGGAGATGCAGGGGCAGGAGGTGGGAGTCAGCTCGTTAAATCACCAAATGTCTTAACTGTATCGAGTGCAGCTAACACACAAAGTTTAGCAACTTTAAGAGCGAAGTCAGCACCTGTTACTGAATACGCCTTTACTTACACTGGTCTTCCTTTCTACATAAGCCCCTTTCAAAAGATGAATAGGACCAAACAAGTCGTATCTATTAATTGTTCCCTTAAAAAAAAAAAAAAAAAAAAAAAAAGACAAGGTTGCACCTACTTCGGAAGTGAAATCTGTGTTTCAAGAGCCAACTTCTTCCTTGGGGTTTAGTTCATGGTTCATGGCAGTCAGGCACCCGATATGCGGGAACTGCTGTTAGCATCACAGTGACCACTAATCGTATTCTAAAAACAGTGTGAATCGTGCAGCTCCGTTTACTGACGTCCCTCTTTCAAGCTGGTGGGTAACATACTTGCCTTAGAGAATTTCAGCTCTTCACCGTATTACAAGTTGCGTACATTTTTAGATTAAAGCTTCTCAACAGATGATACACGCATATGGTACAAAATTCACAAAAAGGAGGTGCGTACGGGAAACAGGTGCCCCAGCTACTGCGGTCTCTCCACGGGCAACCACCGTAACTTGCTTCCTGGGCCTTCAGGTCTTATTCTAATAGGCTTGCACGAGTTATCCCCTTTCTGCCTTTTCTTGATCTCACCGCCTGGTTTTGGGTTAAATACCACGACAGAGGTTGGCTGGAAGGAGCTATCAGCCAGCCAGAACAGTCCCGGGAGACTAGGATCTAAGTAAGAAGTTCTGGACAAAAAAGAGCAGGTCGGCAATAACAGAGAAGGAAAGATCACCTGGGAATCGAGCCTGGTTCCCGCTCCCGTCGTGGCAGAACTCAGGAGGACTGCGGTGCCCCGTGGGGCCCGTGCCTAAGTAGGAGCTGGGAGGCGAAGCTCTCCACCAGCACCACTGACAAGTGCAGCAGAAAAGCAAGACCCAACGCCCTGTATCCACCCAAACAGCTTCTTCTCGAGGGGTAGGGACCTTAGTGAAGGGTACCAACCACCAAATCCTGTCTGTGAATCAAGAGGAAGGTACCAGGCTTTCATGTCAGGAGGGGAAGGGGCCTCAGGCCAGTCAGCCCGGGCTGGGCATCAGAAACACCAGAAGGGGCTTTGCGCATGGAGATCGCAGCTCAGTTTTCTAGTGCAACACCGCATTTGCAGGTGGGGCAACCATGGCTTTCACGGGACTCATTCACATGCCCTCCCTGGGATTCCTGTTGGGGACGGTTCTTTTCAAGAAAGACAGCAGTAACACTCTAACACCCCCACTTCTGTGGGAACTTCAAAAATCTGAAACAGCACTAAACGAACACACGCAGACGCACACACACACAAGGTTATAACACACACACACCCTACCACTCCACGCTTATACGATCGGGATTGTGGTAAGGATCTTGTGCCATTCACATACTTCCCAAACCACATAGTTTGGATACGTGCCCTCCTTTACCTGGGGCTTAGGCTTTGAGAGTGTGTCCACAGGCACGGGCTCCCCGAAGAGCACACCTGTGAGACGGGTCGGACGAACTTCCCCTCGCTGATAAAGAACGAGGGCCCTGAGGCAGGTGGAAGTCAGTGGCCAGGAAGAGGCCAGGAAGAGACCAGGCCTCTGGCTTCCCCTCTGTGCCCACCCCCCGCAAAGCACCTTCCTTCGGCCGCCCTCTGCGTCCCTATCCCAGACAACTCCCCTGGGGCGGCACCGGCTCACCGCCGTCCCTCCCCTGGCTACAGCATCGTCTGCAGTTCTGCAGCGGCCATGACACCAGCAAAGGGAAGGAACGCGTCATCCGTGAACTCAAGCTGGGCGCACAAGGCTGTTCATCCCGTAAAGAAGCTAAAGAGGAGACGCCTGACAGGAGCGACTCAGGGACAGCGTGAAAGACAGAGGAGAGGAAGGCGGCCGATGACGAGCAAGCTCAGCAAGCTGACAACAGGCCTGGGTCAGACACCAGTACCCACGACTCCCACCGGGAGCAAAACTAGGTGGGAGAAGAGGGGGCCGTGGGGCACTCAGTACTTCAGGATCACGGGCTGCTGTGGAGTCACCGACCTCCTGTGCTCAGGCCAAACCAGGACTGACGCCAGCGCTCCAAGGACAGTCACCTTTGGCAGGAGACGTGACCTGTCCCATTAGACCGCTTGGGAAATACGAGCGCACAGACAGGCTCTGGAGAATTCGCTGAAATGCCCCAGAATGATGCAAAACACCCACGCAGGGGACCTCGGCCACACCGAGCTCCTTCTGTATCGAATATCGCTGACGGGATGGGATCAGAGCCTCATTAAACAAGCTCCAACCAGAACTGGCCACCCCGGGGTACTGTGTCCACAGCACCCTGTTCCCATCACTAGCCTGGTCTTCAGAAAGTTCAGTGACGCTGGGTCACAGACAGCATATGCCAACCTGGGAAGGAAAATCCCCTAGGGTTTCAAGGACCAAAGCACCGTTCCCCTTAGCATGGGTTTCTGTAACATGACGGCAGAGGAGGGGCCAAAACGCAGAGATTCCTGGTCCTGTGGCTCCTCGGGGCTGAGAGCCTCCCGGAGCCTCCTACCGGTGATATGGCGGCGCTCCGCCTTGCCTACGCCTGATTCCCCGGGCACACGCGAACCTTGGTCCCTCCATTCTCTCACTGAATTCTGCTTTTCTCAACATTCATGGGGCTGGGATCTCCTTTAAAATAGCAATTTTGGGGGTGCCTGGGGGACTCGGTCGAGAGTCCAACTTCAGCTCAGGTCATGATCTCAGGGTTGGTGAGTTCGAGCCCCGCGTCAGGCTGTGTGCTGACAGCTCAGAGCCTGCAGCCTGCTTCGGATTCTGTGTCTCCCTCTCTGTGTGCCCCTCCCCTGCTCACACTCTGTCTCTCTCTGTCACAAAAATAAACGTTAAAAAAAATTAAACAACAATTTTAAGCCTCCTAATACTCTGGGTTCAGAATTCCTGGAACGGGGAGGAGGACAATCCTATCTTCATTAGAAAGGCGTCCTCTAACACGTAAAAGTGTCACACATCTGGCCACGCAGCCAAACACATAAAACTTGTCTTCTTGTACCAATGAAGACGCACGGAGGGCTGAGGGGAGCAGAGGAAGAGGCTGGTTAACCGCCTCTGGGAAAGGAAGCAGGAAGAGGGATCGAGGACGGGGACGCTGCCCTGGACTGAGCATGCGTGCCCCCAGCCCTAACCCCCAGCGTGCTGGGCCGGGAGGCGGGGCCTTTGGGGAGTGACCGGCTTTACAGGACGCCCTGAGGGGGGGGGGGGCCCATATGGGATTAGTGGCCTCCCTCCAGAGAGGAAGGGGAGAGTCCGGAGCCTGCTCTCTGGGGGTGCGGGGAGGAGGCAGGGAGGAGGGCCCTCCCAGTCTCCTGACCTAGTTACTAAATGGTCAGCCGCCCACACCCACAAGGAATCAGTGAGGAGAGGCTCATACACCAACTAGCCGTTCCCAAGACTCGCTGGGATACACCTGCTCAGTCGTTAATACTGATGCTAGAAAGGCTTAGTGACTCACCAAAGAAAAGGCATGTTTTACCACCATCTAAGAGAAAAAAGGAAGAAAGAAAAAAGGCATAACAAGTGAATAAATCCGCCATTTCATTTGGCTTTAATGCAAAAGTCTCAGCATTTCCCTAGGGACGGCCAGAACAGAGCGATCCTCCCTTTCTCTAGATGCCTCCTTCACTAGACGCAGTCTCTTTTTCGGTCTGATGACCACTTACCCGTCGTATCAGCCCAATAGCACCCTCCTTCCTCCCGTGCCCTTTTACCCTGCCTTTCCTTAGAGACCCGCTTGGTTAAGGTCTAACGTTCTCTAGGACACTGACCGACAGTCACGCTCAATTGGACCTTCACGCACAGGGGGACGCAGGTGCCTACTTCGGGCATCTGAACCCCGGCGCTCGGGGAAGCCCATGGCCCAACGCTGGTACAGAAGAAATTCTACATCGGCAAACTAGTTCAGCGGACAGACACCGCCCACCAGGCCTGGTGCCGGGTGTTTCCGCGTCTCCCGTAAAAGGAGGCGGACTGCCCGTTGGACAGCTGAGGGACTGAAGCTCCCACAAAACGCAGCCAGATGGGCCTGAGTCCAGGGCTCCTCCCCGTCCTCAGGCTCACTGAGCAGTCGCTCGAGGGGACCACGTGTCACAAAGTCTGGGCAAAGCAGGTGGCGGTGAGGAGGGGAGGTGACACTACCATCCTTTGAAAGGTTCAGATTAATAGCACATTTTAGCTAACCACAATTATTCAAACCTTAAAGATTTAGCAAATTGTTTTCTGTGGACGTTAATTTTTACAATTCATTTAAAAATGTTTTCATGGTTTTTTCCTGATTTTTTATAAAAATAATTCTGCCATGACTAAAAATAATCTTTGAAACCCACATTTTTGCAATTATAGACACATACAAAATTAAAAAGGTAACAGGTGGAGTAGGTCAGTGGATGGATGAGGTTTTTGTTTTCTACGCATTAGTATGTATATACAGTATTAAGTGTGCGCGTATATACTTTTTCTTATATATATGTATGTCTATATATATATATATATATATATATACACACACACTGCCTTTTTTTTTTAAGTTTATTTATTTATTTTGAGAGAGACAAAGAGAGTGCCAGTGGGGCAGGGGGGGAGGGCAGAGAGGGGGATGAATCCCAAGCGGGCTCCACTCGGCCATCACGCAGCCCCGCAGAACCTGACGCGGGGCTTGAACGCAACGAAGTGCAAGATCATGACCGTGACCTGAGCCAAAATCAAGAGGTAGATGCTCAGCCAACTGGGCCACCCAGGTGCTCCTATATGTACTATGTCCTGCTTCTTGATCTGTTCATCGTGTGTCACAGACGTCCTCACGGGTCAACGAACGTGGCTGTCTCTCAGCTTCTCTAGGAGCTGTCCGGCATCTGACCCGTGCCAGCTTCGAACCTGGTCACCCAATCCCCACTGGAGAGTATTGAGGTTTTAGCTTTTATGAGCAATACATTCAACGTTCTTTACAAACAGTCTCCGCACATTCGTCTAATTGGATTTTCCCTTTCAAATTCATATCGTTATTACTGTAAGCTATTGCATAATATGAAACAAGTGTGTCAGAGAGAAACGTATAACCGCTCTGATAAAGCAGCCACCACTGAGGTCAACAGGGAACCGTGAACAGCAGCGCCCTCGTCAAACGTCCACTGTGACGTGTAAAATTCACCACCGTCCTGACGCCGTGATGGTATTTCTTAACTTCTCCTGGTAGTTTTATCCCCTGCGTATGTACTCAACAACGTGGCTGAATTTTTACGCACTCACGCGGTACTCCTGCTCCCACGTCCGCCTCCTCTGGCAAGACGCCGCCATACTTGTTGATGGGAGCTGTCCTCTGCCCGTTTTCACTGCAGTGCTCGGAATCACACACCGTTTACTCACTCATTTTACTGCTGACGAGCATTTGGATTGTTTCCAGTTGTGAGTAACGTTGCCATGCACACTGACACACACACCTTTCTATACGGCCAGGGTTGGGACGACGGAGACACAGAGAATACACATCTTAAACCTGAGTAAGTAACACCCATCTGCTTTTCTGAACTGGGTGTACGATTTAAATGACCACCAGCAGCAGCGTTTATGGAAGTTCCCGTTCCTCTAGTCCTACCAATTCCCGCAACTGTCAAATGTTTTAATTTGGCAAATCTGCTGAGTGTGGAAGATCATTTCATTGTCCCAGAAACGTCCGTTAAGCCTCTAACCCATTTTTTCTATTGACCTGCCTATTTCTTGTGGATTTGTGGAAGTTCTTTAAACATTCTGGACACTTTTCCTTTGTCGGTTGTAGATGATGAGTGTGTTCTCCACTCTCACAGCTGGTGGGGTCTCTGGATGAGCACAAGTTCTTCATTTGATGGCAGGCAGATTCTGGACCTTTCCTTTTGCACTGGTGCTCCTATCACTCAAATCCTCCCCTATACCAAGACCATACTGATAGTTCTGGACTACGTCCTAAAGAATACTGGAGCGTTTCATACTTAGGTCCCCAATCCACTTGAAACTGGGTGTGTTCAGGGTCCGATTTCATGGTTCGCCGTGGGGTGCCACCAATTTACTTACCTTGTTCTGCTGCGTCACTCAATCCCCCACTGTATCGGTTATTAAAGGTTTTCCTTTTCTCTGTAGGGGTCCAGATGGTAACTATTTAAGGCTTCGCGAACCCACAGTGTCACCTCTACTGCCTGTTGTGTTTTTCCTAAGCCTTCAAAAATGTAAAACACATTCTTAGCTGGGGGTCCAAACAAAACCAAGCCACATGAGAGGCCGCAGGCCACACTTTGCTGACCTCTCAGAAGAGCAAGCCCTCCTACTTCATTTTCCTTCAAAAGTCGCTTGACATCATTCGTCTTCAGAGGAATGTAAATCAAAACCACAATGAGAGAAACAGAAGAAAGTTGGAAGGCTTACACTTCCTAACTTCCAAACTTACTACAAAGCTACGGTAATCAAAATAGCGTGTGACTGACAAGAGGGTACACACACAGGCCAAGAGGACCGAATGGAGAACCTGGAAATAAACCCAACGTGTATGACCGACGGATGTTCACCCAGGGTGCCAAGACCACTCAGTGGGGAGAGAACACGGGTCCAACAAATGGGGCTAGAATGACCGAACGCCCACCTGCCTCACTCCACTGACAAAAGTTAACTCAAAAACGGATCGACCACCGAAACGTAACAGGACAAGCTAAACATAAGAAGGAAACAAAGGGGCAGATCTTTCAGGCTTGCATCTGGCAATGAATTCTTAGATTCGACACCAAAAGCATGACCAACAAAAGAAAAAAATAGATAACTGGTCTTCATTTTTTTTAACGTTTACTTTTGAGAGAGCGAACGTGAGTGGGGGGAGGGGCAGAGGATCCGAAGCGGGACCTGGGCTGTCAGCACAGAGCCCGACGGGGGCTCAACCTCACGAACTGTGAGATCACGACCTGAGGCGAAGTCGGGTGCTGAACCGACTGAGCCCCCCGGCGCCCCTCCTCCTCATTCCTACTTACGTCTCAAACCCTCCCTCTGGAATCACTTCCGTTTTGCTTCAAGTGGAGTCTTCAGGGTTCCTTCAGTATTTGTGGATGATAAACTTTCTCTGCCTCAAGAGGTCTCCATTCTGCCCTTAACCGTACACAGTCCTAGAGTAGTGGTTCTACCCTACCAGACTCCCACCGCAGAGCGTCATTCGCTCTTTGTGGCTTCTGCTGTAGCATCTGGGAAGAAAGCTGCCCAACCGTCCCTCCTTTTAAATTACACCTGCTGCGGACTCACGGGCCTCCCGACTGTGATCGGGTGTTTTTCTCTTCAGTGACTGTGTCTGCTCCAGCCTTCTTTCTGGAACTCGTGCCTGCACGCTCGTCAGACCTTCTCCCACCACACCCCATGCCCCCTCAACCCGCTTACGTGTTCTCCCCGTTTCCGTCTTTTGTCCTACATGCTTGAAATCTGCTTCCCTTATTTCTTCTTCTTTATTAACATTCTCTTTTATTGGGTTCACGCTACTGCCTAACACATCCACAGAGTTTCAATTTTGGTTTTGCATTTTTCAATTCAGTAAGTTCTAGTTTATTCTTTTGAAATATGTTAAGTCACTTTTGGCGTGCCTGGGTAACTCAGCTGGTTAATGTCCGACTTCGGCTCAGGTCACGATCTCGTGGCTCACGGGTTCGAGCCCCGTGTCGGGCCCTGTGCTGACAGCTCAGAGTCCAGAGCCTGCTTTGGATTCTGTGTCTCCCTCTCTCTGCCCCTCCTCTGCTCATGCTCTGTCTCTCAAAGATAAATAAACGTTTTTAAAAAATGTTAAGTTGCTTTTAATAGTTTCCAGTTTTTTTCTTAAAGAGATTTTCTAACATCTATTTTTTTAAACACACTAAGATCAGCTGTTCTAAAATCTGTGTCTGGTAAGTCCACTACCTAAACACTACGGGTCAGATTCTGCTGTCCTTTCTTCTGATTCTAGATATTATGCTTTGTTTCCTTGTGGCTCTGGCTATCCCAACCCCATCCTTAAAAACATCATTTCTGGGGAGTCTCCAGGCTTCAGGCCTAAAGAGTCTTTTCCAGAGAGGTTTCCGCTTGCTTCTATCAGGCACTCAGGCACACCATCTGGTGTCTCACTGTGAGGTAAGTTCACAGCAAGGGGGTTTCTCGGACGGCTCTTACGACGCGGAGAACCAAGCCCCCAGGGAGCCTGTCTACGGTGGGTTTCCTTGTGCCTCCTCCAAGCTGGGCCCTGGCTCGGTAGCCAGGCAGTGCTCTCCACTCCCCCCCCTCCCCCCCCCCGTCTGGGGGTCCACTTGCCGCTCAACCTCACCCTCAGGGGCCTCAGCTCACTACAGAGGCACTTCGGATCAGAGTCGTCAACTTTGGCAATCTTAAAGGTCGACCTCCTTTTGAGACCCTGAAAACTTAGGAAACATCGTGGTTCGGGTTCACATCACCGAACGTCTCAGGGACACGGCTGCCGGGGCTGCGCCTACCTCCCCGGGTCTCACCCTCAGGTGTGGCCTGGTGCGTCCTCGCCGCCTCCCCCGTCCGCACTTAGAGGCTTTCCCATGGTGGTTTTCCAACACTAGAGTTCTAAGTTCCCTTTGGCAGGAGTCTCTGGGTAACTGGTTCCACTGTAATTAGAAGCCGGAAATCTTATAGTTACTGCTGGAGAGTGACTCACGTCACACCCCTGCCACCTCTGTGTATCAGTACCTCCCTCCCGGGACCCCAATCAGACCAGGGTATTGGCCGCCACAGTCACGACCAGTCCGGCGGACGAGTGCGGACGTCGCTGTTGCTTTAATCGGCAGTCCCACGGTTAGCAGCAAGGATGGTGACTTTCCATCCTTCGTGGATTCGTCACGTACGATTCACGAGAACGTCTCAGGCTGCAGTTGTCTATACCCTCTTCACAGGGGGGACAAACACCTTTGTCACACGCTGCAATTTTTTCCCCAATTTGTCGTCTCCCTTTTAACTTTCTTTAGGCTGACGTCTGCCGTACAGAAGTTAAAAACATACATTCAAATACATTATCCTCTCCCTTGGGGTTCCTGGCCTTGTCATCGCACACAACGAACGACAGTCCGTCATTAATTCTACCCCCGTCACGCCCCAGAGACATTGCAGGTTCGCGGCCAGATCACCGCAGTAAGGCGAGGGTCAGAGTAAAGCCAGTCAAATGAATTTTTTGGTTTCCCACTGTGCCTAAAAACTGTGTTTACGCGGGAGTGTATTAAGTGTGCGACGCCATCAGGTCTAGGAAAACAAGATACGAGCCTGCAGCGGGCTGTAACCTTTCTGCCGGTGGAAGGTTTTCCTGGAGGCCGCCGGCTGCTGACCGTCAGGGTGGAGGTTGCCGGAGGCTGGGGTGGTTCTGGCAAGTTCTGAGGTGAGACGACCAAGTCTGCTGTGCTGACTCTTTCCCGAAAGGCCTCTCCGTAGCGTGCGAGGCTGTTCGAGAGCATCGTACCCACGGGAGCACTTCCTTGACGCCTGGGGTCCAGCCGCTCACCCTCCTGTGGCTTTAGCGACTCGGTTTACGCGCCGTTCTCAACCCTCTGGGGTCATTTCGCCCGTCCGCGCGGCGCCTTCACCAGGAGTGGGTTCCAGCTCCAGAAACCTCCTCACTTGCTCACCCGGAAGGAGCGCGGCCTCGTCTGGCGAAGCGTGAGACGGAAGCCGTCCGGCCCCCCCCCGCAGGCTCCGCCTCTGGTTCTGCGGTTTCCACGGACCTTCAACGTGTCAAGGAAGCGGTATGTGCGAAGCGCAGTAAAACGAGGTGTGCCTGTAGGAGGTCCGTTTCCACCCGGACCACCGTGGCTCCAGCTCACAAACCGTCCAGAGGCAGAACTTTACAGCACATTATTCACGGGGATCTACGTTAAAATGCTTAACACTTCATTTTTTCGTCCCCCGAAGGAGTAGATTTTAGAGGTCTGTGAGTACATAACACTGTTCATGATTAATGAAACGGGGGGAAGAAAGGCCGACATCATGAGCAGGAACACGTAAGTTCTCACCGGCCCGCGATCCAAGAATAGCATAACTTGGCTTCCTGCTTCTGTGTCCTCAGGCAAGAGCCACCCAGAGGAAAACTCGGTGCGCCCGCCCCCACGGTGCTCGGATCGGGACCCAGACAGGCCCTCAAAGGCTTGGGCTCCACGGAGTTCTCTGCGTTCTAATCCCGGCCAGGCCGCTCATTAGCCGTGTTACTGCAGATACATTTCTTCAACTCCCAAGCCTCACACCCTCTCAGTATCGAATAGGAGGATTTGGTTAGAGAAATTCTCAAGTCCTCTGACTTCAACAGTTTTAAGAAGGCTGAGTTTTCTCCTACGAATCACACTATGAAAGTTAACTTAGTTAGAAAGGTGACTGACTCACACACACACACACATACGCGGTACCAAACCAGGATGAGGAAAGTAACCTCTGGTCGTCCAGCACGTCAAAGAGAACTCCACTGTCTGTAGAAATTATTCACTAGTTTCTAACACTTCTGAGCTATTCTTTTAAGATAAAAAACGACGCACATACCTCTGTATCTGTACATGTGTATTTAGCTCTATTTGCAATTAGACAAAAGCGTGGGGCCTCCAGACGGGGGAGTACTGCTCAGAAATAAACAGGCAGGTCGCCTGGGGGCTCAGTAGGTTGAGCGTCCTGACTCCTCCCGACTCTTAATTTCGGCTCGGGTCATGATCGCAGGGTTCATGGGATCGAGGCCCACGTCAGGCTCTGTGCGGACGGCCCGGAGCCTGCTTGGGATTCTCTCTCTCTCTCCCTCCCCCACATGCACACTTTCTCTACAAAAAAAAAAAGAGAAGGAATCATCAGGCATACTACTGATAAACGATAAACGCAGCTGGCTGGCTGGCTCTCAAGGGCATCATCAGCCTCAAAAGTGCACACGCTGTACGACTGCATTTGTGCAATCTGGTGCACGGCAGGGGTGAGGGCCGCCAGGCACGGCTGGCGTGTGACTGCACCAGGGACGTCTCTGGGTGACGGAGGAGCTCCAGGTCAGTGTCCTGACCCCAGGGCCGATTACACGAATCCACACGCGTAACAGTGTGACACACGCAGGCACACACACTGCACCAACGGCAACTGTGTTGTCTTCTTCTTATGCTAGAGTCGCGTCTGCCGGGGGAAAATGGGTGAAGGATGTACTATCGCTGCAACTTCCTGTGAATTTATGATTTTTTCAGAATAAAAAGTTAAAAAAAAAAGCATTAGGGAAAACAAGCACCTGATAAGAGACTAATAGAAACCAACAGAAACTCGTTCCCACAGGAAGACAAGAAGTAAAGGGCATCACTAGCAACTCACACAAGGTAACGGTCAATGGCTGATAAACATACGGAACGAACTGACGGTCACGGAGCTCTTTTCACTGATCCACTGGTAACATGTAAGAAGAACGAAGCGAGCGCGTGGAGAGCAGGAAGAGAGCGGCTGGGGCTGGGAGCCCGCGCTGCACTGCAGGGGGAGGCACAGCCAGTGGGAGCGTGCAGGGGGGCGGTGCACCGACCGCAGTTCTCACTCAGCAAAGCCCGGGTCAACAGTGACCGAGCAGAGCTCTGCCGGTCCCCCTGCAGCACAGGAGGGCTGGCCTGGCGCTTTCCCGGGGTGGGGGTGGCGGGTGGGGGGGGACGTGCGGGCCTGTGAACTGCTGTGGCCTGCCCTCCTCTGCTCCAGATCTTTGCTCCCGCCCTCCTGCTCTCGAAACCTGAAGGAAATGAAGGGTGACCGAGCTTCCCAGAAAGACTGGGACGTGCGGTCTGACCCGTGTCTCCCGGCAGAGCCACCTCTGGTCACAGACACCGTGAGCACAGGGTTTACTTCCGTGGCTCCAGGGGCCGGTTCCAGACACACAGGCGGCCCAGGAGCCACTCGCAAAGAAGAGAAACGGACTCTCCGACAGCATCGTTTTAAAACACAAAGTAAGGGGCGCCCAAGTGGCTCAGTCGCTTAAGTGTCTGACTCCTGATTTCAGCTCAGATCATGAGCTCAGTTTATGAGTCTGGGCTCTGTGTCAGGCTCTGCACTGACCGTGTGGAGTCTGCTAGAGATTCTCTCTCTGTCTGTCTCTCTCTCTCTCTCTGCCTCTCCCCTGCTCTCTCTCTCTCCAAATAAATTAAAAGAATATTAAAGTATCAGGCTCCATATCAGCCACAGGGCTGACGCCTAGGGAATCCTTAAGCTTGGATGGGCAGTGAGACCAGAGGACCTCCAAATTCCTCTTCAGTTCTAAGACATACAGCCCTGACCACTTATCCCCTCCACCAAGATCATCCTGATTTGAGCCACAGCCCTGTCACCTAGATTACTGCAAAAGCCTCTAAGCAGGCCTCCTTGTTTCTATGACGGAAAGGGCCGCCAGAGCGATCCTGTTGAGATGTACATCAAATCACACCACACTTCCCCCCGAAGCCCAAGTCCTTCCAAGTGGCCCCTCATCACGCCCCCGTCCCCTCTCACCCCACCCGCTCACGTGGCTCTGGAACACAAAGCGTGACCCTGCCCCAGGGCCTCTGCACCGGTTAGTCTCCTGGCTAGAACACATCCCCCTCCCCCGGACAACCACAAGACCTGCTTTCCCACCTCCCTCAGGGCTTTCTCAAATGCCACTCAGGGAAGCTACCTCAGTTAGGGCTCCAAGCCCAGCTACGGAGGCTTTAACAGTATGGCCCAGGGTGTCCCCACTGTGCCCCGTGCCGCTTCCACTGTGGGTGTGCGCTGACCACCCAGGTTCTGGGCACCGGTCAGCAGCCTGAGCGAAGGAGGACAGGCTGGGGCAGACGTGGCCAGTCATTTTAAGAGCAAGACTGAGAAGTGAGTCCCAGGGCTACATTCAACCAGAGAGAGAGCGGAAAACGTAGCCTGGCTCTGCGGACACGTTCTCAACTCGACTCCCGTGACAGAAGGGAACGCAACTGGGGAAGAACCAGGAATATGCTAAGCGCCGCCCTGTTTACCCAGGTAGCCCCCCCATTCTCTATCCCAGGCCCCCCCACTCTGCTTATCCACCGAGGCTCTCCCCCCGCCCCCGCATTCTCTATCCCAGCTCCCTGCTCGTTCTCCTCTAACACACACAGCACACGTGCCCGGGCAGGCGGGGGCACGCACGACCGTCTCTTCTTATCAGGAAGTCCGCTCCACGCGGTGCCTGTTTGCTGCTACTTCCCGGGGACACACGGTGGCTGCTCCACAAACACTTGCTGAGCGAACGCGCTCCACACAATTAGAAAGGACACACGAGCCTCAAAGCCCGGCCGTGAGGTATCTCCAGCAGCCCGTATACTCAGAGGAGCCACCACACCACGTGCTCTCCCGACGGTCTCCTCGCTCAACACGGGGGCCAAAGGAACTTACGGACCCAACTCTCCCTCGCGGGGGCCCCGCACGGAGCACCGACCCCCACCCCCATCGTGTGGGAGGCGGAAAGGTCCCAACGGGCCTCTGGCACCGGCAGCCGCGCGTCTCCGTCAGGAACTCCGGGCCGCTGAGGGCCCGCACGCAGCAGGGGACTCCGCTCCCGCCACACTCACGAGCACGTCGCCGTCTGGGGCGCACGTCCGGGCAAGGAGCCCCGCGGAAGGTCACCGCGAGGGCCCGGACACAGGCCCTCGCCGCCCTCCCTGGACTGGCCGTCCTGCCACTTGTGACACGAGGGGAGAAGATGGCGCCCCCGTCCGGGGCTTCCTGCCACGTGCAGCCAGAGGTCACGGAGGAGCGGACACCCAGGAGCACTGAGCCTCTGCCAACAGCAGGAGACCCGCATCCCCAAAGCAGAAAGGTTGTCCGGAACGCCCCAAGTTGCACCGCAAGGAGCATCAGGCGCTGAAGGCTCTGTGCTCGCCCACCTGCTGGGGGCCCCCCGTCCCCCTCTGGCCTGACACCTCCCGGGACAGCTCTTTAAAGAAGCACGACCACAGGGCATCTCGAGAGCAGAGCGAAGAGGAAAAGGCCAAAGGATTCCGGGGACGTCGGGCGGGCCGGGCGGAGCGCAGGCAGACCAGCCACGGAGCCTTCAGAGACCGGCGGCGAGCGCCGTGTTCCCCCCAGACAGCCCGCGGACGCGACCTGTCGTTTCCCAGGCACGCCGCCACCCCAGGCCTCGCTCACCGGCCAGCCACCAGGGAGCCGCCAAGCCGTGAGGGCACAGGTCCTCCCTAGCAGGAAGGGCCGGCTGCAGGGGGCCGCGCCCATCACGGCCGGGCCCCTGGTCTCCGGCGCGCTCGAAGCCACGGAAGTTACTGTGGCCACAAGGCGCCTCGTCCTCCGTTTGGCCTGGCTCTCTGCCGTCTCAGAGCCTTCCTGAGAAAGCTCGCGAACGTGAACCAGGGCGTCCGGCCTTTTTGAAAGGGGGCCGGTCCGATCTTTGCAGAGATGGAGGAAGGGGCACGCGGCCTAACCGATGTTTGCCGCAGGAGGCAGAGGAGGACGTGGGGCCCTACTCTCCCAGGGCCCGACGGAGGGGCGTTCCCAGCCCGAGGGCTCGCGAGCCGCGTCTCTACAGCCCTTCCACGGCTCTAGCGTCCATGGGGTGAGGGCCTGGCAGAGCAGGCGACGAGGCAGGGCCGACACGGATCGTGGCCGTGCAGGAAGTCAAGCCCTGGGGGCCACAGAAGGTGAGCACGACACGGGTGGGTTTTCCGTCAGGCGCCAGGCTGCTGCGTCCAGAGATTCTCTTGATGGCGTAAAGTATAAAATCATAAATCATGAGCCAGTAGGTAGTATAAAGTTACCCGAGGCCACAGGTCATTTCCCTGTTAAACTGTCACACTCGGAGGACTGTCAGGGGGCAGCACCCGCACACGCCCGTGACCAACAGCTGTCCTGTCCATCTGCAGTTCAGCCGGTGCACTCAGCCTCTCCGAGCTCCTCTGCTGAGGTCGGGAAGACTCGATTCCTTTAAACGTGACGGGGGGAAAATAAGTCTCTGTACTAAGCAGAAGCCTTTCATTTCCAGGAATCAAGAAACCCGGGGCCGTCAGCGTAAACGTGCTCCTCTGAGCGGAGCCTTCGATGCCGTCTTCAAAGCAGGAGACAGACAGACGACATCGTCAAGCCAACACACCGTCCCACCCCTTTGAAAGAGGAACGGAAAGGATGCACCGAGTGTCCACGGTCGACGTGAATCGTCCTGTGTGCGTGCCACACGTCCGCCCGCGCGGCCTCCCCGCCATCTGCACGGATGCTGGGCTCACAATCGGACGACGGGAGGTCACGTGGAGACTCAGGGGACTGTCCGGTCCTCTGAGCGCGAGACGGTGCGCCTGACCTAGGGTCACACCAAGCCGTTTCCGGAGCCGTTGGGCCACAGTCTCGAGAGCACACTGGCTGCCTTCAGGCAGGCAGGTCGGCACCCGGTGAGCCCCTGGCTGCTCACACGGGTCAGGGTCGGGGGAGCTGGTGACGAACACGAGGTAGACTACATAACGAGCAGTCGTGCAGAAGCAAACGCCCCAGCAGCGGTAAATCCGAAGAGGTGGGACCGAGTGTCAGAACCACTGGTGCTCAGGCCGCGGTTCTCAGTCTGTCACCGGGCCTTCCGAGGGAGCCCAGCAGCCGGCCTCCGCCTGCCCACCACCGAGCCACTTCTGGAAACCCGAGAGCGGCTGCACGCACACAGCGGTTCTGCGGCTCATGGGGGTCCTGCGCTGCTCCGCACCGCCCCTCGTCCCCGGGCCGGAACGGGGTGGACAGGGCACCCAGGCCAGACCGGCGGCCTTCCCCGGCCACTGAGCCCGGGCTCCTCCCTGCTCCCGCAGTGGCTACGCTGGTGAGACCCTGTTGTGTCGCCGCCGCCTCGTGACCACAGGGGAGGCGAACCGGCCTGAGCAGGAGAAGGGGGACGGTGCCAAGGAAGGCCCAGAGGGGTTCCCCGGTGGCCTCACGGTCCTGCACATCTGCCGAATGCCCTCCCCCCCCACCCGGCTGCCCCTCACTCCCATCTTCACACAGCTCCCCCATGAACACCTCCCCTCATCCCTCCCTGCCCGGCTGGAAGTGCCTATTTTCTCCGTTTAGGCCTAACGTAGCCTGTATCTTCCTCAATTATATTTCTTGGCACATTTCACTGCAATTATTTGTTTGTAAGTGTGTCTGTCTCACCAGCTTTCAGAACAAATGGGACTCGACCTCAGCACAGCGCCCGGCACGCAGAGAGGGCTAAGTGAGCGCCCGCCTGCCACATGGCCCAGCAAGGACCACGATGTGCAAACTCACGGTCACTATCGGGGCGGAACTTGTACACAAAGGACAACGTGCCCACCTCCGCTGTACTGTAGTAACGAACGAGACCCTAATTTCAAAGGTATCACAGAAAGCAGGTAAGTGGTGAATACATTATCCATATTCTATATTACAGGCACGTGAATTAGCACGTAAATCGCAAAATTCATTTAAAGACCCAAAACTGTCTTTAGCTAGCACAAGGTCACAGGCAGAGACGATACTTACGTTCGTCTACCTACGAGGAAACCTCTGGTGTGCCTTGCTACGTCTCAGAAGCGCTGTGAAAGGTAAGATCTAACGTAGTGCGGTCGTGCGCTTTGTTTCTGAGCTGCAGAGCTTATCAAATTCCGCGTGTGACTGGCAGTCAGCCTCAGGGACCACACAGAAGGGCCAGGCGGCCTCCTCTTTGGAGCGGGAAGAGCCCCGGCCTGCACACCCACCCTGCTCTCCGCCGAGGAGGAAGGGCCCTCACACGGCCGTCACCAGACTAGGCCTTTCTCCTCCCTCTCCCTGGACTGGCAAGTAAACCCAGAGGGCAGAGGGGACAGGAACAGTCTAACACCTGGTGGACAGCAATTCTCAAAGCAGCTGGATCTCTCCAGTGAGAGACTGTCAAGGGCCTGTCACCTGGGGAGGAAAAAAGAAAAAAAAAAAAAAAAAGAAAACCAAGTTGATGAAGCATCACCCTGGAAAGGATGTGACGCTTAAGAAAGGTCCCCAGAGGAGAGAGAGCAAGGTCGGACTGCAGATGGGGAAGGGAAGGGCCTGGTCATGCTGCACGGAGATGCTTCTGTTCCCCACGGCGGGCCCTGCCTGCACGCCTCGGCAATAATGACCACGAAGGCCTACTGTCCCCCATTTCAATCAGATGCTCTGATTTTTAACTTATTTTTTAACTTTAGGGGGGCAGGGGGAAGGGAGAAAATGCCAGGCAGGCTCCAAGCTCAGTGTGGGGCCCGACGCAGGGCTCAATCCCGTGACCGTGGCATCATGACGGGAGCTGAAATCAAGACTCAGATGCTCACCCGACGAAGCTACCCAGTTGCCCTAATTTTTATAAAAAAAAACACACAGAAAAGTACAAAGTAGAAGAATAACAAATACTGGGCGGCTCAGTCGGTTAAGCAGCCGACTCCTGATTTCAGCTCAGGTCACAATCTCACAGTGTGTGGGTTTGAGCCCCGTGTCGGGCTCTATGTTCACTGTTTGGAGCCTGCTTTGGATCCTCTGTCTCCCTCTCTCTGCCCCGCCTCCGTGCCGTCTCTGTCAAATAAATAAATGTTCAAAAAAACTGAAGAAAAAAACCCAAACAAACACCTGGGGCGCCTGGGTGGCTCAGTTGGTGGGGCAACCGGCTTGGGCTCAGGTCATGATCCCACGGTTCGTGAGTCTGAGCCCCGCGGTGGGGTCCGTGCCGTCAGCACAGAGCCCGCTTCGGTTCGATCCTCTCTCTCTGTCCCTCCCCCGCTCGTGCTCTCTCTCCCGCTCAGAAACAGACAAACAAACGAACAAATAACAAATACGTCCCTACCACCCAGTGAACCAAACCCAGGGGCAGCTACTCCCGGTTACGGCGGCCGTGAAGCCTACAGGACTGCCGGGAACAGTACGCCCCTCGGGCACTGCGTCTTCGGGGAGCCCGGCTGCTGGGCGCGCAAGTCGGAAACAGAGGCCAGGACCCACCTTGCACCAGTTTCACCTGACCCCACGCCGAGGTGAGGTCTAGACTAAAGGCTCTCAGGGACAGACTATTGTTGGCCTTATGACTGCCATACCCCAGCCTATCACACCCGTGGCCAGCACAGAAGGTGCTCCTTAAGTGTTGGATGAATGAATGGAGTTAGAAAGACGCAGACTGGCTTCTGAGGCCCAAGTCGCTCGCAGGGATTACTACGAAGACGGGCTGTGGAAGCCATAACCTCTGCGGCGTATTTCCACGTCCTTCCCTGCACGAGGCCCCGACCTCAGCTGGGAGGCCCCTAGCTCGACATGACTGCCCCCCACGTGACTGTGGAACAAGGCAGACAGGAGTCTGGCAAAACCACCCCCACACCACCCTCCCTGACGGAAGGCTGACCAAGCGAGAGCTCTGAGTAATCGGCCGTGGATGCCTACATGTGCCTCTCCGGTCAGTTCTCGACGGGTAGTAGTGATTCCACGTCCTTTACAGGGACAAAGACTCAAACCCCAGTGTTACACGGAGATGCTGTGTTCCCCAGCCGTTCCGGATGTTCCTGCCCCTTAGAAGATTAAGATTTCTTTCTGTGACGACTGCATCTTCCAGTTCTGTCGACTGTTCCACCGTAATTTTTGTTTTTATTTTTTAATTTTTTTTTAACCTTTATTTATTTTTGAGACAGAGAGAGACAGAGCATGAATGGGGGAGGGTCAGCGAGAGAGAGGGAGACACAGAATCCGAAACCGGCTCCAGGCTCTGAGCCGTCAGCCCAGAGCCTGACGCGGGACTTGAACTCACGGACCGCGAGATCATGACCTGAGCCGAAGTCGGCCGCTTACCAACGGAGCCACCCAGGTGCCCTTCCACCGTAATTCTTGAAGTTAACTTGAAAAAGCATGTCAAGGTGAGAAATGTCCCCGGTTGGATCCAGCGATGGGTATTAAGGCGAGTGGGCAAAAGCTTCAGGGGCAACAGGACACCTGCATCGCCTCAAAGCACCCCCCCCCCCGCCCCCCGCCCGCGTATATGACAGTACCCGGGAGCTTGAGAAAGCTCCCGACAGTACCCAGGAGCTGAGAAACCCAGCAGCCACGGCCTTCACTGAGCCACGAAGGCTCGCGTCGCTACGAGGGGGCACACCATCACTTCCGCAGTTTTTTGGCCAAAAACGGACAATCTCGTCCTAACAAGGAGGAAATACCAGACAAACCCAAGTAGGGACATTCCACAAAATAACTGATCGGTGCTCTTTAATAGTGTCAAGGTCACAGAAACCAAGGAAAGACGGAGGACCGCCACTGACGGGGGACTGTCACTGACTACAGACTACGGCAATGTGGGGTCCTGAGCCGGATCCTGGCACACAGGGAGTCCCCAGTGGAAAACACTGCAACCGGAAAAAGGTCTGTTGTTTCATTCACGATATGGAACCAACACGAGTCTTCCGGTCACGGCGGCCGTGCTACGGCTGTGGGACAGGTCGGCCTTAGGGGCGACGGGGTGAACAGCATATGGAAACTGAACGGAAAAAACGACCAGGCAGGCCACATAAATACATGACAAAAATACAAATAACTCATTAGAAAAAAGCGGCAAGAGCACCAAAGGCATATCCTAGAAGGCACACAGCCGATAAGCATCATCAGGGGAATTTCAATGACACCACGAGAAGCTACTATCACAATTTTAAAGCCAGGTAACGCTAGTATCAGCGAGGACGAGAGCTAACGGGGACCCTTTTCTGCTGCTGGCAGACGTGTTACAGGGACGACCACCCTGGAACATGACCTGCTGCATCTGGTCCATTTGGAGGCATAGGCGTCCGCGGACTGGGCAGCCCTCCTCACCCGGTCCGTGTCGCAAGGAAACCCCCGAACACATGCGTCTGGAGACACACAAGAGA
Source organism: Panthera leo (assembly GCF_018350215.1). Lineage (NCBI taxonomy): Eukaryota > Metazoa > Chordata > Mammalia > Carnivora > Felidae > Panthera > Panthera leo. The sequence goes on from NC_056694.1 coordinate 2,156,759, forward strand.
GACCACAGCAGTTGTGTGTGGAGTGGCAAAACACGGAAAACAGTTCCCAAGCACAGCTTTGAGAGAACGGACGGATCCTGTTTATTCCCGCCGTGGACAGACGGCCGCAGAGAAAATGAAGGAACCACAGCCACACCAGCAACGCGAATGAATTCCGAAATCGCAAGTCACAGGAGAGCATATTCACTATGAAACCATTTATATAAACTTTGAAAGTAGACAAGACGCTTTAAAAATACATCTTGTAGCAAAACTGTCAAGAAAGGGACTGATGGTTCAAAACGTGGGGTCCCAGCTCACAGGGGCAAAGGGAGTGAGAGTCACAGGTGCTTCTGGCCCCCCGGGGTGTGGACGGACGGACGGACGGCGGGCACAGCTGCTCCTGTTACGGGGAAGTCTGAAGCCCTGTCTAGAGCGAATGAAGGGTCGTTAGGGAAAAGCCAAACGCAAACAGGCGTGTCTTCAATGAATCTAAATGACAAAGACGACCAGGCATGTTTCAAAACTTTTGGACATTAAAACGGAAGGAAAGAACCCACAGAAAGCAAGCGGACGGTTCGGATTAGCAACCAAGGAGCTGATCTGGAAGGAGACGGTCACCACCTGCCAGCCGGGAGCTGCACCGTACGAGCCGGAAAGCGGTTTCAAGGAGACGGTAACTTCCCACCATGAACAAGGCCTGAACATTCTAAGCCCCGAGAGTTACACGGAGCTTTAACAGTACGTTGTACTCCTTGTACTTACTTAGCCAGAATGAATGAAAATTGCCCCTGCTGAACCATTTAGATAGCTTCATTTGCCTCCAGTGTGTTTGCTGTTGGTGGTGTTGAATATTAGGATGTACAGCAATTTGCAGCTTGCCTGTACTTTGACAGTTTTTAAGGAACTTCTGAAGGCCAAGACCGGTCATGAAAATCACGATCGTGTAGCCTGGGGGAGGGCTCACTCACCAGCTGGAACTCGCTCCTCCGGCTAAAAGCCTCCCTGATGCCGGAGTCCCTCCAGAGAGCGCTCAGGGCGGGGACGTACAGCTGGAAGGTGGCAGGCTCCACGGGCAGCCCCGCCTTGTTCTCAAAGGCCAGGAGAAACATGCCATGCTTCTCATTTTCCGAATGCTGCCACGGGATGCCCAGCTTGTCTCGCGCATCCACGAGGACCCTTGAGCCCTAGGAGATAAAGGAGACAGAGAGGGTTTAATTACACTCCCAAGACCGCACCACGACAGAGAGCCGCGGCACAGGCCTTGACCGTCACGCGGCAGCAAACTCACAGGCTATCAACCAGGGTCTGTGTCCTGCTTCGTTTGGTCAAGTCACCCGTGTCTCAACTCGCTGAAACCTGGCAGCTCCTCGACACCAGGAGGACACGACGGTCTGAAAGCCTGGAGCGAATGGGCGAGCCACCAACAGGTGGCCAGTAACCACCAGACGGGACAAAACCGAGATGCACAAGCCGAGCGGCCTGCCCCCCCCCGAAACAGGGGCCCGTGGGCACATCCTGGATTGAATGCCTCCACTGTTAGTGATGAGGAGAGGCTGTTTTTCATTATTTGGCTTACTTCCTCACTGTTAGAAATAGAGTATTCTTGACCCCTTTCTTACCTCACAGGTTAAGAAAGGGGATGGAGAAACAGCCCCAACCCAGGTAGGTGTCCAGTCTGCGGGGGACACTGTCCTGGGGATAACGGCCCCACTGGGCAGTAACGAGGTCCAGTTCATCATTCTCACCCCAGTGCTTCCAAATTAGCAACACCGTATGGAAGCAAGTTTCTGAGTTCTTCTGAGGGGACCCAATGAACGCTCTCTGGCACCGTGAATCCTGCGGGGGGCAAAGACCAGCGGGGGGCCTGTCTGGAAAAGCCTTCACAGGCTCAGGGTGGTCTGGTGGGGCCTGGAACGACAGGGGGCAGTAACTCGTCTCCTGGCACAGAGAACACCAGGACCTCACTGCTACTGGGCACTTGTTTTAAAAAAACAATCAGGGCACCTGGGAGGCTTAGTCGGTTGAGCTCAGGTCACGATCTCGCCATTGACGAGTTCGAGCCCCGCATCAGGCTCTGTGCTGACAGCTCGGAGCCTGGAGCCTGGAGCCTGCCTCGGATTCTGTGTCTCCCACTGTCTCTCCTCCACCCCTCCCCTGCTCATGCTCTGTCTCAAAAATAAATAAACATTAAAAAATAATAATAGTAACGGCTTTATAGGATATATGTCACATACAATCCCCCCATTTAAACTGTACAACTCAGTGGAAGTTTCACGTCCAACAACTTGGGTCAGAGCGGATTCATTCATCATCGATTGTGGCTTCCTTGTATCCCTGCTGTAGCATGTGTGGTGCCTACAACTTTCGTTTCTGCATTGAAACACTGAGCCGAATGGTAACGGGGACCAAAAAGAGTAGTGCAATTTGTCCTCCAGGTCTAGACCAGGACTGTCTGGTGACCGATGTTCCTGCGAGTTCCCTCCTCGGGGCCCACACTCGTCTGCCATCCGTAACCAGGCCCATTTCTACTGATCCACAAACACATGTCCAAGGCTCACAGGCACCATGGGTAAACAGGTTTATGAAGCAGAGTCTGATCTGTAGAAACTCGGAATCTAGCTAGGGAAACAGACCTACGAATTAAAACAATTGATAACCATTCACCATAAAAATACTCAGAAAACTAGGAATAGAGGAGAACTTCCTTAACTTTGAGAAGACTCACAAAAACTGACAGCTAATGTCATAATTAACAGTGAAGGACTGAATCCTTTTCTCTAAAATCAGGAACAAGAGAAGGCGCCCACTTGTGGAGGTGCCAATGAATACAGTACTGGTAGTTCTAGCCAGTAATGGCAAGGTGAAGACATACAAGGTACAGGGATCAGCAAGAGGGAAAAATAAAACTGAGTCTATTTGCAGATAAAATGAAATGATGGTCTATGTGGAAAATTCCAAGGAATCTACCAAAAAAACTTCCTCGTGAATTCATTCAGCAAGGCCGCCGGATGTAAAATTAACCTATAGAAATCAACTGTCTTTCTACTTACTAGCAATGAACGTGTGGAAACTGTAATTTAAAATGCCGTATCAACAATCACTAAGAAAGTAGAAATCGTATAAAACATGTCCAGGACCTGTATGTTGAAAACTACAAAATGTTGACGAAAGAAACCAAAGTGAACCTAACAAATGGAGAGACATACCATGTTCATGGATTGGGAGTTTGAAAATAGTAAATATTCTCTCTAAATTGATATACAAGTCTAACACAATTTCTATAAATCCCAGCAAGATCTTTTAGGGGCACGAATATGGATATATGAGTGTTGTATATAGACGTGTGTGTGTGTTTGTGTGTGTCGTGTGTGTGTGTGTGTGTGTATAGCTATCCTAAAATTTTTGGGAAGGTACTAGATTAGCTGCAACAATTTAGAAAAAGAAACTCAGTGAAAGGAATCACTCAATTTCAACACTTACTATACAGCTATGGTAATCAAGATTGTGCGGTACTGGTGACAGGACAGGAACAGACACAAAGATCAACTGAACATAACTGAGAACCCAGAGATGGCCCCACATAAGTGTGGCCCACTGAGTTTTATAAAGATCCAATTACAGAGAGGGAGAACAGCCTTTTCAACAAATGGTGCGGGAGTAACTGGGCATCCACAGGCAAAGGAAAAAAGAACCCTGACCTCCAACCTCACATTTTATACAGAATCCACTCAAAAGGCAAAACTAGAACATAGGAGAAAATCTTCCGGATCTACAGCTCGGTGAATATTCCTAGGTGACGCAATGCATAATTTATAAAAGAAAACATCAAGAAACTGGACTTCATCAAAATTAAAACTGCGCTCTGCAGAAGACTCTCTGCAGAGGCTGAAAAGATGCTCTATGGACTAGGAGGCAATACCCACCACACACCCGACAAAGGACGTGAGTCTAGAATTTATACAGAACACTCAAAACTCAACAGTTAGAAACACAATCCAGTTAGGAAATGGGCAGAAGACATGATGAGACGTTTCGCCAGGGAGCACACACAGAGAGCACGCAAGCAGGTGAGAGACCAGATGTTCAAGGCCACCAGCCATCAGGGCAAAGCAGGTTAAGACCAGAGAAGGTACCGTTACACAGTATTCAAACAGCTGAAACGAACAAACAAAACCAGTGACAACACCAGAGGGTGGTGAGGGCGCAGAGATATTTAATCTCTCATACATTGTTGATGGGATCTGAGGCGGCACAGCCACTCTGGAAACCGTTTTCCGGTTTCTTAAAAAATTAAACCTGTATTTATCAAACAATCCAGCCATCTCACTCCTGGGCACTGACCTCAGAGAAATGAGAATTTACGTCCGCACAGAAACATGTGCAAGAATGTTCATAGCAGCTTTATTCATAACAGCCTAGAGCTGGAAACAGCCCCAAAGTCCTTCAATAGACAAATGGTCACACGCTGTGGGGCCCCCGTACCAGGAAAAAGGACATGGCAGTAAAAGGGAATGAGCACTTGATTCATGGGACAACCTGGACGGGGCTCAAAAAAAAAATTATGCTGAGTAAAAAAAAAAGCCAGTCTCAGAAGATCACATGCTATGTGATTCTGTGTAGAGACTATTCTTGAAGTGACAAAATTATAAAGACAGAACACAAATTAGTGGCTGCCAGGGACTGGGAACGGCAGAGGAAGCAGGACGGGGGCGGGGGGGACGGTCCCAGGGTAGCTGGAGATCTACACACACACCCACACCCACACACAGTAACAATGTCAATTTCCTGATCGTGATAGTGCACTGGAGTTCTAGAAAATGTAACCACTGGGGAAAACCGTGATACCTCTCCCCTGCTATCTTTGCAAGTGCCTGGGAACCTAGAATTACCTCAAAATATATTTTTATCTTATTATTTTTTAAGTTTATTATTTATTTTTGAGAGAGCGAGCACGAGCGGGGGAGGGGCAGGGCGAGAGGGAGAGAGAATCCCAAGCAGGCTTTGCGCTGTGAGCATGGAGCCCGACCGGGGTGGGGGTGCGGGGGGGGGGCTCGATCTCACGAACTGTGAGGTCATGACCTGAGCTGAAATCCAGAGTCAGACACTTAACCAACTGAGCCACCCAAGCGCCCCCAAAACGTTGTTTCAAAAGCTAACTAGCAGCCATGACAGTAAATGTTCCGATTTCGTGGTGTGGAAAGGTAAGGTTCACCAGGGGAGGGGGAGGAGGGTGGAGATCAGCAGGAAAATGAGATGGATGGGTCTCAGCAGAGCCTGAAGCGCAGGTTAACTTCAACCTGGCACCAATGGACTAGCACCCACCCAGAGGAAAACCGGACTTGAATAAATCCTCAGCTCTCCTTCCTCTGGGTTCCAACCACCCCATTCCTCCCTCTGGGTCCTTCCCGTCTCCCCATTTTCTGACAACGTCACACCAAGCTCCCGCCTGCCCAAAAGGACAGTCTCGAAAAGCTTCAAGAACCCAAGAGAACAAACATGTTTCACATTTTCCACATTACGCGGGACAAGAAATATCTGAGTACAGAGAAGGCAGAGGAGACCTCTCTGGTGAGGTTCTTGGCACAGGGTCACAGCACCCTTGTGGAAACCAGACAAAGGCTCCCACCGTCCTCGCACACAAGGCCCCTCTTCCGGCAGAGGGGCTGGGTCGGGATTTGAGCCCTCCCCCAGGCCCAGCCCCAGCCCCAGGTCAGGTGACCAACCCAACTACCTCTCCTGAAAATCCAGCCCGCTCAAGTTCAACTCAGGAAACGCGGTCTGACACACAGTGCCCTTTTGACACATCAAAAAGTCCGGCTTGACAAGGAGCGCATCCTCACTCACACGGTAAACTGAACCTCTGCTCCCTGGGGGTTTCATTTTCATGTGTCGGAGATGAAGGCAAGGAATCAAAACGGACTTGGAGGCCCGAGCGATCGTTTCCAAGACTGCTTTCAACACTGCACCAACCAGGCCTTGCCTAATTACTGGGGTGAACACAAGTTTGGCTTAAAACACCCTGGTCTATCCAAAAGCAGCCTGTGTTCCCACCACACACTACCACCCAGGCAAGCTTGGACACGGTCCAAATGAGCTTCACCCAGACACGAAGAAAAGGCTCCTTATTTCTCTCTCTTTAAAAACCCAGGGAAAGTGAGAAAACTGCTGACGAACTTTGAATTACTCTGGTTAGCTAGAGTCGTTTTCTGTATCGACGTCTCTACATATGGAGGAGAAAAGTACCGAGAAAAGAGAGGTCTCTTTTGCCTTTTTAAGTTTGTCCCAGTGAAGAACCATTCTCTGCCACCTTTATTCCGAACACCGAAAATGGAGATCACGGAGAGGTTTCCCCTTTGGGGCATCTGCCTAAAATCAGGGCCCACTTTTTCTTCCTTTTTAGACAGAGTATCAAGTCTTGGGAATGTTCTGCCTACTGTGCTTTTGCAGAACGGATCGGATCGTTACAGGTGTCACCACCATTGTTTGGAGCTGCAGTGCTTCCAAGACACCAGAATATAGGAGGCAGGCTGCAATTAGCACCTTGCCTCATTGTTTCCCACCAAAGACCTACTTCCTGAAACGCAAAGCCGAGAAAATCCTAAAATCCATATGTACTCAGTAAGAAAAAGAGGAGAAGTGAAGGGAGAAGGCAGTCTGCTTGTGTCATTCATCGTTCTCTCAGTAACAATGTTACCCAAGTATTCACTTTTTGATAACCATACATTTTATTCAGTTACCTAAGGCGAACAGTTAAAAGTCTGAAGCTGTTTGGTGACTTCATCTCAATACTATGTAACACTTCAAACTGCTCAAAGCACAGTTTTAAGACGACTTCTAAATCCAGCCACTGAAACTTCTGGTCAAAGAACAGAGTCCCGGTCTGCTGGGGATGTACAACTGGGTGGGTGGGGGGGGGGGGGTTCAGCTTTATTGGATGGAGACCCAAGACGGCAAATCCTGTCATCTCATTTCAAACTACGTGTGCTGAGTTTAGCCCCCAATCAAAGCGAATCTTTTCGGCTACTTCTCACTCCTCACTAAGCTCTTCCCACAGCAAATTCCAGAGCCCAGACACGCCTAAAACGCTGGCAGATCAAACGAGCTGTTCCTGCAGAAGGAAGGCCGCAGGTGCGCGAGGAACCCGGCGAGGCCCGAAGGTGCTCCCCACCAGCAACAGCCCATCTCCTCGGAAAGCGGCTGCTGCTATTTTTGAAACCCACCAGGGCCGGGTTGTGCGCCTTTGGCCACCGTCCAAATAAAAGAAACGCTGCCAGAAATGTAAACAGGATACACTTCAACTGCACGAGTCCAGCAAGGAGGGGCCGAGGGCTCCTCGCAGACTCTCTCTGGAATGAAGGGGAGGAGAGCTCCGAAGTCAGAGGTCAGAGCAGCCGCGAGGGAGGGACGGGGAGCACCGGTACTTCCGGGGCAGACACGACAGCACCCCCCTCGTCCAGCCCCCGCCCCCACGGTGCCCCCTCCCCCCCACCGTGCGCGTGCGCTTTGGGAACAAACGCACTAACAGACGTTCCTCCCACCCGCAGAGCTCGCCCTTCAGGCAGAGACAGGCACCAGGGAAGGGGTCAAGAGCCAAAGAGGTGGTAAGTGTGGCACCTGCCCGAGGGCCTTCTAGAGGGAGAAGCGGCACAGAGGCAGGAGAAGGCTCGTGCGTGTGGAGGATTTACTCGCAGAAGCAGGAAACCAGGAAAGGTCCGGAAGGAGCGGCTGCGGCAGGTGCGGTGGGCGGGGCAGGTGCAGGTTCAGGTGCAGGGGGGCGGTCGGAAGGCCACCCCCAAGGAAGAGGGGAGCAGCCCCCAAACGCGGAGGGCCGTAACCACACCACCAAGCAGCTCTCCACGTGGAGTCCAGAGGAGGGTCTGGCTCGGCCCGGGGGGTGGGGTGGGGGGGGGCCTGGGTAAGCGGAAGGCAAACTAGATTTAACGGGACGGGAAACCCGAGGCAACGCTTCCAGGAAACGGAACGGTCAGAGAAACCCTGGGTTGAGGCAAATGCAAACTGTCGTCTGGAGGGTTCTCCGGCACCCGGGGAAGGCTGGTGCTCCTGGAAGCTAAAAAACACATCCAGAAACAAACAAGGAATTCAGCATCAGCTCAGAATTCCTCACATCTCCTCCGGTGGAATGTGAAAAGCCACGCCGCATCTCACAGCTCAAGAGCCAGCAGGCCGGGGACTTGTGAGGTCACCTCCCAGAGCCACACAGAGAGCAGTCTCTCCTCTTCCTGTTCAAGGTGGAGGCCCCAAGCCTGGAACCCACTTGGACTAAACATTCACTAAACGTTACACGGACAAGCTCTAGCACCAGGGGGAGCAGAGCCTTCCTGGTCAAGTACAGAAAATAAGAAAGCAATCTGAGAATAATACTAAATATGATTCCAAGGGGGAAAACGTCCCACAAACACCACAAACAGGTAACACGGCTTAATGCACTAATTCGGTGCTTTCACAATTCAAATTTCAGTGCAGTACAAAATTCAGCATGAAACAACGTAGCAGGCTTTTAAACAACTCAATAGAACATAACGGTAAATAACTTATAAATGATAACAGCAAGTGTTTCATGGAAATTCTGTTTTAGTTAAAGGAAGATCTGTATATATGCAGGGCACCTGGGTGGCTAGTTGGCTGAGTATTTGCCGTGTGACCAATACTGTGTTAAGTGCTCAACACCCATTCAGCTCCTTCCGCTTTTTAACCCTGTGAGGGGAAGAGTTACTATGCCCATTTTACAGATGAGAAAAACTGAAGCTCCATCACAGCCAGTGAAGTGTGATTCTGTGATTCTAAAGCTGGTGTCTTCTATCTATATTCTTTATGCCTACGCGTCTATCAGGGGAATGAGGGAAGGAAGACAGGCAGGAGGCAGATGTTCACACAGCTGGCAGCAGGCCCCAAGAGTACGCCTGAACTGACCTTTGGGGACCTGACATTGGCTGGTATTCTCTAGAAGATTAAAAAAAAAACCCAGTAATTAAAATCTACAAGTATGGGATATGCTTATGCCTGGCTCAGTTACACAGAAGTTAGTGAGTTCAGATGGTACCTTAATCTTCAAAGAGTAAAAACCTTTCATTCATGCGAACTACCTTAGCAGCACAGAATTCGAACATTCGACCGCTTTCTGTCCAAGAGAGACACCCTGAGCCACCATGGCCACTGAACGGTACAAGAGTGGCCAGTCTGAATTGAGGTGTTATAAATACATACCAGATTTCAAAGACTTAGCATGAAAAATATACATAAATATCTTTTACTTTTTAATTCTGTTTACATGTTGAAGTAACATTTTGATAATCTTGGGTTATCAAAATGTATTAATTTTCTTCCATTTACCTCTCTTAATGTGGCTAAGTCAAAGTATGAATTTGCGGCTCATGTACATTTCTGTTGGACTGAATCGCTATACATTTCTTAAAATGGAATTTGTTTCTTTCTGATCATAAAAATATTTTTAGTGCAGAAAGGAGAGGGAGGAAACATAGAAATGTATTAAGAAGAAAATGAAATCCTTGGGGTACGCTGGGTGGCTCAGTCGGTTGAGCGACGGACTTCAGCTCAGGTCACGATCTCACATTTCGTGAGTTCGAGCCCCACGTCGGGCTCTGTGCTGAAAGCTCGGAGCCTGGAGCCTGCTTCGGATTCTGTGTCTCCCTGATCTCTCTGCCCCTAACCCACTCGCATTCTGTCTCTGTCTCTCTCAAAAATAAACATTAAAAAAAGTTTAAAAAAAGAAAATGAAATCCTCAAGAATACTACTATTTAGAAATGACTGTTGTTAATGTAGAGTGTTACAGTCTCATTCTTTACAGACATTCCCTTTGTGTGTATAAACATTTTAGAAATCTTCAACATTTCTAGCAGTATCTCGAACATTTCCCTGTGTCATTAACTATTTCAAAACTTCAGGATTTGTAACTGCTGCATGGTAATCCAACATATGGGATGGGCTATAATTAGACTGATCCCCTGTTGCTGAACATCTGAGCGGCTTCCAGAGCATGGCAAGCGTGAACCGCAACACGCCAGGAGCTGGCCGGTCGGGCAACGTCCACACACATCTCACTATTCTCCCGTGACAGATTCCTCTAAGTCGCATTATGGGACTCCTGGGTCAAAAAGTATGCACAGTTATTTCTGAGGCTTTTGATAAACATTACTGAACTTCTCTCCAGAACGGCTGTGCCAATGTAATCATTTATATCTGGTAATTTTTCATTTTCCTAAAATTGACTCTTTTTTTAAATTGGTCTCTTTGGTTTTTCTAAAATTATCCTCCAATGATATGTAACCAGTCCCATCTTTAAATCATGGCGGCAAGGTAATCACAGTAATTAGCAACTGTGAAAATGAAGCAAATTTAGGACACACACATATACACACTGACAACCCAAAGTCAGAAAGAAACAGAAAATTAACAGACATTTCGCTCTTCTACTTCTAATATATTTTTACATAAGCATTCTCTTTCCTCTAAGTCCTAATGATAAAACATGAATAAACCAAATAAATCAAATAACCAATGAAAATGAATTAAAAATAGATAAAGTAATAGAGTAATTGTTAGTAAAAATGCTTGGTTTTCTCAAGTCCTTTGCTTCCAATCAGAACAAAGATGTGTCGGTCCTTCCAGTAAAGCAGCTCGAATCAAAGCAGACAGAAGATGTAAACGTGTTAGCCTGAATTCCTAGAAGGTTCCCCATCAGGAGACCTTGAATTTGACGGGAGAATTAACATCACTTCTTATCTGCAGGGACAGAAGTCCCTCGAAACAGTGCGGCATTGAGATGAAGCGTAAGAGGAGAAAACTCGCTCGGACGACACACAGGCGTGCGACTGCTCTCACTCCCTCTGAAACCATGCGATGGGAAGGTGGAGGCTGGCGACAAGACTAACCGGAGAAAAGTTAAAAGCCGGCAAACTTAACTCTTGCAGAAAATAAACAGCACCCCAGAGGCATCTGCACATGTCAGTAAGTCCACCTTCGGCGTGAGGCTCACACCGAACTGTTAAGACACCGCAGCCTTTCAAGTCAAGTCTCAGGCATAAATACAGGCGGGCGTGACAGGACAGGAGAGGCGGTGCTGGGCTCCCTAGAAGGAGCTGTGGAACGTCACACACCCGGCGTCCCGGCCCCACGGAGGAGCCACAAGCCCTGTCATTACTTGCGCCGTCCCCTTCCTTGTGGGACTCCAGCTGCTCTAGGAGGCACCGCTGTTTGGGCGTCCGGCCTCGTGGACTGGACCAAGAATAGTGCCGATGGCGGAAAACCGTAGCTTGCGAGAGGGCCCGGCGCTGACCCTTGGGATTCTCTCTCTCCCTCTCTCTCTGCCCCTCCCCTGTTCTCACTTTCTCTCTCTCAAAATAAATAAATACTCGAAAAAAGACAGACAAAAAAACCACCAAGGAAGCAAGTTCATGGCAGTTCCTGCTCAAGCCGTACAAGAGCCTCCCTCCCCAGCACAAGAGCCCAGGTCCTGGAAGGGGCCCAGAAGGTGCCACGTGACCTGACCCTGTTGTCTGTCCGACCTCACTTCCTCTTCCTCCTCCTCCTCCTCCTCCTCCTCCTCCTCCTCCTCCTCTCCCCTCCCTGCTGGCTTCAGTACCGTCACATGGCTTTGCTGCTTCTGCCTCTGGGCCTTTGCACTCCTGGATCCTGATGGCTGAAACCCTTTTGGCCTAGATAGCTCTAGACTGCCTTAGATAACGCACTCCCTCAGCTCCTTTGATTCTACATTCAAAGATCAGCAAGGCCTTCCCTGGGCCATCTTATCCACGGCTGAGACCTTCTCCCCGCACCCCCGCCCCTCCACCCCCCACAAGCCCACCTCTCCCGTCCCTTCCCCGCTTTCTGGCTCTCTTTAGCACTTCCCACTAGCTGGCTAATGGACCCTACGGTTAATCATTCATCTTGTGGATTCTCTCTCTCCTCCCCAGTGGACAGCAAGGCCCCTGAGGGTGGGACCCTTGGTCTGTTCAGTCCCATATTCCCGGGGCCTGGCACACAGTGGGTGGTCTACTTGCTGAAAGAATAAATGCCTGGATTTCAGGTTCCTCATCTGCTAGACAAGGATAACGTTCCTTTCTAGACCCAAGGCTGCAGCACGGATACTGCAGGGGGCAGATATCTGTACACTAACAAGTAGATCTGTCTCGTACCCAAAGTGATCAGATAGTACACCAACCAAGTATCACCAATCATTTCAATTTACTTCTCACTGGAAACCTTACCACACGAGGAATCATCACGCAGACTAATAAGTTAATACTGGCTCATGTATTACTTGAGAGTAATTTAGTTGTATAACGGGTCTGGAAATTCCTCTAAAAACTATCTCCCTTCCGTATGTCAGAGATAAGAAGCCCGATTACAGGAAAAGTTCAACCGAAGAGACAGCTTAATTTACCATAGCGAGTAGATTAAAACTGCAGTGCGATCGAGTTTAAATCAAAGAGATGCCCCACATCTGTGTCTCGCTTCTTTCCAGTATACAAATGCTTTTGTGATCAGTAAGATACAAATAAATCTTTATTTGAAAGCATAACGAACAGTCTCCCAGTGTTGTACCCACTCCCGACAGCAGACCCACCCGCAGTCCCTGGCAAGACGGCAGCAACAAACGGGAAGGTGTATCCCCCTCAGCAGGGGTACCGAGGCCAGCAGCTCGGCCTTTCCAGACGGTACGTGCAGACGATCTGAAGAAATGAAGTCTTCTGATGGTGACGTGAGGAGACTTCATCGAACAGCAAAAGGAGATCAGAACGCGGGAGAAAACGCAGACGCCCCGGCCCCAAATCCCTGGGCGGCAAGGCCGGATCCAGACAGGAAGCCTCAGCTCCAGGCAGGGACCGGTGCCCCGGGTGGGCGCCTTGCAGTGAGCCTTCCGCACCAGGCCCGCAGCCCAGGCCTCGGGGTGCAGCCGCTTTCTCCACGGCCCAGGGAGCCCCGAGGCAGCCAAAGGCATTAGGGTGTGTAAGAGGGACGGGGAGAATACACTTGCGGCTTATTACGCAGATGGGCTGTTAAAGTACCTTCTACCAAATGTTTGTCTACCATACAGACTTCTTAAAAAATCACCGGAGAAGAGGGGCACTCGGGTGGCTCAGTCGGTTGAGGGTCTGACTTCGGCTCAGGTCACGTTCTCAGGATTCGTGTGTTCGAGCCCCGCGTCGGGCCCCGTGCTGACAGCTCAGAGCCTGGAGCCTGCTTCCGATTCTGTGTCTCCCACTCTCTCTCTGGCCCTCCCCTGCTCACGCTCTGTCTGGCTCCGTCTCAAAAGTAAATAAACATTAAAAACAATTTTTAAAAATCTTTGGAGAAGAAGCCTCGCAGTAAAATCAGTGTAGCTGTAAGTACGCTGCCCACGCTCAGCAGTTTGCAAACTAGTAAAACTGAAATGAGAAGGATTTCCAGTGCATCCGAGCTCCCCCGCAAGCAAGCCCTGGCGGGGTTTGCAGGCAGCACTGGGCGCGGTGAGCTGGGGGCAAGGGCTCCCTCCCGGGGGGCGCTGACCCTTTACACACAGTCCGGCAGGCGGCACCAACACCAAGGTCCACTTCTGCAAAAGCACCTTCCGTAAGGGACCAGGTGAAAGTCACAACTTGTTTCCATATAAAACCACAAAAACAAAGAAAAGAGGACATTTAGCGACATTTAGCGCAGAAAGCATTCGTTATTTAGAAGCTGGAGGGAACCTCCCGCAGCTTCCTCCCACTGCAACCCTGCAGCCATGGGGGAGGGAGTCAAAAAGGTCTTCAAGTGTTAGAAACCTGCAGACTGAGTTAATCCCTGGGTTACTAATTCTATGAAAAAACTATTTTTAGTTTTCAAGTAAGTAAGAATAATTCCTTAAGGACACACATCTGCTTTTCCTCAAAATTACGATAACTCCCTCGGGCAGTGTTTTCCTTCGCTTTCTTTTTCTTTTAAAGCTACTGAGACACTAACACAGTCTTTAGACCTCAGCTAAAACGTGGCGACTTCACAGTCTTTAGACCTCAGCTAAAACGTGGCGACTTCATGCTCTGGTTCGGACACGACCACTTGAACCCCCCAACGTTTATGGTGAACTTCAAAGTCCATCTAGATAACTGGCGGGGGGGGGGGGGGGGGGGCGGAAAGCACAGAACAAGACCAACAACCCACCACAAAACCTGTACTTTTAAGGACAAAATTGGTCAACAGAGGACATTTACTCAGCATTTACAGACGGACTTAAGGACACATGCACGTGGCTCTTACGGACTCCATCCCCCTCGCAGCTGAAAATTTTGACTCCCCCAAAACTTGACTGCTAACAGCCTACTGTTGACCGGAAGCCTTAGGGAGAACATGAGCAGCCAATTAACATATATTTTGCAAGTTCTATTTATTTTATACTGTATTCTTACAATGCAGTGAGCTGTAGAAAAGGAAATATTGAGAAAATCATAAAGAAAGGAAGACACATTTACAGTGCTCTATTTATAAAAACAACAACAAAAAACCCCAGATCCACGTATAAATGGACCCGTGCTGCCTAAACCCGTGTTATTCAAGGGTCAACCGCACGCACACAAAATCGAAAGAACGCAGTGACTTTTAAAATGTAATTACTTCAGGGGGGGCCTGGGTGGCTCAATTGGTTAAGCGTGTGACTCTGACTTTGGCTCAGGTCATGATCTTAAGGTTTGTGAGTTTGAGCCCCTGACAGGGCAGAGCCGGCTTTGGATCCTCTGTCCCTCTCTCTTTGCCCCACCCCCTCTCTATCTCAAAAATAAACATTCAAAAAACTAAAACAGTTTCAAAAGTGTAAATTTTTTTTACTAATTTTTTACTGATAAAAATTATTTTATCAGCTTTGATAAAATAGAATGTTCTTTCTCAGCAGGATGGTTCTTTTACTTTTTATTTTTATTTTTATTTTTATTTTTATTTTTTTAACATTTTTTATTTATTTTTGGGACAGAGAGAGACAGAGCATGAACGGGGGAGGGGCAGAGAGAGATGGAGACACAGAATTGGAAACAGGCTCCAGGCTCCGAGCCATCAGCTCAGAGCCTGACGCGGGGCTCGAACTCACAGACCGCGAGATCGTGACCTGGCTGAAGTCGGACGCTTAACCGACTGCGCCACCCAGGCGCCCCTCTTTTACTTTTTAAATTATTTAACAAGTAGACAAGGACAAATGCTCAGAGTACACACGTCATCAGGGGCCCGGCGGGGGCCGCATGCTGGAGTGGCCCCACCGTCCCTGCGAGTGAAGCATGAAGCATGACTCGTGCCAAGAGACCTACTGTACCTGCTGCCAGCTGTGACAAAGACGCCGGGGAAGACAGGACAGCATGCAAGAAGAGCACGAAGAGGGAAAGGCAGCCAGGCCTGGAAGGCGGGGTGGAGCAGGATGTGAGGGAAAACCCGAGAAAATGCAGGCGGCAGGCCCTGTGAAGCGTAGGAGCAAAAGTGGAAAATCAGGAGGCACCGGCATTAGTCACGAGGCTGGAACTGGACGGCCCTGTCCACAGGGCCGCCAGACAAGCCGGGAGCAGGGACCAGAAGGGACCAGGAAGGACATGGAATGCAGTCACGAGGCTGGAATCGGACGGCCCCGTCCGCAGGGCCGCCAGACAAGCCGGGAGCAGGGACCAGAAGGGACCAGGAAGGACCAGGAGGGACCAGGAAGGACATGGAACGCTGCCCTGGGCTGTGGGCTGCACACGGTGTGTCCGTCTGTACGTGGGCCTCTGTCTCTCTGAATCCACTAACCTGAACTCAAGACGACTGAAGACCCACCCTCTCAACTTCGTCCGGCTCCCAGATCAAGTCAGGGTCACAGCACAAGGCTCTTGGGGGATTTCCTGGGCAAACAAAGTCTCTCCTCGAGAGTCACCTTCTCAGTGAGGCCTGACCCGACCACTGTATTTAAAGCCACGGCCCCACTGCTAACTTTTGAGTTCCTTTTCCTGCTTTCTACACGGCACAGAGTTCCAGCGCTGGAAGGCGTCTAGAGGGTGCTCTGCCGAATCACCCCCCAGACAGCAATTCCTTACAAACACCCGCTTTCTAGCCTTACATGCTTATCAGTCTATGTTGGATGCTTTAGAAAAAGGGCTCTCCAAGTTATCCCGCGAACCCCAAAGGCACCTTCCTGTGCTCTCCCCAGCCCACCTGCCCCTGCTCCCCCTCACCCCTCCATGCGCGAGCCCACTAGGGCACATGCTCCTCATCACGGTACCCGGATGCATCTACACTGTGTTCCTAGTGCTGAACTCACAGTCACATGGGTGACAAGGAATCATCTCTGTCCTTCGGGCCAATGAAGGTCATCCATCGGTCGCCGGGTGCCAGCCCATGGCAGGTACCCA
Source organism: Panthera leo (assembly GCF_018350215.1). Classification (NCBI taxonomy): domain Eukaryota; kingdom Metazoa; phylum Chordata; class Mammalia; order Carnivora; family Felidae; genus Panthera; species Panthera leo. The sequence goes on from NC_056694.1 coordinate 2,173,100, forward strand.
GACTACCGCAGAGACGAGACACACGGGCCCCTGGCCTCTGGAAGCTTCTGTGTGAGGGAAGGGGGACACAAATCGCAGGTGGACAGACACAGATGTCACCGCAGCCCAGACCCGGGACCGTGCCCTACAGGCAATGACGGGCCTATGGGGTGGAGGGTGGAGGGGGCCGCGGTCGACAGGGGCATCGGGGAAGGCCGCTAAGGTGCCAAGCTGACCTCGAGGACAGGAAGGAGCTGGCCACGCGGTAAAAGTTTGCCTAGTGGGAGGGAAGCAAGGCCCTGAGCTTCGTGGAAGGGCTGGAGCATGGCAGGTTGGGGGGGAGGGGAGTGGAGAGCTCGGCGCGGGGCATGTGGAGTTTTCCTGGACTATGGTTTGAAAACAGTGCAAACCTTGAACACACTACAAGCCGTGACGCAGGACGCGAAGAAGCAGAGTGTTAGTGTCATGTCACCACACGATCTTAGAAGCTGGCCAACGTGGATTTAGAGCTGGCCCAGCTGGGAGCTTGGCGTTATCAGTTTATCCACATGCACGGAGGTGCGTTGAGACTTTTCCACGTACGGTCGAGATGACAACAGAACGGGGAGGCCCTCGTCCCACGGCAACAGATGTGGGGGGGCGCAGAGGCTCAGGGGACGGGGTCCTCGCCTTTGCCAGCAAGCTGAGAGCTCAGGCACCCCCTGTACCCCGAGGGGCCCTGAGACTCTGCATTCTTCAGAGCCGACCTTCCGTAAGCAGCCTGGAGCTCAGCCTGCGTCTGAGGAAAACACAAACCTCGAGGCACCAAGGGTGGGTGTGAACAGCACTATCACAGGATCCAAGAATAGGAGGAACATTATTCCCCACGCCACCCTAGTCCGAGCACCGCCCGGAACAGAGGGACCGCTGTCCTGCCTGCAGAGCAGAAATGGGGAGCGGCAGGGACCCCCAGTCCCACCGTAGAACCACATCAACCCACTCCTGTCAGGTGAGGCAGAGGCTGGAAGCCTGAGGCTTGCAGGCCAAACCCATCCTGTGTTCTGACCTTGTCTGGCCTGTGAGCTAAGAATAGTTCTTAGAGACCGGTGTTTGCATTGAATTTGATGACAGGAACACTAACTTTACACCCCAATTAAACGCAATGGTATTCCTCCCAAAGAATTCTAGTCTCCTCGAGAGGACGCATGTATTACAAACTGTACTCAATATGATAATTCTCATTGTTATATTTTGAATTTTATCTATGAAAAATTAGTAGAGGGGCGCCTGGGTGGCTCAACTGGTTGAGCGTCCGACTTCGGCTCAGGTCACGATCTCGCGGTTTGTGGGTTCGAGCCCCGCGTGGGGCTCTGTGCTGACAGCTCGGAGCCTGGAGCCTGCTTCGGATTCCGTGTCGCCCTCTCTCTCTGTCCTCCCCCGCTCACATTCTGCCTCTCTCAAAAATAAGTATTAAAAAACATTGCAGAAATTCAGTTTCTTTTTTATTACACGAGTATCTACATAGTACCTTCTATATGGACTCCTGGCCCACAAAACCTAAAATACTTACCGTCTGGCCTTCACAGAGCTTTGCCGACTCCTACGACTTTTGCTTCTTGCTCCCAAGGCGAGCTTCTCTGATGCTGAGAACCCTCAGGAACAGCTGACCAGGGTCCTCTCTCTGCAGACCAGTACTTCTCAGTCCTGGCTGCTGTGAAAGTGACCTGGGGGAGTTTTTGTTTTGTTTTGTTTTGGAAAGATGCATGAGCGGGGTGGGGGACAGGCAGAGGCGGAGAGAGAAAACCTTAAGCAGGCTCCATGCTGAGCATGCTGTGGGGCTCGATCCCACAGCCCTGGGATCATGACAGGACCCAAAATCAAGAGTCAGACACTCAGCCCAGAGCCACCCCGGCGCCCCACAGCTGGGGGACTTTGAACCCTCCTGACGCCCGGGCTGCACTCTAGACCCAAGCACCGGAATCTCTGGGGGTGGAGCCTCAGCCGGGCACTTCCGGAGCCACCTCAAGGGACCACCAGCCTGACCGCTGCGGACCCCAACTAGGAGAGGAAACAGGCTTGCAGGGAAAGAAAGAACGATTTCATGTTCTGGGCACTCCTAGTCTAGGTCGTAACTATCTTTGAATGATTTCTCCTTCTATTAATGTTTCCTCTTCTATTTATGATGCTCTGACATCCTAGGGGCCCTGTAATCCTGGAGACGGCTCCTCCCAGGGACAGCCAACTCCCTTTCTAGGCGAAACAACCAACACAGATCCCGGGAGGCAGGACCCCTCTGCCCTAATCACCCAGGGCCGGCCCTAGACAAGCAGGGACCACCCCCACAGCCAGGAGCCCACCTGACTCCTTGCCGCCCCCTTTGCCCTGCCCACTCCTTCCCACCACCAAGGCTCCTAGCCACACGCCTTTCCTTCTGTCCGCCTGTCTCCCGACTGACTCTGGCGCCTCCCTGGGTGGCCCCACACGGCGGGCCGTGCCCCTTCTCTGAAGACCTGTCCACGCGAGCCTCTTCCCTCATGAGCATGGCCATCTCTGCGCCTGCGTGTCCTGCCATTCCTGATTAGAACAAATCCTGGGTGCGTCTCCTGTGGCCCCTACGGCTGTACTCAACCAAGCCCCAACACCGCGTCTACTCAAACCATACCCGGCGAGCGTTTCACTCGCCTGAAACAAAGAACACAGTTTTCCCGCTCATCTGATAGCTTTGCTAGTAAGACTTTCCACGAGAAGCGGTATTTGACCAACACTCGGTCAGGCTGCAAACTGCACGTACGAGTCCATGTCTAAGTTCATGCTCTGGAGACACCGTGCTCACGGTGTATGGCGGACGTGGATGAGGACGCAGAGTGCAGCACCGTCGGCCGCAGGGGGACGGAAAACCGGCTCACGACAAGTTAGGAGGGAAGGGACTACAAATCTCGCTAATTAGTGTGACGGTTACAGTAACAAACTAGACCCGTACGCGCCAACATGGACAGATGCAAACATACTGCTGAGCAAACCAATTTTTAAAACCATATATTCAATATGCCACGTGTACAAATTCTTAAAAACATACGAAATATATATTTATATACACACACAGTATGGATATACACATAGTTACTCGAAGTATCAAAACACAGACCGAATACAATCAAATGCATGCTAGTGGCTGCGTCTGGGGAGAAAGGAAGCAGCAGCAGCGACACTAAGAACGAAGCCAGCGTGAACTGAACCCTTACTACGTCCAGGGACCAGTCCAGCAGGCATTCACACACTCGACTCTTAGGGCAACCAGGAGACAGCTCCAATCACCATTCCTATTTCACAGGTGGAAAAACTGAGGCTGGCAAGGGGACAAGATACCCATGTCCCTTGCTCCAGACCTAAGTGAACTCCCAACGGAGGGTGCAGGCCTCCTGAGGTGCTCCAAGTGACCCCCTGCTCCTGCTCTGGCCCACGCTCCCGCCTCCCCAGCCCCGTCTCCATTCCCCACCCGGTGCACCGGGAGGTCCTTGTAAAATGAAGCCGCACCATTTCACTTCTCTACTGAAAACTTTCCAGGGGCTTCCCACGACACCTGGGTTTACTGTTCTATTTATATTTTTTAAAGTTTATTTATTTGAGAGCCAGCGAGTGCAGGGGAGGGGCCGAGAGAGAGGACCCCAAGCAGGCTCCGCGCTGTCGGCACAGAGCCCCACACGGGGCTCCATGTCCTGAGCCCTGAGATCACAACCTGAGCCAAAATCAAGAGCCGGCTGCTGTAACTGACCGAGCCCCTCGCCACCCCCCGGCGGCCCGCACTACGCTGTGTTTTAAAGGGGACACCCTGGGGCGCCTGGGTGGCTCAGTGGGTTGAGCTTCCGACTTCGGCTCAGGTCATGATCTCACGGTTCGTGGGTTCGAGCCCCACATCGGGCTCTGTGCTGACAGCTCGGAGCCTGGAGCTTGTTTCAGATTCTGTGTCTCCCTCTCTCTCTGACCTGCCCCCACTCATGCTCTGTCTCTCTCTGTCTCAAAAATAAATAAACATTAAAAAAAAATAAATAAATAAAAAATAAAATAAAATAAAATAAATAAAATAAAATAAAATAAAATAAAATAAAATAAAATAAAGGGGACACCCTTACTGTGGCCCACAAGACGAGGCACCGTCCTCCCCGGCTCACTCTCCCTTGCTACCTGTGCTCCACGCACGCTGACCTTCCCCGGGCCCTCCAGTCCCTGGCCACACCCAGCCCGTGGGCGTCGCGGTCACCGTGCCCTCGCCCGGAGCACACTCCCGCCCCCAGACACCCGCGGGGCTGGCTTCCTCTGGCAGTCTCTGCCAGCTGTGGGACCTCCGGGCCTGCTCCCACCAATCAGCGGTGCTCCCTGGTTGACCGCCCACCGTGGCTTCTGCCCGGAACCTCGCGAAGAGGAAGCCGCAGCCACGCTGCAATGAACCAGACGAAGCTGAGCCACGCACGCTCGACAAGAATGGCAGATGCGCATCACTGATCTTCCCGTCGGGGTTCCGCTCACGCTGACGAGGACTCCCGGGTCACGGCCGGAGAAGTGAGAGCGGGGGAAACGCTCCGGCTCTATCTCGGGGTGGAGACGCCACCTTTCGACAGTGGGAAACCAGCTGTTGGCTGCGGTCAGGTGCCCAGAGGCTGCCCCACTCCAGACAGATCACGCGAACGAGCCAAGCCACCAGCGGCTCTTCCTAAGCAAACACAACTGTGACAAAACGGATGTCAGACGTGCCCTGACGGCAGAGAGAAACCAGTGCCACGTGTTTTCAGTTACACGGGGCGGCGGGCAGAGAGCTGCCTTTAATGGCTACTCCTGAAACTCCCCAACGGTGTGGATGACTCTACGGAAGGAAACCAGGCTTGCAACTCCCCGCCGACTCACTGGGTGGCCCAAGGCAAAGCAGCTCACCCCTGAACGCTCCCCGGGGGGTGACAGTGGCCCCTCTGGTCCCCCCAGCCCTCTGTTAACACGCCCACTCTGCCTTGGAAGGAGCGCTCCACGCAAGACCAGGGAAGCGATCTTTCTTCCCTCGGCCCGTCGACCAGCAGAGGGCTAGCTGCCACCTCCAGTTCCACAGCACCCTCACCGTCATGTTACTCACATCGTGAGAAGTATCTTACGAGATCATCAAAATTAAAATTTGCCTTTCCAGTTCTTTCAGACTTCTTTCCTCTAGAAGTACTTATTCGTATACCCAACAAACACTCCGAATGCCCACCACAGGCACGAACCAGGCCGGGCCTCAGGGGTCCGAGGCGCACGAGACCAGGTGCCCACGCACGCACCCATGACCGGCACTCCTGGACGCACGCGCCAGAGCTGTGTGCAAATGTAAGGTATGCATGTGAGCTGCTAAGATTCAGGCTGACACCGACATTTCTTCGTAAATGTAGCTTAAAAAATGTTATAATGTTATCTACTCAGCTCTCCTATTTTGTGTTTTTAGAACTTTTCGCTTAAATGTGCAAATTCTGAAGCTGCTGCTGGATGCTGCTTTTCCTTTGAAAAGAGAGGTTCTATTCTGTAGGGTTTTTGTCTCCCCTCCCAGATGTCACTGGGACGCTATCGTCAGAATTCCAAGGCCATCTGCTCGTGTGAACCAGCATCGGTAGTGTCCCATAAGCAGAAGCGGGAATTCTGAATAACGGGGATCTTAGACCTGGCACCCCCTACCTCCCAAACGTCCCTCTCTCGAGCCCTACTCAACATAAACACAGTGCCTTGCAAAGGAGCTGGACAAAATTAACGTCCCTGACCCTCCCACCCCAAGACGGTCTGCCGAAACCACTCCTAAAAGCACTTATCACCAGAGGCCCTCGCGCCCACTCCCTGACCTCACGCTTACTGGAATTCGATGTGGTTGAAGAGATTAGCAACACCAAGGTTTTCAGGAGCACTACGGTTACCAACCACTACCATGGCCTGGAAAAGCCGCTTGAGTTCTTAGTGACTATTCACACATTGTCTGCAACAATAAAAAGTCAGGTCTGAGGCATCCGTGGCGGGCTTTCCATACCGCCTGGTCTATACAGTCCAGAACCATCCCAGAGCACGGACAGGCCCTGCTCCCCACTACATACACCACACCCACCGTAAAACGGTGGGGGCCTGCGTTTCTGTGACTGTGCAGAGACAAGACTATTTATAGAACAGGCTACTTAGCTAACCCCAGTATCGATAGCGGTTAGGGGCCAACTGCGTCCCGGGCCTACGATTTCCAGGAGCTCCGATGCAGACGGCACAGGATGGGGGCCTGGGGCGGGTGGCAGGACGGAGAATGGGACATTCTCTGTCATTCCATCACACAGACCACAAACCTTTGCAGATGTAGAGAAACCAAACCCTTCTGGAAGGGGCCCAGGGCTTCCTCCGAAGACCTAGAACAATTCATCCAGTAAGCACTTAGGAAGCGCCCGTGACAAGGGGGAGTAGAGACAAGATCAGAACGACAACGTGAACTTCCAATGGTCTTGATCCTAGTTGGACACAGAATGAACTAAAACAATAAAGAATTTAAAAAACAGGCCGTAGAGGCAAGAGAGTACAAAATGTAGGTTAATATCTATAAAGTGCACGGCAAATGAACGATCTTAAGGACTTGGGCTTGCAATAAAAATACGTAAACAAAGACACTTCAAGTTTTTCTTTTTGTCCTTGAGAGAGAGAGAGCACACAAGCAGGGGACAGGGGTAGGAGGAAACAGAATTCCAAGCAGGCTCCAAGCCCAGAGTGGATCCTCACACGGGCTCGATCCCACACCCCTGGATCATGATCTGAGCTGAACCTGAGCCAAAATCAAGAGTCCGACACTCAACCGACTGAGCCATCCAGGCGCCCCTGAAGTTTCAACGAAAGTAATGTATGTGCTTACGTAAGTAGGCAAAAAATAAAAATAAGTCCCCTTTAAAGAGAACGATTTGCTACATTTTTGTAAATGTAATCACGTCCCCCCGCCCCCACAATTTATTTTTGACGCTCACGATCTGGACCTTGAAGAAGAACAGCTCACCCCCTTCTTCGGTTCAACACATCACAACCACGTTCCCACATCTCGAACACATCATTTTCAGTATCAGCAGTACCTTGGAAACACTGCCAGACCTGGTCACTCCTCACCGTCTCTGCTCCTGATGCCCTGACCTCCGACACAGGCGACAGCTGGTAACCCTTGAACGTCCAACGCCGATCGCGTCCCTCGTCTGGGGAAACCCGCACACGCAGCCCGTGTCACTCAGACATAAAGCCAGGTTCCCTCCGATGGCCTGTAAGGCCCCAGTGCATCGGCACCCCTCCTCGGCCCCCCTTCCCCTTTCTGGAGGGGCGGGGCTCTTCCTGGTTCCAAGCCCCCCTCTCCCACCCCCCCCACCAGTTTCCAGGCTCCAGTCCCCCGGTACTTTCTCTGCGGGAAGCGCCCTCCCCGTGTCCCCTGCCCCACCAGTGTCACCTCTGACAGCAGGCTCTCTGGGCCCTCTCCTCCACCCCCCTCCCCCTCCCTCTGCTCGCTTTTTCCCACGGCACCTCACACCTTCTAACATTCTAGACGAGTGAACATTTATTACATTGGTCGCCTATTTCCCACACTAGCGTATAGGCTTTAGAGAACGGGGCTCCCCACCCCCCCGTCACACACACACTGATGCATCCCAAGCACCCAACACATAAGAGGCGTTCAGTAAACATGAGGTAAGTGACTTCTCAGCGGCCACGCGGTGCCCGCCACACGCCATCATTTAACGGAGTACCCCCACGGCTGGCGGATAGGAGGTCCAGGTTGTTCACATCGTGAGTCACACTGTGGAGCACGTCCGCGCCATCCAAGCGTGCCGAGGACCAGCAGCAGCCGGGACCTAGAAACGCTGAGTCCCAGGCGCTCTCCCTCCCGGCCTACGGAGTCAGAGTCTGTGTTCTCACAAGACGACGGTGGTTCCAGGCCCACGTGGGGCCCCGGACCCGGGGAGGCGGAAGCGGCCAGGGCACAGCCCTGGGGGAGCCTCCTCTCTCAGGTCGCAACACGGGACGCCCTGGCCCTGGGTGGCGGACAAGCCCTCGTGAGCGTTTACTCGTGGAACCGCACTCAGAAGAGAGGTTACGCGGGCGTGCACCCTAAAACAACCTGCTTACCGACAGGAAGCCAACAGCACGCTCAGACGAGGGGTTAACGACGAAGGTGAGAGGGGCGCTGGAAATGCACGTGGGGGGAACCGATGCCCTGATCTCGTGTCCTTCCCTCCCCACCCGTCCTCTGCAGCCACGTCACCGTAAACCACCGTCTCGGCTCGAGATGTCACGGACCACTGGGCGGTCCGCGCGAGGACGGCTCCTGGCCCGCCAGCCGCCAGGGCAGAGGGGCCGAGAGAGGCCGGCTCACCTGAACTCCCACCGCGGTCCGGAGGGGGCTTTTCCCTTGCCCCCAACGGGTGCGTTCTCATTTGACACGGGAAAGCCGAGCCGCCACGGGGGAAGGGAAGCGTGGCGTAAAGAAGGCACCGGAGGGCCGGGAGCCCACCCTGGCCGTCGGTCCCGGTGGGAGTTCCTGGGTCTAAAGGGCGACTTCTCAAGCGGAATCACAGCCGATACCGATGTTTGGGGAAGCTCGCGACGCTCACGTGAAGGACGCGCAAAGAACAGGTCAACGAGGGCGGGCACAACGGCTGCGGTGGCGATGCGGGCGCACCGCCATCGAGGCGGCGGGGAGGAGCAGGCCCGTGAAGGATTCTCGTCCCGAGTTTACATTCGCAACGTTCTCTTTACAAATAACAGCGACCCTGTAGCGTCTCCTCCCGTTTCCGACTCTTTGGCACCCGAATGGCAAAAATGGCCGTCGGTTCTCAATGACGTATATGGCGACGGCTGTGAAAGTCCGGAGAGCGCGCACGTGGGGTTGAATAAACACGGGTGAAAGTCGAGAAGCTACAAGAAGAGTCTCGAAAGCAGAGCGAAACAAGTCAACACGCGAGAAGACCCTCGAGGCCGCCGAGAGACGCCAGTGACGACCAGGACGGCCGTAACGCAGAAGGCGGACAACGGCGAGCGTCGGCAGGACGTGGACACCCTGCAGCCTTCGTGCCCGCCGGTGGGAACGGAGAACGGTGCAGCCGCTGGGGAAGACGGTCCGGCGGTCCCCGCGAGGGCTCGGCACCTGAGCTCCCGCGACTCCGCGCCTCGCGGTCTACCTCAGGCCAAAAGTCACTCACACGAAACCCGTGTCCGCACGTGAACGTCCACGGCAGCGGCATCACGGGAGCCAAAAGCGGGGAAGGACCCAAACGGCCACCGGCCGGTCAACGCACGAGCCGAACGCGTCCGCTCACACGAGTGCCGGGCCGGGCCGCGCAACGGTGTGGATGGACCCACAACGTCACGCTCAACGGGACGACAAGGAGTCAGAGACCGGGAGGAAAATCACCACAACACACCTCCGGTGACGGTCTGGTATTCAAAACACACAAAGAGCTCTTAGGTTTTTTATAAAATTAAACTCCTACCGGCAACTGCACCCCTTGGCATTCGTGCAAATGAGTCGAAAGCTTTTATCTACACAAAAACCTGCAGTCAAGTGTTTACAGCAGCTCCATTCATAAGCGCCAGAACCTGGAAGCAACAAGGACATCCTCCAACAGGTAAAAGGATAAACATACCGTGGTCCACCCAGACACTGGAATATTATTCGGCACTAAAGAGAAAGGAGCTCTCAAGCCATGACAAGACGTGGGGGACCATTAAATGTATGTTGCTAAGTGACAGAAGCCAACCTAAAAAGGCTTCGTGACATAGGATTCCCAGTACCTGATTTTCCGGAAAAGGCAAACTATGGAGACAGTGAAATATCAGTGGGGGCGCCTGGGTGGCTCAGTCAGTGAAGCGTCCACCTCTTGATTTTGGCTCAGGTCATGGTCTCACGGTTCGTGGGATCGAGCCCCATGTCGGGCTCTGTACTGACAATGTGGACACTCTTTCCCTCTCCCTCTGCCCCTCCCCTGCTCCTGCCTTCTTTATCTGCCTCTCTTTCTGGAGGAGGAAGAGGAGGAAGGACCAGTGGTGATCAGGGGTTGGGAGAAAAGGAGTGAGGGACGGATAGTTAGGACTCAGGGGGTTTTTAGGGTAGTCAGACTATTCTGTGGGATTCTGTAATGGTGGATACATTTCTCAAAACCCATAAAACCACACCATCAGGAGTGAGCCCGAGTCTGGGGCGCCTGGGGGGGCTCAGTCGGTTGAGCGTCCGACTTCGGCTCAGGTCATGGTCTCACAGCTTGTGAGTTGGGGCCCTGCGTCGGGCTCTGTGCCGACAGCTCGGAGCCTGGAGCCTGGAGCCTGCTTCGGATTCTGTGTCTCCCTCTCTCTCTGTCCCGAACCCACTCTCATTCTGTCTCTGTCTCTCTCAAAAATAAATAAATGTTAAAAAAAAAAAAATTTAAAAGAGTGAGCCCCAGTGTAAAGTATGGACTTCAGTTAATAATAATGTATCGAGGGGCGCCTGGGTGGCGCAGTCGGTTGGGCGTCCGACTTCAGCCAGGTCACGATCTCGCGGTCCGTGAGTTCGAGCCCCGCGTCAGGCTCTGGGCTGATGGCTCGGAGCCTGGAGCCTGTTTCCGATTCTGTGTCTCCCTCTCTCTCTGCCCCTCCCCCGTTCATGCTCTGTCTCTCTCTGTCCCAAAAATAAATAAAAAACGTTGAAAAAAAATTAAAAAAAAAAAAATAATAATAATGTATCGATACAGGCTCACCGGTAATAACAAAATACCATTAGATGCAAGATGCTGGCGGCAGGGAGACTCTGAGGAGGGGAGGGAGGGGGCGTACGGGAAGTCTGTACCTTCCACTCCATTCTGGAAACCTAAAACTGTTCTTAAAAAACAAAGCTTATTAACTTAAAAAAAAAAAGTGTTGAGTGAAAAAAGCTAGACGTAAAAGTTACACATTTATAGGAAATACCCAGGTAGATTCACAGAGACAGAGGACAGATTAGCGGAGAGACTGCTTAAGGAGTCTGGGTTTCCCTTTGGGGGGTGGAAGCGTTCTGGAACCAGACAGAGAGGACGGTTTCACAACACCGTGAGTGTACGAAATGCCACTGAACTGTTCACCTCAAAATGGCTGATTTTATGTTAAGTGAATTTGACCTCGATTATGAAAAAAGCAGAGGAAAAATAAAAAGGTCACATTGAAGCAACTTCGGTCAACTTTTGACGTCCCACAGAAGTTCCAACGCTGTCGTCCTGACTTAAAGCACCCGAACGGAGAAGAGCCAGCAAACACTCCGTCAGAGGCCGCCCGTGGAGCTACTGCAGAGCCAGGCGGTCAACGGCACGGGGAGACGAGGGCTCAGGATACGGACAGTCAACAGGACTCGCGACCCGCTGGGTGGATCGGACGTGGGAAAAACAGGACTCAAAGACGATCAGGTTTCCAGACTGCACGCGCTGGCAGATGATGGGACCCCTTTACGAAGCGGGGAGGACAGCGGACGAGGGGTCAGGGGTTCGGTCCCGTGCGTCATGTTCCAGATGCTCCTGGGAGGCACAGGTGGAGACGGCGAGGGGGCCGTGGTGTAAAAGAGTCCAGGAGCCGCAAGGGTACAGTCAGGACCGAACGTGTAAACACGGAGACTACTGGAAGATGGGAGAGTGTCAGAGGACTAAGGACATCACCTTCTATCGTATCCCGGAAATACTACTTACCGGTTCGTTCAACTTCGTGCTCTTTTTGGCCAAGCAGAATTGAAACGCTGTTAGAGAGTTTAAAAGGTCCATCCCTGCCCTCTCGACCATTTGTCCTTGATGTCATAACCTGAAAGACTTTCCTCAGCCTGGGATCACAGAAGTACTCATCTACATCTTATTCTAGAATTCTGATCCACTTTTAGTATTTTTGTCTACACTCATATGGAAATCATTCCTGTATCAGAAAGGACTAACTCTATCGTTCTCCTCAACGATTAGCCACCTTCACAGCACCCTGTGTTCAACCATCCCTCGCTCCCCGCTGTTCTGAAAGCCTCCCTTCATGGTATCCCGACGGCCCAGGTACACGTGGGTCGGCCTGGGATCCCTGTCTGCCTCACCAAGCCACTGCCCGTTCCTGAGCCAGCGCGACCCTGCTCTAATGATGGCGACTTCACCACACTTTGGTAGAATATTGCGCAGGAAAATGGCCCCAAACACGCTGCCTTTCCCCCAGACTGTATTAGGTAAGACCACGCATTTATTCATCATGCAGATCTCAGTATCGTTCCGTCAAGCTCCAAGAAAAATAAACTGGGGTCTGTTTGACTGGTATTATGTTCCATTCATAAACTGGCATTATTACACCATCAGCGATTCCTACTCACAAAAAATGATCAATTTTTCGCAGTCTTTTTATGTTCTGCACTCAAGTTTTACAGATCTCATCCTATAGGCTTCACTCAGTTCTTGCTTATTCCTGGTATGTTGTCCCACGGTGCAGTTACGAATGGGATGTTTTTCTATTACACGAAAGTGCATACACACACGTGTTCAAACACACCCATTTACTTTGTAGCCAGCCATTTCTGGAGCTGTGTTTCATTCCAACGACACTTTGGATGATACCTACCACTTATGATGTTAATTTTGTCCCTTCCTTTCTAGCAGATACACCTAATTTCTTTTTTCTTTTACCTGACTAGAATCTCCACAACATCACTGAATTAGATTGGCACCTGGCATCCTTGACTTTTCCAGTCTCGAAGAAGGTCTCTGTGCAAGGGACAGTCCCTCCTCAAGACAACACACCTGCAGCCTCTCTGACCTGTCACGTCTGTCATTCTGTCATCGAGTACTCAATGGTTTGCTCTCGGATCACGTTGTTTATATAAAATGAGTCAGATGACGGATCAGCGCCAAAACTATTTGGGGAAAAAAGCCATAACCGAGGAAACAATCACCTGAGTACTAATTATGGAAACAATACAAAAGAAAACAAGTACCCGTGTATATCGCCAATTACTCAAAAAAAAAAAAAAGTGGACGCAGTCTCTTTTAGAAGGCTCAAGACCTGTCTTTTAATCTACTTCAAAAACACTTACATTTAAAACTTATACCCAATACTTTTTAAGAGTATTATTGAGTCTGGGGCACCTGGGTGGCCCAGTCAGTAAAGTGTCCAACTTCGGCTCAGGTCATGACCGTGGTTTGTGGGTTCGAGCCCCGCCTCAGGCTCCATGATGACAGCCTGCTTCAGGTTCTGTGTCTCCCTCTCTCTCTCTGCCCCTCCCCTGCACTCGCTCTCTCTCAAAAATAAACATTTAAAAATAAATACACATTAAAAAAAAGAATATTATTAACTTTAAGAACTAATGGAAGACTAGAAAAAGGCATTTACACCGTCAGAAGAATTTTACTTTGTACCAGATATAGGAAGGAAAGCTCAGGCCGCATGGTGGCTCTTTTCTTAAAGTTACCAAGAAATAAGGAAAAAGACAAGTTTCCAATTAAAAAAAAAATGCTGAAGATGCTGTGGTCTCCTTGGTAAATATTTACACATTCTGAAAATATTCAAGATTACAAAAATTCTAAAGGGAAATTCAAACCACACATTAAGTCAAAACACCTGCAATTAAAAATGAAAACGTCCTTGTAACTGTCGAGAGCTGACAGAGAGAGGCAAGGGTTTAATCAAAACTGGATTGCTTAGTCATATAAATTATGTTCTTTAATTACACTATGTCAATAATATTGAATATATTCCTCAGGACTCATACTATAAAATTACTATTGCCAAGGCACTCTCTAAAGTAATGTTTTCTGTAGAAAACCTATTTTTTTTAATTTTTTTAAATTTATTTTTGAGAGAGAGAGAGAATGAGAGTGAGCGAGCAGGGGAGGGGCAGAGAGAGAGGGAGAGAGAGAGTCCCAAGCAGGCTCTACACCGTCAGCGTGCAGCCTGACGTGGGGCTCGATCTCACAGACCATGAGATCGTGACCTGAGCTGAAACCAAGAGTCAGTGGCTTAACCGACTGAGCCATCAGGCGCCCTGGTAGAAAACCTATTTTAAAAAATAAATTCACAAATTCCTGCTTCTCAGGAGTCAACACTCGGCATTTTGCTAGTCCGCCAGTTTTCCTAGGAAAACTTTCCTTTCCTTTCGCAAGGGCTCACAGTGCATCACTCCCGAGGAGGCCGTGTGTGCCCGGGGCGTGTGCCGTGTCCTCCGGGAGCTCCGGTCATGCTTGTGCTCACCGGGGACGACGGTTAACCCCGCCGATGCCACCCCTGAGGTCACCAAACGGGGAGTGTGAGCCACCGCTGGGAAGGCTGTCGCCAATTAGGCGCCACTCCCAGTTTTTAAAAAGCGGAGCCCGAGGACATCAACACAGCCCACCGTCACCCGCTCACACCGGGCAACGTCGTGCGTCCCAAGGGCCGGACGTCAGTCTCCTCCACCCAAGCGGAGCCCCCACCCTGCCTTTCGCCACTTACTGGGGCGCTGCCACAAGGACACACGAGCGCAGTACGTGAAAGGAGGCCTGGAGACTGCCGAGCCACGCGCAGGCAGACGTGGTCGTCGCTGGTTCGTGGTCCCGAGCGGGCAGCTGGGAGAACCTGGCCCCGGGTCCCCCCGCTCCTGCCACGTGCGGGCACCGGGTGAGACACCAGGAAGGAGAACAGAGCAGCTGCTCCTGTCCTGAGGACCTCAGCTTAGCAGGCGCCCAGAGAAACGGGCTTCCCTCTGCTCGGACAGATCCGTTTGCGGTGGACAGACCCACGCCTGGACGGCCCGTTCCCTGCCACGGAGCCTGAAGGGCTCACGGGGGACACGGAGCTGGGCCAGGCCACACAGCCTGCTCGCGGTCCGGCCAGGAACGGCTCACGGTCCGAGCGGGAGACAACACGGGCTCCGTCCCCGCTGCGGGCACAGGGGAGGCGTCAGTCGGGCCTCCTCGGCGGCGGCCGTCAGGTGTGTGTCCCCACACGGCGCTCCGCTGTCTCCCCGACTCTCTTCCCCGACGGGGGCACTCAGGGGCGAGGGGGACTGGGCCCGTCCCCGCGTCCCGATGGCGTCTCCGCCCGGGCCCTTCCTGGGCTGGACTTACTCAGGGGACCTCGAACAGCGAGTGACATTTCAGTGTCTCGCCGACTCTGAGGTCATCCTGTTTTTCTCACGCTACGGTTTCAGCAGACCCTTGGGTCTGGTTTTACAGAATATACGCTTTCACAGTGCACCTTCTCTTCCAGGCTCGGCTTTTCTTCCGCCCTGTGTGGGCTCCCCTGGCCCCTTTGGATACGGCGGGGAGAGTGGCCAGGCCGGGTCTCCACGTCTCCCACGGGCGGCTCTCTACCAACCCGATCTTCGCAGAAGCACTCTGGGTCAGCTTCCCTGACGGCATTTCTACCCCTCTGGTCCTCCCAGACCAGAGCCGAAGGCTGACGTGGCTGATCCAGGTCTAAGGGGATGAAGCCGAAACCCTGTCTGGGTCGCAGCGGGCTTGCTTCTGAAATCCTACCAAACGTCCCCCCTTCGAGCTCACTACTCCGTCTGGTGAGCACTGGCTCAGCACGGATTCTGCCTTGGCCAAGGTCCCTCTGCTTCTGAGTGCTTTCCCTAACTTGTCCCAGGGCCGAAGTCGGGGGGACTAGTGGGGACGTTCAGGCCCGTGCCGACTCACCTGCTCCTCAACGTTACTGCTCGGAGGTGGGGCGGAGGCCAAGAGACACACTACACGGCCCTAGAATCATCTCTCTGCCTTTGGCCACAGTGTGTTTGAAATATTAGAACCATAATACAAAACTGCCGTTTTTGTGGGTCAAAAATCAGAATCTCATGCAGTTCAACTCCATGTGTAAGAATGCCTCTTTTTGTTCCTTGATTACTTCTGAACGTTTTCATACTCGTGTGTCGGATGATTTTTCAACACATACGCACAAATATGTAAACACACACACACACACGAGCATCCCATCAGGTAATGAGCAGGTTGTGTGAACCTCGCATCCCAATGCACTGCCCCAGACGGGTCAGTCCTCTGCCCCGAACTCCACACTCGTCTCCCAGCACCACCAGAGTTGTCTTGCTCAAGGAGGCCCTGCCGGACCTGCTCAGGTTCCCTCCTCCACCTGCCACCCGGCATTCCAACACAGCTCTCTTTCCGTTCCTTGAAAGCCAGCTTCTTTCAGCCTCACTGCTCCCGTGCTCTTAACCCCTCGGCCTGGCTCACCGCAGAAAGGGGGTTCCCGGCTTCGGGTTCGGTGTGCTCTCAGCCTCGGGCCACACAACACCCACCTCCAAGTTCAGGGATCGGGGGCTACAGGGACTAGCGTGCGGGGCCAATGGCAGCTCTGCCCAGAGGGAGGGGAGCCTCGTGTCTGGGGTTATTTCTGCAGTACGTACGTAATCTGCGGAATTAATAAAGAAGTCGAAAGCTATCACGGGGAGCTTCACGCAACAGGACGTCAAATGGGCCCAGGTGTTTCTGGGTTACCTGTAACAACTCAGTGTCGAAGAAGCATGTCCAGAGATGTGTGGGGCAGCCCCAGTGAGGGACACCACGGGGACCTGAGGGGCAGGGACACTGGAGGACGTGAGGGGCGGCCCCGGTGAGGGACACCGCGGGGATGTGAGGGGCAGGGATACAGTGGGGACGTGAGGAGCAGCCCCGACGAGGGACACCGTGGGGACGTGAGGGGCTGGGACACTGGGGGGAAAGGAGGAACTTAGGGACTCCGGCGTTCTGTTGGACCCCTGATGTTCCCACAAACTGGTGAGCAGCTAGCATTCTTGATGGCTTCCTTCAGGGACAACTACATTTATTCCTAAAAGAGCGATCAGCTTGCTATTTCCGCTCGTCACAGAAAAAGTCCCAGACGGGGCTGAGACGTCACCAAGGGGCTTCTAGCTTCGCAGGTGGCCCCAGGCAAATTCACCCTCAGCGAGCCTCCACTTTTCTCCCTCTGCTTCAGAGTCTGCAATCAATGTGGAAATCACAACGGGAACCAGCTCGATAGACGGAGGTGAAGACACCGGCTTTCGTCCTAATAGACGCCAGATGGGAGAGCTGGTTTTAGACTTGCAGCCAGCGAGGTGTGGGTGTGCTCGCAGGCGTGGCTGGACAGACAGACACAGGCGGGATGAAACCGGAATGGCCACGCCCTGCGGGCAGGGGCTCCGGAGGAGGGAGGCCCAGAGCCCGGCGCCTGCTTCCTTCTCGAAAGTCACCTGGCCAGCGGCTCGCTCATCATCCTCCCCCCCCCCCCCCCCCCCCCCCGCACGGGGGTGGGGAGGGGAGGGAAGGGAAGTTAAGAAAGTACTGGAGCTGAAGTCCCTCCCCAACAGAGTAAAGCCCCGAACCTATAGCCTCACAGGGTCACTGGGCCCGGAGCACCTGCCTTCCGCACAAACACCAAAGCGCCCCATGCAAAGGTTTTCTTCCTTCTCTGCAGCCGCGTCCTCGCGGCATCTCGCGCATCAACACACACTTGATAAGTGTTGGCTGACTCGGCTTCCCGAGAGGATCGCTTTTAATGAGACACCTGCTTTAACTAGGAGGTTCCAGGGGTGCCGGTTTGTTTAAGGACACAACCCGACTGCTTCGGAACCGAATCCACCATGTACCGATAAGACGGTCAACCGCCCGTCTCCCACGTCCCAGTTGTGACGGCCAGCCTCGCGGGGGGCGTCTCCTCCTCTCCCACATCACTCCCCACTTAGACTTTCGCACCCACAGGCCTCTGATCCAGGCGTCAGAATCCTCGGGAAAACACTCGGGTGGCCCCAAAGATGCAGCCTTGGGCCGTCCCGGGGGTGCCAACGACCGCAGGGCAGAGCTGGCACCAGTGGGAAACACAGAAGAACCGTCGCGTGTGACAGAAATTCCCAAAGCAAACTCGGAAGCGGCCCCTCCCGTTCACCTGTAAGGGAGCCGAGCAGTAAGGGGAGACTGAGTAATCGCTCCCTTCCCTTCCCCGTAAGTGTCCAGTCCTTCGCCGGGACGCCGTGTGACGTGTCCGCAGAGAGGAGAACGAATGCACTCCGCGTGCCACGGTGCTCCGCCAGCGACCGTGGGGCGTGCTCCTCCGGACCCTGAACTGCTGGCGTCTCAGCGGTGGGAGCACTCGTGCCCCAGGGGATTCACGTGTAACACGAGTCCAGGTGAATCTCACCGCACATCCCGCAGACGGTCCTGATGGCCCCTGCAGCGAGGCCGGGGCCCCCGCCCTCCTCTCCTGCCCGGTCCTCCCCGGTCTTTCCGGTCCCCACACGAGTCAAGCAGGCAGACAAGCACCATAAAAGGACTCACCACCGTGCACACAGCACAGCAAAGGGACGGCTGTGAACCTCGGGAGCACGTCTTGCTGCGGCCCTGACACCTATCCTGGCCTTCCCCGGGTACGGCGGGGAGCCTCCCTCTGCCCCAGACGTGCACGCGAGGGCCGTGGGGCACCCACGCCATGTACCATCAGCAGAACATTCCAGCAAGGCAAGGACAATATTAATACTGCACAGGGCACAGATTCCGAGTCTGAGTGTTCTGTTCCCGTGGCTTAGTTTCTGCTCCACTCAGCTGAAGTAGTTACTGGAGTCCCTGAGGCCTGGGTTCACTGGCTTACACCAGTCAGTGTTCGTGAGCATCAGTCTTCCCTGCTGACTCTTCACGTAACACGGCCGTCGGGCAAAGTTGGTGCCGTGGGCTTCAGGCCGGACGGGAAGACAGGCCCGAGTTCAGAGAGCGGTGCTGTCTGCTTGGCCTCTGCTTATGACAGCAGGGGTGGGGACGCTTTCTTGCCACACTCTCCAGCTCCTTTCCATCCACTCGCAGAGACGCCCAAGAGTCAACAACTGTTCCTTTTCTGTCCTACGGACGAAGCACCTTCCAGAGCACAAGTTCCCAAAGGACGCGGGCTACCGCGTCGGGACAGAGTTCTGGCCGGCCGACACACTCACACGACACAGAGGCTGTTCTCCTGCCGTGAACCAGTGTCCGGGACCCACGTGAACACGTACCCTGATGTCAGACGAACGTCCGAACGTACAAAAGAATCACTCAAGACAACTCATCACGTGGTCTGCGTTCCGCTCACCCTAAGGGCCACCGGGCGGCCGCTCCAGCCCACCGGACGGAAGGCACGGAGACTGCTGCTTTTGGTGAAATGCAAACAAACGAGAATAGTTAGAACCCAAAATCCCGCAGCCCGTCTTGAAGAGAGGGCGGGCGCGGCCCTTCGAGGGCTGACGCGGGTCTAGCGCCAGCTCCGCCACACGTCAGCGTCCTGTGCTCGCAGCTCGCCCTATGATCACATCTCTAGATAAGCCTCAAGTGTAAACCTTCAGTTCCAGTTACTACCGATGGGGTCCAGGTCCCCGCTCTCAACTACATAATAGCAGAGAAGAATTACCTACGGTCAACAAAACACGATCTAGCATCGAGCACGGCTGTATTACAAATCTCACGTGACAGATGACTTCGGGTCAAAACTGCTCCCCTAAAATCGGTTTGGTTAAAATGACCAAGCTGTCAACCTGAAAGGGGAGGGTAAGACCAATCGTCCACATGCTATGAATCCCCAATAAGGGCCAGAGGGGTCTCTGGATGGAAAAAGATGTCTTTGGTTTTTTTGCCCTTATCAAAGCAGTAACCATGCGTGTCCAGTGTAAAAGTAAATTTGTATAAATGCAATCAGCCAACGAGCCAGTAGAACCCGGACTGTTCTCCCAGACCTGGAAGTGCGTTTTCGCTCCTGTTCTCACGGAAACCCACAGTGGGGTCAAGCACAAACGGATTCTGAACCCAAGAAACAAAGACCCCGCAGCCCAGGAGTTTCCAAGTGCCTAAAAATACAGAAGAGCAGTAGAGGCTCCCTCAACGTCCTACTGGCCTTTGCAGAAGATAATGCCACAGCCAACGATCCTAAAAAAGATTTTAATTTACAAAAATTTAACGTAATTTTCGATATTCTACCACAAAATATCTTACCCTGCAGCCCACAGAGCATCCAGAGGCCCCCTTCGAGGCTCAGGACGGTGAGGGACTCCTTGAAGGGACTACATGTGCGCATATGAATTTTCTAGAGAGAAGGTCTGGGGTTTTCACATAAAGAACATCGTGACCAAGGTCTCTGGCAAGCCACTGCGTTACGTATGACCAGCTCCCTGCGCTAGAAAGTTCCGTCCAGCTCCTACTCTCCTTCTTAACACTCCAAACCACGAGAATTCTCTGTCCTAACTGGCAGACATGTGCCGCATGGAGATGGGCTCATCTGTATGTCCCTCTCCACCTGCTCGAACTCCAGGGCGCCCTCAGAGACCAGCTCAAATCACTCTTCCTCCAGAGGCTTTTCCCGACGCCTCAGCCAGAATCCACCTTTCCTACTCTCACTGAGCCACCTGCCGCCTTTTACGCTGGCATTCAGCACGGCGTGCGTTCAGACTCGATGTTAAAGGGTGCACCTGTCTCCCCAGCTGGTCGGAGCACCCGAAGGGTAGAGACGAGGCCGGATTCGTCATAACTGGCCCTTTCCCCACTGGCACCGAGAACACCAACGTGGGTGTATGGTCAAAAAGTGTGTGTGGAGTGTTTGTTTCAGTGACCACCAGTTCTAACAATCTCATTCTTCACAAGGTTTCTAAATCAGCCACACGACGACACTCTAGGAAGCCCCACCTCTGGGTGGTTAAATGCTACTCACGCAATTGTGTGAGTATTGGGATTTCTAGTTCACAAAACAAAGGCTAATGTATGTCAAATGGCTTACGTTGTATTCACTTTTTTTTTTTATTAACTTATTTTGAGGGGGGCAGGGAGGGGTAGAGAGAACCCCAAGCAGGCTCTGCACTGACAGCACAGGGCCCGACGACACAGGGCTCGAACTAGCAAACCAGGAGACCATGACCTGAGCAGAAATCAAGAGTCAGATATTTAACTGCGCCACCTGGGTGCCCCGCGTTGTATTAACTTCTAACTCGATGTGGGATTCAGTCGTCACAAGTCGCTCCTGAAAGCACAGATGAGGGGGGCTAGAGCCACCGGGAGAGAAGGCCAAGCTGGTCTGAAGCCTTCTCCACAAAGGCCCAGGCACCTGCCGTCACCGGAGGGGTTACTAACGAAGTTCTGAGGCAGCACATACACAAACTTTAGGGACAGCCCGCCCAGGAAGTGAGACACTAACATCTTTAAGATTATAAAGATAAAAAGAATGAATACGAAGTCTTACCGGGAATATTTACAGGAAGCCCAAGCAACTAACAGATTCAAATAATACACTGCAGAGGGTAGTGTGAGGGGATGAAGTTAAGGAAATGAGAGGCTCACATGCAGCCACAACTGTGATCATGAAGGAGGAGGCCTGGACCTGGAGTCAGAAGACCAGGATGACAGAAACTTCTGGTTCCACAGATGCAGTAGCCCCATTCCTCCCGGGTCCCCTCCTTACAACGAAGGACACTCAGGACGGAACACAGCGAGCACGCGCTGGAAAGCCGGCGGAGACAAGGCGGCAGGCGGCCCGGGACTTCGGGCCCGTGGAGCCACTTGGCAGGGAGCTCGCCAGGTGTCCTTGCCGCCTACCTGTCTGGGACAGGGTGCTGCACAGCCTCCAAGCTCGAGCAGCCAAACGGCACAGATGGAAACAGCTTCCAGAAAAGCTGTTCCTCCCGGCAGAAGGCCTGGGAAAAGGGTGGTCCCTCAACAGAAAATCCGCATCTGTCACCCCCTGGGTTTCAGCAGGCTCATCTCCCGCTTCCCTTCGGGGCCCCGCACAACCAGGGAGCAGCTTCCAAGTGGCCGAGCAAGATCTCCTCTCCTGTCCCCTGCCTAGAGATGCAGGACGTGCTCAACTCCCCGACCAGGGCGGCGTCAGTGGGGCGCTGAACCTCTACCCCGACCCAGGCACAGGCGGGCAGGAAAAGGAGGGGGGAGGCTGGGCGGGTCACCACTCCGCTGCTCCTAATACTCCCGGTATCAGCCAGGCCAGGAGTAGCTGATGTCACATCCCACTCAACAAGGCAACAGAGGCTCAGGGACCCGGAGATCAGCAGTTAAGAGCCAAGTGACACTCCTATCACCAGAGTCTCAGAAGGAAGGGACAAAGAGTGGGGCCGAAAAAGTATTTTTAGAAATAATGGCTGGAAACCTCCCAAGTTTGGCGAAAGACACAAACGCACAGATTCAGGAAGCCGAGCAAACCCTAAATATAATAAGTCGAAAGAACCTATGTCAAGACAAATCATAGTTCAACTCTGGAAACTGAGACAGATGAGCAATCTTAAAAGCAACCGGAGACATAGGACACCTTTACTTAGAAAGAGCAATTCGAGGGGCAGCAGATTTCTCATCTGCAACAGGGGAGGCCAGAAGAGTAAGGCACCTTTTTCAAGTACTAAAAGAATGTGTCAACTGTGAATTCCATAGCTGGCACCGAGATCTCAAGGACGAAGGGGGAATAGAGACATTCTCGGATGCAGGAGACCTGAATTTCTTGTCCACTAGCCCACCCTTAAGAATGGCTAAAGGAAGTTTTCCAAACACAAAGCTCAGAACTGCAGGAAGAAAAGACCATCAGAGTAGGTAAAAATAGGGGTGAATCTAACCATCCCACTTTTCACAAGTTTCTTAAATCTTATTTGATGACTGACAGAAAGCCCTGTGATGTGGTGCTCCAAGTATAACAAGACTTAAAACGTTGATATTTAAAAAGTGAGGAGGGTAAAGGGATCTAGAGTAAAGGTCCCACACTTCACTGACGGTTGTAAAACACGGATGCCGGCACCCTAAGCTACGCACGTACACGGTAAGCCCAAGCAACCAACAAGAAAGCAAACAAAGCTTTAATTGATATATAATCACCAAATGATCAAGATGGAATCCTAAAACATGTTTAACCCACAGGAAAATAAAAAACAGAAGAAACACACAAAAAATTAACAAAATGGGAGGCTTATGCTTTAACAGATTAATCACTTTACCTTAAATGTAAATGGCCAAAATACACAAATTAACAAAGATGGACAGAGTGAACAAAATAGGACGTAACAATATTCTGTCCATAAGATACTTCAAAACAACAATGTGGGTAGGTCAAAGGGATGGAAAAAAATACAGCAGGAAAGCATTCATTAAAAAAAAAAAAAAGAGTCGCTATATTAAAATATCTGATAAGGTAGGGCAGAGGAAATTACTAGAGACAAAGAGGGAGATTACATAATGACAAAAGGATCAATCCACCAGGAAGTCCTAATAATCCTAAATGTTTATACACCACACAACAGTCTCAAAACGCATGAAGCAAAAACTGAGAGCTAAAGGAGAAATATCCACAATTGTATTTGGGAGACTTTCACACCTCCCTTTCAGGAACCGACAGAAAGAGTGAACAATCATCAGCAAGGATACAGAACGTGACACCCCCATCAACGGCACTACCTAACGGACATAAGTAGAAAACTCCACCCAACAAGAGATATGCATTTTTTTTTCAAGTGTCCATGAACATTCACCAACAAAGGCCCACAGAATATATACCATGATAGACCATATACTGGGTCATAAAACAAACCTTAAATATTTCAAAGAATTGAAATCATACCAAGTATGTTCTCTGACCGTAATAAACTCATAGAAATCAATAAGGATAACAGGAAAAACTCTAAACTCCTAGATTCTACAATACGCTTCTAAATAATCTGTGGGTCAAAGAATCTGAAAAAGAAATACACACATGAACATGAACAAAAGTTCAAACACAACATATCAAAATATGTGAACACAGCTAAAGCAGTGCTGAGTGGGAAATCTATGGCACATATAAGAAACGAGGAAAGGTCCCAAATAAATATCCAAATCTCTACCTCAAAAAACAAAGAAAAAAAAAAAAAAAAGAGCAAATAAACCCGAAGGAAGTAGAAGGAAATAAGGAGAGAAATACAGGATATTGAAAACAGGAAAGCCATAAAGAAAAGTTAATGAAATAAAAAGCTGGTTCTTCAAGGAAAAAAAAAAAAAATCATTAAAAGTGATAAGCCTCTAAGAAGACTGACAAAAATAAAAGACAGAAATCACCAACACCAGAAAAGAAACACAAGACAGGCCTCTCACCATTCTCATTCAACAAAATACTGGGAGTTCTAGCCACTGCAGTAAGGCCAAGGAAAAGAAAGAAAGCATAGCTATTGGGAAAGAAGAAATAAAGCTGTTCATTTGCAGATAACAGGATGATTCACAGAGAAAATCCCAAGGAATCTATAGGAAAGCCCTTAGAACGATTGAGTATATTCGCTAAGCTCATAGGACACAAAATCAAGACACAAATATCAATTGCATTGCTGTATAAGAACAAAGAGCATGTGGAAACTGACAATAAAAGCACTGTATCATTTCCAGTTGCTCTAAGGAAAACAAGATACTTAATACACACTTAAAACACATACCAGATCTGCATGCTAATAATCGCAAAATGCTAATAAAGAAAATCAAAGGCTGGGGGCGCCTGGGTGGCTTGGTTGGTTGATCGTCCGACTTCGGCTCAGGTCATGATCTCACGGCCCGTGAGTTTGAGCCCCGCGTTGGGCTCTGTGCTGACAGCTCAGAGCCTGGAGCCTGCTTCGGATTCTGTGTCTCCCTCTCTCTCTGCCCCTCCCCTGCTCATGCTCTGTCTCTCTCTGTCTCAAAAATAAATAAACGTTAAAAAAAATTTAAAAAAAATTAAAAAAAAAAGAAATCAAAGGCTGAAAGAAAGACATACCATGTTCATGGACTGGAAGACTCAACATAGTCGAGAGGTCAATTCTCCCCCAAATGATCTATAGGTTTGATGCAATTGCTATCAAAATCCCAGCAAGATTTTTTTTTTATAGACACAGACGAGTGTATTCTAAGACACATCTAGAAAGCCGCAGGCCCTTCAATACCTAAAACAATCTTCAAAAAGGGAAATGAAGTGGGAGAAACCACTCTATCTGATGTTAAGGTCTTCCGCGTAGGTATAGTAATCAACAGAGCGTGATAACGGCAGAAGGAGAGACATACAGATCAGTGGAACAGAATAGAGAACTCAGAACTAGGTCCACACAAATATGCCCAACTGGTTTCTGACGAAATTGCAAAAGCAATTCAAAGGAAGGACAGTCTTTTCACCAGATGGTGTTGGAACGATTAAGCATTCAAAGCAAAAAAACAACAAAAAACAAAAAACTTCCATCCAAAACTCACACATTTTCATGGGATAATTAACTCAAAATGGATCAGGGACTCAAATGTAGAATGTAAAACTACCAAAATTTACGGGAAAAAAATGGATTGGGATCTGGAGCTAGGCAAAGAGTTCATAGCTTTGATACCCAAAGTGTTACCTATAAAGGGAAAAACTGATAAGCTTGCTTCATCAGAAAAAGTTCTGCTCTACGAAAGCCCTTGTTAAGAGGATGAAAAGCAAAGCTACAGACGGGGAGGAAACAGTTGCAAACCATAAAACGTGGCAAACGACCAGTATCTAGAATGCATAAAAAAACTCTCCAAGCATTCACTAGCAATAAACCACAATAAATAACAAACCATAAAAACAAGCAACCTCTAGAAATAGAAAATAGGTAAAAAAAACACCAAGAGACACCACACCAAAGAGGATATAGGGGCAGCAAATAAACACGTGAAAAGATGTTCTACACCATGAGCTATTAGGGAAAGGAAAATTAAGACAGCGAGGAGACAGCTCTTGCCCACCTAACAGGATGGCTGACACAGCAAAAGGACATCAGATGCTGGCGAGGATACGGAGAACCCGGGTCATGCAGACACCGCCGGTGGGAATGCGAAAGGGGACAGGCGCTCCGACAAGTTTGCCGTTTCTTATCACGTTAACCACACCATTGCCACACGACCGAGCAACTGGGCTCCTGGGCACTTATCCCAGACACGTGAAGATGTGCGTACAAACGTGTACGTGAACGTGCAGAGCACATTTCCTCACAACAGGCAGAGAACTGGAACCCAGAGGCCTTCGACAGGTGAACGGTTACGTGGTGGCCTGTGGTAAATCCACACCGCGGATCCTACCCGGCAAACGGAAGGCGCAAACTATTTCCAACACGCACAACTTGGGTGATTCTCCAGGGAATGAGGTGGAATGATAAAAAGAGGTCATGTTCCGCATGGCTCCGTTGGTACAATATTCTCGAATGAGTAAAACTTGTAGAATTGGAGAAATGATCAGTTCTTGCCAGGGTCAGGGAGGGGCGGGAGGGAGCGGCCAGGAAAGGCGACCTAAGGGACCCTTGACGGTGACGGGAATATTCTGTATCTTGACTTGCGTGGCGTCGGTATCCTGGTCGTGACGCTGCATCACAGTTTTGCAAGATGTCATCACAGAAGGTAACAGGATAGAGGGTACGTGGGCCCTCCATATTATTTCTCACAACAGGATGGGACTCCACAATTATCCCCAAAATTAAAGTTAAAAAAACAAAAATTTTGGGGCGCCTGGGTGGCGCAGTCGGTTAAGCGTCCGACTTCAGCCAGGTCACGATCTCGCGGCCCGTGAGTTCGAGCCCCGCGTCAGGCTCTGGGCTGATGGCTCGGAGCCTGGAGCCTGTTTCCGATTCTGTGTCTCCCTCTCTCTCTGCCCCTCCCCCGTTCATGCTCTGTCTCTCTCTGTCCCAAAAATAAATAAAAAACGTTGAAAAAAAAATTAAAAAAAAAAAAAAAAAAAAAATTTGTTCCCAGCTCTGCCACCTGCTACGTAGGTAGCTGACCTTGAACAGACTCTGAACTCCCTGTCCTCAGTGTTCTCACGGCTAAATGGGACAATACCTCCTGAAACATGAGAAAAACTAAATGCCACTTATGAAGGATGTGGCAACGCGCACGGCACACAGTACTTCAACAACAGCCTGTGAACGCTGAATCTACGCGTAGACACAAGAAGTATTCTAAATCGTACCATTCAAATGCCCACTACTGCAGCCGCTGCAGAGCAATTAATTTGAAAGGTCTCCTCCCAAAGTGATCAGTCTAAACATGGCGTGGGGGGGGTGGGGGGGGGGAAGAATTTGTGGTTTTAAACTGAAAAAAGAGGGGGCGCCTGGGTGGCTCAGTTGGTTAAGCGGCCGACTTCAGCCAGGTCACGATCTCGCGGTCCGTGAGTTCGAGCCCCGCGTCAGGCTCTGGGCTGATGGCTCAGAGCCTGGAGCCTGTTTCCGGTTCTGTGTCTCCCTCTCTCTCTGCCCCTCCCCCGTTCATGCTCTGTCTCTCTCTGTCCCAAAAATAAATAAACGTTAAAAAAAATTTTTTTTTCAAAAAAAAAAAAAAAAAACCTTAAAAAAGAATTCCTAACTAGCCACTGAACTAGTCACAGACAAAGCGAGTTTAAAATGGAGTTACGGTGAGTTAAAAGCTGGGAAGGAAAAGAGGAGACCGGCTAACAAACCTAATATTTCTGTTGATCAGGAAGTCAGTAGAGGTTAACGTTTGCGTGCACTGGGAGAAGGTTAGGAATGAGTTTCCTAAAACGCACTCAGCACAGTCATTTAAGACTCTATGTTGCTCAACATTTTGTCTACCTCCCGAGTTAAAAGTGGGAGAAAGTCAGTCAAATCCTTGTGATCCTTTCTACACCTGCCGGGCGTGGAGGTTCGGAAAAGCAGCCGAAACGCAATCTGGCTCCGAGATAGAGGAAGACAATGAAATGCACTTTACCCCAGAAGATGAGGGGAATTTTAAACACACAGTGTATCCCCGGGAATCACACTGGGCTCCTGGCCTTTAACGTTGGTGAAGACTGCCCAGAGCAGACCCACAGAGGCTTTTGAAAGAGGTGAAAAGGAAGGAGTGTTTTGTCATTCAAATGATTCTCTTCCCGTCATTCCCCTCAAGATCCTAAAAGAGCTTTTTCTACTAAAATGAGAGATTTTCATAACAAATACAGAAAGCGGGGATACCAGGCCGGGCCTGGAGGCTTAGACGCGGGGTTTCGGCTTCCAGGGGGTGGACTCACTTACCCCCCGGGCCTGGAACTTCTTCCTCGTGGGTGAAGTGAGAGGCACCGGATGGGTTTCTACAGCCCTCTGCTACGTTTAAAGTCCCTGGGGGCACCGTAAACTCTCGTGTCCAGACAGCCGTCTGGTAGGACAAACTCTCCTCTGCTTGAGACATACCTGCTTTCCCCACAATGAGCCTGGGAAGGAGTAGGTGAGAGGGCAGTGAGAGGGGGTAGCGATCCAGTAAAAACGAGCACATAAAAAATCATAAACAAACCCCCCAAATGACTCTAAGGGCAGGAGAGAATCTACGCTGGGCTGCTCGCGGTCCGTTTTCTCCAGATTTCCTTTCCGGGGAGCCCTTCAGCACAGACTCCCAGCAGAGAGAGACCAGAATCCAGACTTGGTCAACCCCACAGCTTTTTTGTTTTGTTTTGTTTTCCCCAAAACCGCCAAGGATAAGACGAGCAGGGAATAGGAGAGCCAGTCGACTGTGCACAGCACGCAGGACATCCACTAAAGGGTGCAGAGCAAGGAATTCCCTTGTACCGTCACGCGCGCACACACAACGGCGACGGGGCAACGCGGGGGGCTGTGAGCACAGGCTGGGTTATCCGAGGGTGTCAAGCAAGCAGTTACTGATTCGCGGCTTCGGTAGGCGGACCGCGGTGGTTTCTAAAGCGAGGCCTTCTCTTTCAGCGACAAACGCTAAGACCCTTCCTAACGAAGTTCTCCGCGGTCTGGGGTTGGCTTCCAGCCCCAGGGCAGGCGTGTGGGTGACCCGAGCGCTGAGGCTGGGGGAGGGGGCGTGGGTACGCGCACTTCGCTCTACTCCCTGCACGTTGTGCAGGCGGCAAGTTCTCAGTTCCCAAGCGGAGCCGTGCGGCCGGCCTCCTCTCCGGTCTACACCGCTCTCCGGCACTTACGGGGAGGGCAGGGCGAGGACGGCTCCCTGACCCCGGGAGGCCGGCTGTGGGAAGCGCGCAGAAGCCGTCCTGTAAGGGCGCGTCCCTGGCGCGGCGTCCAGGAGGGGCCCGCCCACCGTCCCCATCCCCCGAAGTTGGCCAGCTTTTCCGCGTCTCGGCCCCCAGCCCCCACCCCCCGCAAGACGGGCAGGGGCGCAGGCCATGATCGCGCCCCGGCGCCGAAGGGGTGAGCATCCCCGGCCGGATACCCTCCCCGCCCAAAGCCGGGGTCAAGCGGCCCGCACCTGGCCGCACCTGCGCGCACCTGGGCGCAGGTGCGCGGGCGGGGACGCCGAGGCGCGCGCACCTTGAGGATGTTGTCGAAGATGGTGTCGCGGAACTCGAGCAGCGCCTTCTGGTCGAACTCGCGGCCGTGGATGATGCGCATCTGCTTGAGGAAGGTGGACTTGCCGCTCTCGCCCGCGCCCAGCAGCAGGATCTTGACGAGGCGCCGCACGGCGCGCCGCTCGCGGGCCAGCCCCGCGTCGATGTCCCGGCTGCGCCGCCGCGCCTCGCGCTCCGCGTCGCGGGCCCCGCTGCCGCCCGCCCTGCGCTCGCGGGCCCCGCCGGCCTCGGCCGGCAGCAGGCAGCGGCTGAGGGTCCGCACCACGCCGGACATGGCCGCTCAGGCCATGGACCCCGCCGCGGGCGAGGCGAGCCCCGCGCGGCAGCCGGCCGCTCCCTCAGGCCGCGTCCGTCCGTCCGCCGCCGCCGCCGCCGCCCCGAGGCCCGCTCTCGCCCGCCGCTCGGCCCCGGCGGAGGGGCGGGGCGGCGCGGCCGGGGCCCGGCGATTGGGCCGGCCGCCGTCCATCCGGACGAACGCGCCCTCCGATTGGGCCGTGTGGCGCCGGGAGGCGGCCGTCCCTCTGGCCCTCGGGGCGGGGTCGGCGCCGAAAGAGGCGGGATCTTTGGGGTGGGGGCGCTTCTCATTGGGCATCTGGGATGAGGTTCTTTCTTTCAGAATGAAAGGGAGGCGGGGCTGCCGGGGAGGCGGGGCGGCCGTCCGCCATGACCAATTATAATTGCTCTGGGGTCACGTCAATCACGGGGAACAGGCTTGGGATTGGGAGATCGACGAAACGGGGCGGGACCAGAAGTGCCAGGTGTACAGAAAGATTCTCCCTGAGTTCCCAGATTGGGTCAACCTGTGAGACCAGGCGTCTCGTTAAGTGGACTTAACGTTGCCCGAAAATGCAGATATAAGAGGTGCAGCTGCTCGTCTTATGTTTGCAGAGAAAGCTGTTCCTAAACCATTTTCCTTCCAGAAACACGCAGGGGGGGGAGGGACGCACACACAGTTTTAAACAAATGCACCCTTTGAGAGTGGCATGGCCTCTGGGCGTCTGTCTTCCGTAAAAGCTAGCTAATCATCCAAACCAGAAGCCCCCCGCAAAAGTCTTACGTAGCACAGTAATTGGGAGTGGGGTCTGCAGTTGCTGGGTCTGAGTTCGAATCTTTCCTCAATCCCTTACTACTTGCACAGCCTTTTAGGCAGCTCCCCGCCCTCCCTCCCAGCCACATACCCCGTTTTTAGCTTCAGTCTCTGCAAAATGGGGCGACGATAGCAACCACCTCACGGTTATGAAGATACGAATAGAGAACATGGACTTGAGAAACACTTACCATGCTGCCAAGACCCCAGTAAGTTCTTGCTAAGAGCTAGCTGATCTTATTAGAGATTCTTACCTGTCCCAGATTGAAGTGTGGTCAGGATCCCTGGAAGGAGTTCAGGTATCTCTTAATCTCCAGGTGACCGGCCAGATTGGGGAACCATTGCCCGTTAAAAGATAAACTGGGGCATATTAAAATTTTTAAGAATTTGCAGTATTTTAGCAAAAATTGATTCAAATCATGACGAACCAAACCAGAAGTGGTTAACGCTCCCCACAGTGGAGCCAGGGAAAAGACTTATAGAGAAAGTGCCTGGAGGAAAGAAAGGAAATTGATTGGCTGTAGCTTGAAGGCAGGTTGGCAGTTTGTGACTGGTTGTGTTTACCGTTCCGATTTTGTAACCTTGAGGCTTTGATTTTGGCTTGCTTTCCTAAGCCACCACCACCGCATTAAAGCCACTTCAGTCTAATGGCCTCCTTTTTAAATTAATTTAGCAAGTCTTAAAGATCATCCTGTCCAAACTGCCCTTCTCATCAGGTGTATAAAATAAAAACCAGCTTGCAAACGACTGACAAGGTTCCCACACAAGGGCCACCCAGAGCTGGGCTCTCTTTCACTGTGTCACCATCTCTGATTAGAGAGCACTGAGTGATAGACTAAGCGATTTGCGAACGTTATGTCATCTGGTTGTACAGATAACGTTAGCGCACCTATGAGAACGCCGGGCACCGGGGAGGTTTGGAGAGGAAGTTGGAGATGGAAAAGATACATTCTTTGTGTCAAGAAACTTGCACGTAAGTTAGGGAGCCAGGCTGCTCAAGTCCCCGAGCACAGGGAACGCTAAGGGAATCCCTAGTTTCTGCCACAGAACCAGGGTCTTGAAGGATCTAAACTCCCCAGGGACCTTGAGTGCTGATGGATATGGGGCATGTCATGTATTGAGGCGTGAATTTGTATCACTTATGAGTCAACATACCATCCAGTACTCTGTCATCCTTCACAAATGATGGAGAAAGTCTTGTTTCTTTGTAAAAATGCCCTTCCACAGAAAGACGCACACTAGTGTTATAACAGAAGTAGAAAGTCGGAGGCCTCAGAAAGCAGTGTGTCTGAAAAAGAGAATAGGAGTTTTGAACAATTAAACAGGAAAATGTAGAATTCAGCAGTGGACCAGAGTGAGCTCTTCATTCAGTTAAGAGAGACTGTGAAAAGGTGATTCACGAAACACTCTGAGCAAGTGCTGCAGACAACATTTACAAACAAATTGATATCTTTCTAAATAACTTTATGTCTGGGGCACCTGGGTGGCTCAGTCGGTTAAGTGTCCAACTTTGACTCAGGTCATAATCTTGTGGTTCGTGAGTTTGAGCCCCGCGTCCGGCTCTGCACTGAGAGTGTGGTGCCTGCTTCAGATTCTGTGTCTCCCTCTCTCTCTGTCCCTCCCCTGCTCACACTCTGTCTGTCTCTTTCTCTCAAAAAGAAATAAACATTAAAAAAATTTGAAAATAAATAACTTTATGTCTGTGTTGATGCAATTATTATATAGTGTCCAGTTTGGGGTTTCGACAAGGTTTCTGGATATATCCTTTAGATTTGTCATAGGGTTCACGTGCTTGAAGTAAACAAGATGATCTGTATGCTTAAGAATAATCTCTTAATTATCCCCTACATTTGTATGACATGTTATGGTTTTTGAAGTGCTTCCACATACACGGTCTTCTCATTTGTCCTGTGAACACTGCTGGGAGGGAGGCAAGGCAGAGACGATTGTGATCCCTGGATCCCATGGAGTTAATGTCGCGTGTCAGGGGAAGCACAGTAATTTACAGAAGCCGGGTTGGAAACCCGGCCCAGTATATTCCCCATGCACAATATGAAATGGATGAAAGCTGGACTCTACCACCTACTAGCTGTGTGACCTTGATCAACTCACTTAACCTCTCTGAGACTTACCTTCCTTATCTGTAATATCAGGAAAAAATAGGGCTCTGATAAATGTTAAACAAGTTAACACACATAAGGCCTTAATACATAGTGGGCATTCGGTAATTTCTAACATTATTGTTATTATCATGGAGCTTTGGGAATCAAGTACTACAAATTTAGAATAATAATACTGGCGTGGTGATGAATAATCCATAAGGACAAGGTACTGTATGATATTAAAATGCAAAACCTTAAATATAGGTACAGCCTTAGAGATGAAATAACATATAGCTCCCAAAGAGAATAAGCAAGGCCCAACTGTGTGAACAGATGGCCACCACGTGTTTAAAAATTGGCAGAGGGGTGGGAGAGGTGGCCTGAATGCCCCTCCTAACTTATGTTCAATTCCACCTCCTGAGCTAAGGGGCAGCCAGGAGGGAGGGTCCAATGGCAGGGCCTGGAATGCATATGTGGAGAGGTGAGCTCTTCTGGAATCTCTAGAAAAGAGAATAGCCACAGGACTCATTCTCCAGCCCGGTGGGAGTGAGGGGCTCAGCAGCTCCAAGGCCTGGGATAAGGTCCAGAACTCTGTGGTTCCCAAAAGGAATAAAGTCCTCTTGGGTCCCAAGAATGCAGTCCCCTGTGTGGGCTTCTCTAGCCTGGGGAGAATGTGCGATAAATGCATGGGCAAGGGGGCGGAGAGATTGCCCGTGTCTGAGAATGGGGGCTTGCCAACAACCAGAACGGCTGAAACGTGGCAGCTTCCTCTCTGTGCTCGTCACAGGGGCAACGGTTTGCCTGTCACCTCGTCTTTCATCACTACAAAAGAGACCCAAAGAGCTTTTCCTGAAGCCAAAGAGCTCTGAGTAGGAAGAAGAAAGTCTGAAGAGGCTGAAAAGGATCCAGGTACCAGAGAGAAGAAACAGAACATCTCAATTAACGGTAAATAGATGAAAACTTTACATCATCACCGCCACCACCATCATCACCATCATCTCATGTTAGGAGAACTGTTCATGGTATAAAACGGCATTGCACAGTATCAACAAATGATTATGGTAACCACTGAGAACTTTTGAAAACAAGACAAGGGAACTGGAAGATAAAACGAAAGAAGTATCTCAAAAGTCAGAGGAAAAGTACAAAGAGATGAAAATCATGAGAGGAAGAACGGGAGACTTACCTGGGAGTGCTAAGATTCTGGAAGGACAGGGAAAACATATGGAAGAGAGAAGTAATCAAAGAAATTTCTTTTTCTGACGGTATGGTAGAGACCGACCCTTCCGCGGCAACAGTTAAAAATGCCTTATTAACTATTCAAAACCTTTTTTTAAATGTCTATTTCTTTATTTTGAGAGAGAGAAGAGGGGGAGGGAGGGACAGAGGGGGAGGGAGAGAATCCCAAGCAGGCTCCATGTTTAGCGTGGAGCCCAACATGGGACTCGATCTCGTGACTGTGAGATCATAATCTGAGCTGAAACCAAGAGGTGGATGCTTAACCGACTGAACCACCCAGGTGCCCTCAAAAAAAAAATTTTTTTTTTTTTTTTGAGTCACTGAGCTGAGTATGAAACCTCAGGGGCCAAAATCAAAGTGGAAACAAAAATTCAGAGTTAAGCTGATTAGCGGTGAAGCCACCAGCTTCCCTAACAACATCTGCTGTGTCGGATGTTGTGGAGGAGACGTTCGATTTTCCTCATGGAGCAGACGTTCGATTTTCCTGGCCACAGGAGTTGAAGCTTAAAGATTATTAAAGGTGGACAGTCTGACAGAGGACACCTGCATAAACCTTGCACCAAAAGGGACTATACGTTCAGCGAAAGAGCTGGTAAATCAACAGTATGGATGTCGATCATTTATCAACAGGTTAAGTTCCGAGGGAAGTGAGCGTACATTTTTTTCAACCACCCATGAACACGCAAGAAGATAAGGCATCATGAGCGAAGTTCAGCCCAAACCACAGATAGCAGAATCACACTAAAAAATGTGGGATATTGGCCTCGTCAAATGCAGATCATAGAGTATTCTTAATATCTCTAAAGAAAGAAGAGAGGCTATTGAAAGCATTAGTAAGGAATAAGAGAATATAGAAAATGGGGAGGTGTGAACAAGAACCAAATAACACAACTAAAAATGAAAACTATAATTGAAACAGAAACATGACAGATGTGTTACATAGCACAGTAAGACACGGATCAAGAGAGTAAACTGAATACAGATCTGAAAACATCGCCTTCAATCCAATACAAAAATACAGAAGACAAGAGGCTGGAAATACCTACTGAACATACATATTTAGCCAGAGTTCCAAAGGGGGCTGGAGAGAAAGGAGAAGGAGCAGTATCTGAAGCCATCACGGCTTAGAATTTTAAGCTGACAAACGACACGAGATACTTGGCTTGAGAAATGAAATCTAGACTGAGAGACACCATAGTGACCTTGCAGGACATCACAGACAAAGAGAGGATCTTAAAGGCAGCCAGAGGAAAAACAATAATAGCTACTGTTTATAGGATACTTACCATACTGACACTATTCTGAGCACTTCGCCTACACTAACTTGTGTCATCTGCAAAGCAACCACAGAAACTGAGAGCTGATACCTGAAGAACAAAAGAGGAAGCTAGATTAGAATTAATATCTTAAAAGCATGGAGCAGATATAACCATTAACTTAAAATGGTAAACCCAGTAAAAATACAGCTCAAGAAAATGGAGGATATGGGGGCATTTCAAACAAAGAAAAATAGATGATTACCTTAATTATGGGCTGAATTGTGCCTCCTCCTCCAAAATTCATATGTTGTACTCTTAACCCCCAGGACCTCAGAATGTGACTCTATTGGGGCATAAGATTTTTAAAAGGTAATTAAGTTACAAGGTCATTAGGCTGGGCTGTGACCCCATGACTGGTGTCCTCATGGGAAAAGGAAATTTGAGGGGGGCCTGGGTGGCTCAGTTGGTTAAACATCCGACTCTTGGTTTCAGGTCAGGTCATGACCTCACAGTTTGTGGGATTGAGCCCCACGTTGGGCTCTGCGCGGAGCCTCCTCGGGATTCTCTCACTCTCTCTGCCCCTCCCCCACTCATGCTCGCTCTCCAAGTAAATAAACATTCATTAAAAAAAAACAGAGGGGCTCCTGGGTGGCTCAGTCTGTTAAACGGCTGACTTCAGCTCAGGTCATGATCTCACAGTTTGTGAGTTCGAGCCCCACGTCGGGCTCCGTGCTGACAGCTCAGAGCCTGGAGCCTGCTTCGGATTCCGTATCTCCCTCTCTCTCTGTCCCTCTCCTGCTCATGTTCTGTCTCTGTCTTTGTCTCAAAAAAAAAAAAAAAAAAAAAAAAAAGACTAGATGCACAAAAAAGAAGGAAAAAGAATCTCAAAAGGAAGGTCTGCCATACAAAAAGAAAGAGTGGACAGTTTCTGAAGATACAGGTCACTCTTATCATTGACTATATTAAATGACAATAATAATTTTAACTTGTGGAGTTAAGGGAAAAAAATAGGACTAAAATACCGGATACCGAAGGCACATATACAGGGAGGGGATGATCACAAAGTTCTAAGATCTTTGAAAGCTGGAGAGGAGAATAAACACTTTGATTAATGTTAAACTTTGTCAAGTTAAATATTCACGCTAAAATTTTTAGTGTAAACACAAAAAGAAGAGAAGTGGGGTGTACAAATTCCACACTCGCAGAGGGGAAACTTGGAATGAGGAAGCAAAAATCAACCAAGACGAAAGAATGTGAGGAACGAAGGAAGGAGAAACACAGGAATGAAGGCAGGACAAACGGGCCAGAATAAGGTGTCAATACATCCGAATATACGACTCATCAAAATAAATGTAAACAGGCTAGAATAGTTCAAAGACAAAGACTATCAGACTGGATAAGATAAAAACAAGGTCCAGCTTGTTTTTAGCCTAAAAGACATGCCTGATGACCCAGAAAAGATCAAAGTAAAAGAGTGAAGAAAGATTTACCAGGCAAATACCCCACGAAAGAAGTCTGGTAAATCTATGTTAATTTTTTTTAACATTTATTTATTATTGAGAGACAGAGAGACACAGAGCGTGAGCAGGGGAGGCAGAGAGAGGGGAAGACACAGAATCCGAAGCAGGCTCCAGGCTCTGAGCTGTCAGCACAGAGCCCGACGTGGGGCCTGAACCCACAAACTGCGAGATCATGACCTGAGCCGAAGTCGGTCGCCTAAACAACTGAGCCACCCAGGCGCCCCGGGCAAATCTATGTTAATAGGAAACAGAGTGGATTTTAAGTGTAAAAGCATTGCTAGTGATGAAGAGTCATTTCATACAATAAAAGGTTTAATTCGCTGGTAAGGTGTAACAATTCTAAACTTGTATGCACCCAATAACAGCCTCAAACCTTTAAAGGAAAAGAATGGACACAACCTCAAGGAGAAAGGGAGGAGTCCCTCCAAAGGGAGGGGTGGGGCTGGGGGTTAAACACACCTCTGCTAGTAATGAACAGTTCAAGAAATCAAAAAACGTGGTTGTGGGAGCCTGTTCCATCAGTAGCCCCCAAAAGAATCACTTCTCTTTACACGAATCCAGATCGGACGTGGAGCATGCTTTGAAAAATAGAGTGTGGCAGAGGTGATATTCTGCCAGTTTCAGGTTTGAGCCCTAAGGAAGCCTGAGAGCCTCTGTTTTTGTGTGCTCAGAGCCCTGTGCTGCCTTGAGGAGCCGGCTGCTGTGCTGAGAGACTGGGGGAAAAGGTGAAGACACCAGCACTACTTGCAAAAAGCTGCCCAAGCGTCCCAGCCCAGCCACATGCTCAAGACAACCCGGGGCCGCCCCGGGCCATGGGAAGGACCAGCAGAGCTGCTGGGCTGAGTCCAGGTTGCAGAGTCACGACCACAGGGCATGTGCTAAGCCGCTAAGATTTGGAGTGACTTGCTACGCACCAATCAATAACTTAAGCGACAATGAACGGGTTTGACCTACTACAGATGGGTTGAATGGTGAGCCCAATAATTACAGAATACATATGCTGTTCAAATGCAAGGAACATTTTCGAAATTGACCACAAAATAGAAGGCAAGTTTCAACACATTTTGAAGGCCTGGTGTCTTGCGGGCCTCATTCTCTGACCATGTTAAACTTGATATTACTTTTTTTAGATGTGTCAAGTTCAATTTGGCATTATTACCGTGAACCTGTCTTCCGAAAAGTCCAAAGTTTTAGAAATTAAACATAGTCCTTCTAAGTAAACAGTCTAGCTCGTTTAACTTGTTGCTTACGGCACCAAGTAAGCAAGGCCGTGGGGTTGTGTGTTACTGCTTCCTCACCTCACGTATGCCTACCTCTACGACTGTCATGCGGCGATACGGCCTCATTTAGAGCGTGGCTCTGGGGCCCGCCTGTCTGCGATCCGATCCTGGCTCTATCCTCTACTGGCTGTGTGGCCTTGGGCAGACTTCCTAGTCTCACCGTGCCCCTCTTTTCCTCACCGGTAAAGTGGGAACCATCATGGCACTACAGTTCTGCAATAAAGTTGAAATTACCGCAGATTAGGTGAGATATTAAAGCCCTAAGAAGAAAGACCTTCAAGAATATCTCTAAAGGTTAATTATTATTACTATTATTCCATTCATGGTCTATGCAATGACACTGACACTCTCTTACCCCAAATCACATACTGAGGAAGTGGCAAAGCTGGAATTTCATCCCTGTCTTTCTGCCTCCCTATCCTCCCTTTCTGGCATCATGTGTCTCCCCCTTCATGGACCTAGGAATAGGGCCCTCATTCCTTCCTCCTCCTGCCCCCCACAAACCCAACCACTCTGGAGAGTTTAGCAACTCTGGCTCCTATTTTGGGGAAAGATTGCTCCCGCCTCAGGGCCTTGCCTCCAGTTACTTCCTCAGCCCCCCAAACCATCCCACCCTCAATTCTCTCTCAGGTGCTCACCCTTCCAGACAAAGCTCAAACTTCACTTTCTTGGGAAGCCTTCCCTGAACCCAAACTTGCCCTGCACACCCCACTAAACTAGGCCCGGTTCCCATGATCTGCTCTCCTAGCACCCCATGCTTCCACTTAGAGAGTTTATCATATTTAAATTACTTGTATCATTATATGTTGAATGTCCCTCCAGCTGCATCTATGAGTCAGGGTCTATCTATACAGGGCTGGAGCCCTGCACCTGCACATAGTAGGAATTCAATCACTGCTTGTTGGGTAGATGGGTGGAAGGAAGGAAAGAAGGAAGGAAGGAAGCAAGGGAGGAAGGATGGGTGGGTGGATGGATGGATGGGTGGATGGATGGATGGATGGATGGGTGGATGAATGGATAGATGGATAGATGGGTGTATGAATGGATACATGAGTGGATGGATGGGTAGATGAATGGATGGATGGGTGGATGGATGGGTGGATGGATGGATGGGCGGATGAACGGATAGATGGATGAATGGGTGTATGAATGGATACATGAGTGGATGGGTGGGTAGATGAATGCATGGATGGATGGATGGATGGATGGACGGATGGACAGATGGGTTGATGGATGGGTTGATGGATGGGTGGATGGATGGAAACATGAGTGGATGGATGGGTGGATGGATGGATGGATGGATGGATGAATGGATGGATGGATGGAAGGATGGATGGATGGATGGATTGATGGATGGATTGATGGATGGGTGTATGAATGGATGGATGGGTGTATGAGTGGATACATGAGTGAATGGATGGGTAGATGAATGGATGGATGGGTGGATGAACAGATAGATAGATGGATGGATGGGTGGGTGGATGGATGGATGGATGGATGGGTGGGTGGGTGGATGGATGGATGGGTGTATGAATGGATGGATGGGTGGATGGATGGATGGGTGTATGAATGGACGGATGGGTGGATGAATGGATAGATGGATGGATGGGTGTATGAATGGATACATGAGTGGATGGATGGGTAGATGAATGGATTGATGGGTGGATGGATGGATGGGTGGATGAATGGATAGATGGATGGATGGGTGTATGAATGGATACATGAGTGGATGGATGGGTAGATGAATGGATACATGAGTGGATGGATGGGTAGATGAATGCATGGATGGATGGATGGATGGATGGACAGATGGGTTGATGGATGGGTTGATGGATGGGTGGATGGATGGGTGTATGAATGGATGGATAGGTGGATGGATTGGCAGATGAATGGATGGATGGATAGATGGCTGGATGGATGAATGGCATTCACAGTCTCTAGGGGCCTTGAGGACATCACAGAAAACCCTTTCTTTAGGATAGGCTTAGTCACTTCTCTTGGAAGTAGACAAGAGGATTTTCCAGGATGCTGCCTGCCATAGTTTGGAAGAGAGAGTTGCCTTGCTGACTGATTATTTCACCCAGAGTCAGCATTTTTTAAAAATACTATTATTTTTAAATGTTTTTATTTATTTCTGAGAAAGAAAGAGAGACAGAGTGCAAGCGGTTGAGGCGCAGAGAGAGAGAGAGAGGGAGACACAGGGCCTGACACAGGGTTCGAACTCATGAATCATGAGATCATGTCCTGAACTGAAGTCAGATGCTTAACTGACTGAGCCACCCAGGTGCCCCCAGAGTCAGTGTGTTTTTGGCGAAGAGTTAGCTGTGGAACCCAGGCCTCAAGTGGTGAGGCCCTTCCCTCTTTGAACCCAGGTTCGACTTACTTGACCTCAAGCGTCAGACAGAGGACATTTACGGGAGCCAAGAGTCAGCAATTTTGAGAATCAGGTAAGCAGTGCGGACAGAGGAGTGACTGTCTGCCTCAGGTGCTCACCCAAGTTCAATATCACAGGCTGGTACGTGTTATTTCATCGTTGGTAGCATCATACACGGAGACTTGCACATCGCCTCTGAAGATCAGGCTAGGATCTGGGGGTGCCCCTGGGGGATGCCCAAGAAATGGTGAGGAACTTCACAGGAGCTGCCCAAATGCACGATGCAGCAGAAGGACCCATATTCCTTACCCTTGGTTTAGCCTCACGAAATTCCCCTAAACCCAGGATTGATTTATTTCTGACTCTCGTCTCAAGTCCACCAAAGGCTGTGGGGAAGATCTCCTTTATGTCCACTCCTTCCAGGACCCAGGCTGAGCTGGCGGCCACCAGCGTGAAGCCTGCTGGTCACCAAGCAGAAGAAAAGAGCGGACGCTGGAGGGTTTTGCACCGACGATGAAATGCACAGCCTGGAAGTAACATGTCGGCTGCACACAAGCTTATTGGCCAGGATTTGGAATGGTTAGCTTGAGGTGTCAGTTTGGTGAGGCCATCTGTACTCAGCAATTTAATCACACACGGATCCAGGTGGTGCTGTGAAGGTGTTCTGTCCATGTGGTTAACATGTACCATCAGTCGACTTTAAGTAAAGGTTACCCTCGTTCATGTGGGTGGGCCTCAACCAAACAGTTGAAAGGCATTAAGAACAAAAACTGAGGTTTCTCAGAGAAGAAGGAATTCTGACTCCCAAGTGTAGCAGGGAATCCTGCCTGGGTCTCCAGCCTGCCGGCCTGCTCCACCAAATTCCGATTTACCAGCCCCACAACGGACGTGATGTCAGGTCACGATCTCACAGTTCGTGAGTTCAAGCCCCGCGTCGGGTTCTGTGCTGATAGTGTGGAGCCTGCCTGGAATTCTTTCTCTCCCCCTCTCTCTGCCCCTTCCCCAACTTGCTCTCTCTCTCAAATAAATAAGCTTCAAAAAATAAGTCTCTTGATGTATATAAATATAAGCCTCTTGATCTATTACTACAGTATATACACGATTATTATATATAATAGATGCACCATATATAACATTGTGTGTATATGATCTCCTGTTGGCTGCAGTTCTCTGGGAAAGCCCCAAACTGACGCAAAGCTAGCTGTGTCAGCCCTAACAAAGGGACCGGGAAGTACAGTCTTGCCAAGGACTGAAGACGCCCAAACCTTCGGCTAGTAGTTAATAGCCGCTGTAGAGTTACTGCAAAGGTGAGAGATAAAATACGGAAAACACTCAGGGTGCAAAGTGCATCGTGGGTGCACCACACTCTGCTGCTTGCCAGCTGTGCTGACTCTTGGGCCAGTTACGTACCTCTCTGTGCCTCAATTTACTAATCTATACAACAGAGATGAAAAATAATCAAGCCTGAAGGGTTGCGAAGGTTAGGTGCCTGAACGGATGGAAGGAATTTAGTCTGGCGCATGGAAATTTACTTCATGCCCGTTGCGGGGTATCTCCGTCCTTTGCACTTGGACCCACTGCAGCCGTCTGGAAATTCTGCCTAACTTACCGCAGATTGCTGTGCCCTCTGGGACCGCCTTCCTGATCCTCCCCCCACCTTCCGCAGACAGGCAAGGGCAGGGTCCCGTGGTGGCCCTCTCCTGCTCGCTGGGTCGTCTGCACATCTGCACAGGCCAAGGCTCTCAGAGCACAGAGGCATAATGGGAGGGGGGCTCAGAGCCTGCTTCCTGGGTTAGGAGAAGGTCAGGGGAGCTGCCTGGGCTC
This sequence comes from Panthera leo, assembly GCF_018350215.1. NCBI lineage: Eukaryota > Metazoa > Chordata > Mammalia > Carnivora > Felidae > Panthera > Panthera leo. The sequence continues at coordinate 2,214,993 of NC_056694.1, forward strand.
AGAGACACCTAGAAGGTGTGTATGGGGAGCAGTGGGTTCCATTCGCTAGCTGTGACTTTGGGAAGCCCGGAGCCGTCCTAGGACTGACTACATAATTTGCAGGGCCCGGTACAAAATGAAAACGAGGGGGTCCCTTGTTCAAAATGTGCTAGGAATTTCAAGATCTGCCGCGAGCACGGGCACAGGGGCTGTGGGAGTAGGGATGGGAGCCTAGGAGTGGGGGGCATCCAGGGCCAGGACCCTCACGGGGAGCGCTCTGGAGCAGGAACCCCAGGCGGAGAGGACGCGCCGTCCCCTCGTGGCGCAGGCTTGGGCGCCAGCCTGCTCCGGGCCCTGGGGAGACACGTAGCTGTTTATGGTCGCTCTGGCCCATGTCGGGAATGCACAGGAAATGGCTTGGTTTTCCCCACTAGTGATTCACTCCCTCAGCCCTGCTCTTTCCGTTCTCCGCTTCCTGCCCGTTGCTAGGGCTCGGACAGATTCTGTCCTTTCGCCGGCACTTTGGGGCCATAAAAAGGCCGGTTTCGTTGAATCTAAAGCTTCCACCTCAAGTCCAATTTCACGCCCATCTCGTCCCCTCAGCCCGGCCCTGAGAGCCCCAGGGGGGAGGCGGGGAGGGGGAACCAGCTGCCTCTCCCTCCTTCCTCTTCCTCCCTCTCTGCTTAGCTCAAGCCGTGGAGGGAAAGGCGGGGAGGCAGGAGGAGGGAACCAATCCAGCTGTCTTTCTTAGCTTGACCCTGACCCCCCCTCCCCCCCACCGCCCCAAGTCTTGATTTCTTCCGCCCCCGCCCCCCCCCCCACCTCCTCACTGTCTCCTGCTTATCTGGCTGGCGGTGGAGGGATGGGGAGACGGTGGGGGAGCCTTTGGCTGCTTCTTCTGCCCTGAGAAGACATCTTCCCCTTTTGCTGCTGGCTGGGGGCAGCTGGGACGCCTCTGCTTCTAGCTTGGAGCCCCAGACCACAATTCCGGGGCAGCGGGAAAAGGTTCTCTTCGTAGGACACGACAGAGACACTCAGAGCTTTGCCGGGGAAGCCAGACAACATGCAGCTGGTCTGTGGCCTGGGCACGATAATGTCGCAGCAACTGCGGCTCAGACGAACATACCGCGTTCCCTTTGTGCCGGGAGCTTCGCTGAGCGCTTTACTGCCATTAAAGCATTAAATTGTCACAACTAGGAGGTACATGCTATCTTAAGTCCCATTTTTCACTGACGAGGAAACTGAGGCTAAGAAAGGTGAGGAGCCACGCCCATGGCCACGAAACCCTGCCGTGGCAGAGTCAGGGCTGGAGACAATCTCTTCCCGACTCCGTGTCCGGCGTTCATAGTCTCTCTACTCTCTGACCTTGTGGAAGGGGCCGCACGAGGTGCGTAAATACCGGGGGGGGGGGCTGATCCTCCCGGGTGGAAAGGACACCTGAGCCGGAGGGAACGGCGTGTACAAAGGCTCTGAGGCCTGGAGGTACAGCAGTTAAGGGCTTGCAGGAGCTCCGTGAGGTCGGGGCCCGGGGCCTGTGTCAAGGCGAGTGCTGAGACATGAGGCCGAGGTGAGGTCCGCCGAAGGCCCTGAGAAACATTTTGGGCTCTGTTCCTGAACTCTGAGAATTCTCACAGCGGCAGACTCGTTATGAGATTATCTCATCACTTGCATGCTTGTTCTGTGCCTCCCCGTTAGGGTGTAGGCTCCGTGAAGCCAGGCACGTGACCATTTTGTTCCTCTCTACATCCCTAATAGCTGGCATGCAGTGGGCACTCAATACATGTTTGGGGGACTAAATGCCTGAGCTCCACCTGACCGGGAGCTGCGGCCGCCCCGTTTCCAAGGCCCCTGGAATCCTGGGAACACGACTAGAAACTCCCACCTGCAACCACCAGGTGGCGCTCACGCCACACAAGGAAACCCAGAGAAGGTTCCGCTGAACGGAGGGTGCGGAGGGGTGGGTGAAGGGGAGATCTCATCTGGGAGCCGCAAATGAGTTCTCCAGGCAGCCATTTGTTCTCATTAGCGCCTGGATTCCCTTCTCCAGAACCAGACAGGGGTGACGAGCGTCGCGGGCCCAGGGCTCATGCCCCCCCTCCCCAGCTCTGGGCAGCTGTAGGTGAGAAAGGGGGTCGCTGGGCCCAGGCCTGGGATGCCGGTGACCGCCGCTCCCATCCAGCCAGCAGCCCTACCGCTGCCCACTGCCCCTGCCCGCCGGCCTCGGTTTTGTCGGCTCGGGCCAGCAAGGCCGTTCATCAGCCGCACACCGCGCCCCCTCCCAGGCTGCCAGCTCCTATCTGGGCGCTCGGCTGGCCCAGGGCAGCAAAGCCAGCCTCCTGGCACAGATCCAAGTGTTTCGTCCTGTTCCCTTTGCCAGGGTCTCAATTCAAGGTGGGTGCTTTCAGGCCTCGGGGGCAGTCACGCCTGCCTTCAGCCACACACCTGCGTTCTGGAAACTTCCAGGGCCACCCTGGGAAGGAAGTGGTCACACTACTCGGGTGGTGAGGGGCTTGAGGAGGGGGGCGATGCACTTCTGACTCCACGGACTCAGGTGAAACGAAACCAGAACAGTGTTTTTCTGGAACTCAACCCGATTGCTATTTTGAGCCTGTACTCTGACTCAGGGCAGAAAATGTCATCTTGGCCAATTCCAGATTAACTTGGTTATTTAACCTCAGAGCTCAGAGTGTCCCTTTGCCCCTCTTCTGGCCTAGCGTGGCGGTTATGTTCTAGGGGGTTGTACAGACTTCTGGCATCGGAGGGGGGGTACTGGTCATCGGCTGTGCCTGATGTCACAGTCCCCTGGAGGGACACGGTCAGTCTCATGCCCCTGCCCCAGTTATCCCGAGCTGTCCAGGCCTCAGAGAGTGTCCTCCTTGGTAGCCCGCTCACTGTCCCTCCCAACTTCCAGGAGCTTTGTCCTCCCTGCCCCTCTGTCAGCCGCTCCCCTGTTAGCAGACGTGCCCTCCACTTACCACGTTCCCCTGGATTCTGTGTGTCCCCAGGTGTCCCCTGAGGGGCAGGCTGCGGGGCCGCTCCTGGAGCCCAGGGCCACCCAGCCCCCTTGGTTCTCCTCCGTCTCTCCTCTCTCCTTCCCCAGCTGGAAGGGGCTTCACGGAGTTCGGGAGCGGGGAGAATCCGTTCTCCAGATCTCCCTTCTTCCCAAAGCTTTTGGAACCGCATTGGCCCCTAACATAAGGGTCTAAGGTCAGCCTTCTAAGCTCCACCCCCTGAGGGTGAGGCTGCCCACCCACCGGGGAGGGGCGAGGGGTTGGAAGGGAGCACGTGCGCACGCGTGCTCCTGTTTCGGCCGGGGGTGAGGCCCCCAGGACTCCCACGTGGTCTCTGAAACAAACACTCCCGTTCCACGTGGCAGGGGTGTGGCCTCGCTTCTAAGAGCTGCACGTGGTGGGCGTGGTCCGCCCGGCAGAGGCTGCCGGCCGAACCCCGTGGCGGGCGTGTGCCAGGCAGCGAGCGGATGCTGAGCGTCCTGGGCTTCTGTCCCCGTCGTTAGAGCTGAGCCGCTGACCTTACAAAGAGCACGCAGGCCACGAACACAGGCCACGCGGCTAACCTGAACTGTTCTCGTAACCTCATTAAAAACGGAAAAAAGAGCAGCCAGAATAAATTTTAAGAATGTATTTTATTTAATATGTGCAAAATAACAATGTGTGATCAATATACAAGTTATTGATGACGTAGGGTAAGGCTCCAAAGTCTGGTGTGTGTTTTACGGGCATCACACATCTCAAGCCTGATGCTACATTTTAAGGAGAAATACTTGAGCTGTATTTAGATTTCACAAAACCTACCTAGAGTTGGAAGAGTGGATTCGCATACCCCAGTTGTACCAAACGTACCTAAAAGTTGCCCAGTCGGGGTGCCTGGGTGGCTCAGTCGGTTAAGTGTTGGATTCTTGATTTCAGCTCAGGTCATGATCTCATGGTTCATGAGATCGAGCCCCACACAGGGCTCTGTACTGATGGCATGAAGTCTGCTTGGGATTCTCTGTCTCCCTCTCTCTCTGCCCCTTTCCCACTCGAGCTGTCACTGTCTCTCTCAAGATAAATAAATAAACCAAAGAAAAATAAATAAAAGTTGCCCGATAGTTGAATTCAGTGTCAGTTTTCAAATTAAAATAAAATATAAGGGGCGCCTGGGTGGCTCAGTAGGTTAAGCGTGTGACTTCAGCTCAGGTCATGATCTCACGGTTCATGGGTTTGAGCCCCACGTCGGGCTGTGCTGACCGCTCAGGGCCTGGAGCCCGCTTCGGAGTCTGTGTCTCCTTCTCTCTTTGCCCCTCCCCCACTCACATTCTGTCTTTGTCTCAAAAATAAACATTAAAAAATTAAAAAAATAAATAAAAAAATTAAAATAAAAAATTTAATTCCTTGGTCTCAAGAGCCAGATGTCAAATGCTCAATAGCCACGTGTGGCCAGTGGCTACGCTGTTGGACAGCCCAGGTCTAGAATGTCCTCTACTTTTCCTCTCAACACACTTCTCCTCTGGCTCACCCCTCCTGGCTGGTCAGCTCTCGCTTCTCCCAGCTTCCCAGGATGGCCTGGCCCCTGGCCTCAGACCTCTGACCACAGCACTGAGTGGGTGCTGCTACGGATTTGTTTTACAGATAAATGACTGACTTTGAGGTGCACAGAAACCCACCTTTGGAGTTGGGCCTTGGTGTTAAAAATGAGGCTGCGGTAAAACAAGTATCTGACAAAGGACTTGTATGCAGCATATATAAAGAGCTCTCAAGAGCAAAGAAACAGCAAACAACCGAATAAAAAATGCACAAAAGATTTGAATGGGCACTTTGCCAAAAATAGTATTTGGAGGGCAGACCAGCACATGAGAAGACACTCGGCTTAAGACCATGATGCAGGTCTGACGCCTGGAAAGGAGGAGGGAAAAGAAGGAGCGTGGGTAGAGAGAGCTCCGACTGCATGCAGGGCAGCTCCTGACAATCTCGGCCAGGCCAGTGGGGGATCTCAAAGAGTCCTGGGTAGGGCAGGAAAGGAGGCTTCTCTGGGCGTGACAGAGAGCAGAGATGTTAACCAGGGGAAAGGGGTGTCAGAGGGCAGGGGACCAGAACGTGTCCGAGGGACTGGGCCAAGGGCAACGTCATGGGAGCACATGGAGGGTGGGAACCGTATTTGAGGCAAAGCTGGGACTGTGGCAAGGGCCGGTGTTGCAGGGCCTGAGGGCCACATTTAGGATTTCGACCCTACCGATCCCCTTTGATTCCAGTGGTCAGTCCAGCTCAGACCAAACCTCCCCACTGGCCTGGCCCAGGCCCACCATCCGGTTTGGGAAGGCTGCTGAGCTCCCTCTGGCTTTCCGGCCACTCCTGCCTGATCTAGCCGGCCTGATGCCCCCAGGCGAGGTTTAGGAAGTCTCTCTTCGGCACAGAGTTGGGGATGGGCGGTGGGGCCGGAGTCCAGAACTGCTCTGAGCGGGACCCATGGGACCAGAAGTAGCAGCATCGGCTGAGAGCTCATGAAAATGCTGAATCCCAGGCCCTGCCCAGACCCACAGGACGGGACTCCTGGAGGTGGTGTCCAGGAGTCGGCCTTTTGCAAGCTCTGCAAAGCCACTGGTCTAGCGCCATCTGGTTTGGGAACGCCACTGGTCTAGGGCCATCACTGCATTTTACAGGTGTGTGGACTTGTGCCCAGAGGCTTGCTCTGGGTCCTGCACCGTGACCGTGGCTGGACGGGGCCAGAAAGCACGCCAGCCCTTTAGGCTGTGAAGACCTCAGTCAGCACCATCAGGAAAAACATGCATCGGGGACCCAAGAGATGATTTGTTAAAAAATGCCTGAGTGGTTGGCATAAAATAGAATTCATAGGCTCATTGTTCTGGAAAAGAAATCCATCTGTCCGTTTGCAGCAGAGGAGGGCGTTTGTACAACGACAGGTGCAGCCTGGGGGGCCGTCGTACGGCTCTGGTCCGGACGGTCCCGCCTGCATTCGGTTTCGGGAACAGCCAAACCAACAAGCCGCCGTGGAAGTTGCCCACGCTTCAGGCCGTGGTCCTCGCTCGGCCGACACGGTGCCTCTGTTCCCTCCTCTTCGGCCCGTCGGGCTCCCGCTCCCGCTTCGGCACCGAGCCCCGGCGTCCCCTCCCTCCTGCTTGCGCCGGTGTGGAGCGCGCCTTGGAACCGCCCCCCCTCCCCGAGGGTGAGGGGCTGGCGTGGGAATCCAGTGCCCCCCATCCAGGGTGTACGGGAGCCGGACGGGCCGGTGTGGAAGAACCCCGTGCGCGCGCCTTTCCCTAAGTCTGCATTCGGCAGCCGCACGTTGCCAGCTTGACGTCGGCCACGGAGGAGTATGTACACCCCAGAGCCGGGGAACGTTGCTCGTCAGGGCTTTCTTGCCCTTCTGTTGACCGGTGCCCCACACCGCCCTGCCCCTCCCTGGTTGGGCCTGCTGACTCCCGGCACCTCGGTCTGCCCTGCAGGTGGCCCGAGCATGCTACCTGGTCGAGGAGGCCCAGGGAGGCATGCATGGGGACTGCCCAAAGGTGGCCTCTGGGCTCGGGGGAGCACGGAGAGCACCGCCACGGGGGGCCGGGCCGGGGAACGCCTCGGTCCAAGTACTGGCTCGCCGGGTTTGCCAACGGGAGCGAGCAGCTGACTGCCGCTCGGCAGAGTCCAAGCCACGCTGACGGGTGGGGTCAAAGGGCGGAGGCGCTATTAGAGAAGAGGGACTGTGACTTATAGCTGCAGCGGCCCCGGGACGGCCAGGCTCGCGGACAGCGGGGAGACGGAAGAGAGCTGGCAGGATGCTAACAGGACGAGGGATGTGCATGTCATTGAGACGGTGTGCCGGAGCCCGGGCAGCAGAGATTAACTAGCCCGTCCCCCGCATGCAGAAAGGCGGAAATAAATCAGGCTTTACTGCAAGCAGGGTGGCAGGGAGTTAATTAGGAACAGGAAAAAAATACATTTCGACTCACAGAGAAGCCGAGTGAGCGGCAGAGAACAGCGGGGCCCCACCAGGAGTCGCTGCTCTCGGAGAGAGGCTCCGGTCCACCCGTCCCACAGAAGGACGCGCCGGGCCCTGGGAGTGTCACCTGGGGAGTGGCCAGGGGGGAGAGGGCGGGGCTGCTGGCCGCCCCAGGGGCCGAGCCCGGCCTGCACCTGCTGGCCCTGCCCGTGTGATTCGTGGGGTCTTGAACTCGCAGGCTGAGGACCAGGTCCCGCATTCCTCTGGTGGAGGGGCAGGTGCTGGGGGTCACGCTCCGTGAGAGCTCGGTGATGCTCATGGAGGGCGTTTGCTCTGAACCCCCCATGCTACCCTGTCGCTGCCCCGCCAGCCCGCCCTCTCCACTGTCTTCCAGCACCCCCTCCTTTGGGCTGTTTCTGCTTCTGGGCCACGGTCTGTGCAGCGGCCCCCACCTGAATGTGTGCCGGTTAAAGCCCAGCTCATTTCCCATCAGTCGTTAGCTCCTCGGTCTTGTCCTGAACCCCTGCTCTGTGCTGGGCCCCCTCCAGGAGGATCTAGAATCCGTAGAGCCGTGCAGCTGTGGGGTGCAGACCAGTGCCCCGGCGGTGCGGGCGCGGTGTGCGGAGGGTGTCCTGGGGAGAGCTCGTCCCTCGGTGGTGGGAGGGGACGGATGGGTGATCGGGGAATTCCAGAGGGGAGCCTGGCTTGACGTATGTGATAGTGTGAGCTACAGTAATACTGCAGTAACAAATACCCCCAAGCCTTGGGCGAACAGGCAGAGGGAGGCTGAGCGGATGCGGCGAGACCCTTGCTGTGTCCAGTGGGAGGCGGGGGGTGGCCCGCGCTCGGGGTGGGGGTGACGGTGGAGAGAGGGGCTGGGCATCGCACCGGCCCCACCTCCGCGGACGCCTGGCCTGCAGGCTCTTGGACTGGACCGCTTCCCCTGGCGGACTCTTCGCGCACGACGGTTCTGCTTGTTTTCTGAGCCCGTGAGTCCACGGAGGGCAGGGAGTGTGTCCGGAAACTGTAGCCCCTGGGGATGTAAGAGAAGCTTTAATAAATACCGGTTCTCTAAAGAGAAAAATGTGAAATGGGGACAGGGCCACTCTTCACGGCCCCCACGGTGGGGCAAACGTTGCCCCGTGATCCGGGGAGCTTCCTGACACGGTAGGCGTTACCAGGGCAGAAAGGCCGACTCAGACCCCAGCATCTTTGAAAGAGGTCAGGGGACACCGCCTCAGGGCTGCACTGGGGTAAGTCCCCTGCTTTTCTGGGCCTCACCCTCTCTCCTCCCTGCCTTCCGCGTCCAGCTCTGGGCACTCCTCACGTCCTGTGGGGGTGCCCAGCGTCCCAGCAAGGTGGGCGTGGGGCGCACGACGGCTGAACCCTCCTCCCACGCACTGGTGCGAACATCTGATGTCCAGATGGGGGTGCGTGGAAACTTCTAGGTGCGGCCAGATGCTCTGCGGGGGAGCATACGGGTCTTGGAAAAATCTTTGTGGTTTTTATCATCACAGAAGTAAAACGTGCTCACTGCGACGTTCAGATGTACACGAGGCGGGAAGCGGCCACTCCCCTCCTCCCTCCGGTTGTGCGGCCCAGAGGCGAGCCCTGCTGACTCGTGGGGTCTCTGTCTCCGTTTTCCGTGTGCGCGCGTATACACAGGTACGTGCACGTGGGCTTTATGCACGTCCCACGCGTGTACGTTTTACCCTTCTCGCACGGGCCAGAACCCCTTGGACACCTTTGATGTCGGGACACGCCGAGCGGCCTCGCTCCTTTTCACGAGCCCAGAATTCCACGGGCCCATGATTTGTTTGCTCTGTGGACTACGGAATTTGTTTTTCTCGCGGACTTCGGGCGGTTCCACGCGATGCTGCGGTGGGCGCCCGCGGACTCAACCGGTGTGCGCTTGGGGCAGGATTCCAATGGTGCAGAGGTGAAGCGGAGAGCTCTGCCGTCGGCCGGCCTGGGGCTGAGGCCTGGACCTCCCAAGCGGGGCACTTAACTCTGTGCCTCAGTTTGCTGATCTGTGGAATGGGATTCCAGCCCTCCCGCCTTTACAGGATTAAACGCGTGAGTGTTCCGCCGGGCACTGGCGCCACCCTGGGCCGGGCTCTCTGACCGCGGGTCCCTCTGCCTGGGGCCGGGGCCGGGGCCTGGGATCCCGGGCTCCGGTGGGGCCCGGCTGACGGGAGAACAATGCTCGCTCCGGGAGAGCAGACCCTTCCCTGCCTGTCAGGGCGTGAGGATTAGATGCAGAATGATGCAGTCCCCGATCAAACCCGCAGCTGTAACTCAGGCCCCAGACGCTGCCAGCACCATAAATTCGGGCGGGAAGTGCTGCTCCAGCAGCTGGCGAACAAAAGCGGGGGAGGCCGAGTGAATTACAGCCGCGGAGGAAGCGGAGGCCCCCTGCCCGGCATTGTTAGCCCGAGCCAGGGATTGATTGCTGGCCGGCTTAATGAAATTGAATTTTAATTTATATCCCAGCCCACGATGGGGCACGGGGGGGGGGGGCGGGGGGGCCCGGGCAGAGGTGGGCCCGGCCCCGGGGCGGGGGCTGGCCGCGCCGCGGCCCAATCCCACAGGCACCCCTGTGCGCCCCAAAGTTTCAAGGTTCCGCCGGTCAGGGGGGCTTCGAGGACGTCGCGTCACCTGCGGGAGCCTCATCCCCCATCCGGGCGTACCTGCCTGGCTCAGGTGTAAACCTCGGACAGGCTAAGGGGAGGGAGGGTCCCCATCCCGTCCCTGCGTGGGGGCTGGGGCCCCGGCCAGGTGAGCAGGAGACGTCGGGAGGGAGGTTGGTGATATAGGGGGGCTCTTGGGGAGTCCCCCGCTCGCCCCTCCCCGCTGCCGCTTGGCGCCAACTTAAGGGCGATTCTGCAGGCCTGCCACACCCGGGCTCTCTGCGTGGACCTCTGTCTGGTCCTCACCTCCCGCCAGCGCGCCCGCGTCTCCACGTGCGCTAGAGGGGGGCCGCATCACGGAGGCAACGTTTCGGGGGGACACCGGCCTGGCGCTGAAGCGCAGCCCACGGTTCCTGGCCTCGGAAAGCCGCGGCCCCTCTCTGCGCCGGTCTGCTCCTCCCGAGCGGGGGGCGGAGGGGGCCCCGACCTCCCGGCTGTCGTGGGGCTTGGAGAGGTGGTGTTTCTGTGTCTGGTTCCCCCCCCCCCCCCCCAGGGGTGAGGTGTATGCGGGAGCAGCTGATCCCCCGTGGGTTTCCGCAGACGTGGCTCAGATCTCACGGGTGGCGCGACCCACCCCTACGGCCAGGGGAGAAGGAGGGTCTCCTCTGGGCCCAGGGAGGAGGGGGTTTCACGGAGCGCCTGGGACGTGCAGGTGTCCCAGGAGCAGGGGCTGTACCTGCCCGGGGTTGGGGTGGGGGCCCGAAGGACTGGGTGCAGGGCCAAGCTGAGGGGCCGGAGGGGTGAGCCTGACCTGGGCTGCCTGGGGGGCCGGGAACAACAGCAGATGTTTTCTCTGCCTCTCCCGCTCGGGGGTCCCGTCAGGGCACCTGGATGTTCACGCGGGCGCTGCTAGGGGCTTCCGGTTGGGCTGGACAGGCCTCCTCAGATGCAATCCTGCCGTTAGTAAGGCGGGGGTGTGGCCTGGCTCCTGGGGGTCTGGCCCCTGCCCCTCATGGCCTGCCCGCCACCCACCAGGGCACCTGGAGGACCTCCGGGCCAGTCCTGTGTCCAGCCCGCACACACCAGGGAGCTGGCGAGGGGCCTGGAAGGCCGTGCTGCCTGGGTCTGTAAGCTGGGACCTGCCGATCAGGTGGCGGCCGGTGAGCGAAGTAAACACCCAACAGCTGTGGGTGGAATGTTCCCCCGCTGGCTGAATCTGGCAAGAAAAGCCAGTGGTTTAGGTGCAGGGTGTGTGCATGGCAGACGAGTCAGGGGGAGAGGGGACCCTGGACTGACTGTGCTGGGATCATTAGGAGTCAGCTCCCAGCTTTGATTCTACAAAGGGAGAATCAGGCCCAGAGAGGGACAGGCACATGCCTGAGGTCACACAGCAAGTGAGCAGGAGACTTGGGGCCACAGTGGGTCACCCTGGCAGGGGCCTAGGCGAGGTGGCACGAGGGGATTGAGACATGTGGCTTGTTCCTGTGTGCTCAGACAGAAAGGAGGCCAAGGGTGGTACCGCCCCTTTTTGAGACCACAGCATTCCTCCCTTCAGGGGCGCTTGGGCGCCTCAGTTGGTTAAGCCCTAGTTTTTGGCTCAGGTCACGACCTCACAGTTTGTGAGTTCCAGCCCTGCGTCGGGCTCTGGGCTGACAGCACAGAGCCTGCTGGGGATTGTCTCTTCCTCTTCCTCTGCCCCTCCCCTGATCACATGCGCGCGCTCTCTCTCTCTCTCTCTCTCTCTCTCTCTCGTGTGGGACCTCAGCCCCACTTAGGCCCCCTGCCTGGCACAAAGGGCCTTGATTGGCACGGACGTACCCCCTGACCCCGGCTTCATCTTTCTGTAAGTGAAGTCACTTTTCTTAACATAAACAAACGGATTATAGAAGAAAAGTTTATGGGAAGCCAGCATTGCTCACCCAAACCAGACAACACAAAAGCAAATGTCTCCAACGTACTTTATATCCTCATGTTACAATGTATATTATGTGTGCCTACATGTATTATTTGATATGCTATACATACGTTACTTACGCATATCACATACCTCTTATTATGTATTACAGGGTGTTTTAAAAGTCTGTGTGGTTCTGAATGTCACTCGCGTATTGCATGCTGGGAAAAGCTCCCAGGGCGTGAGCCCGTGACGCTGCTCTTTTGGGTGAAGGTCTGTTGCCAAATCACGCACACGGCAAGCGAAAGCAAACCCACCCCCAAGGATGAGCTGGGAGGGACTCCCAGGGTCAGGGAGGGACAGAGGACAGCTGAGGGGGACAGTGTGGCCCCGGGTCGGGCCTGGTGGCTGCCAGGCCGCGGGTGGGGCGGACGGGGCGGGAGCACCAACTCTGGGCCCGGCGCTTTGCACCCACTCTCCTGCAGTCCTCTTCAGCTTCTCATGAAACAGTTCAAACAGAGCAGACTGGAGAATAGCAGAGTAGAACCGCCCTGTCCCTGTCCTCCGGCTGCCCTGAATTCTATTGCTTCCCATGCGGGTGCTCTTTTGGATTTTATGCAAGAAAGAGACCACGACAGGTGTCGCCGAGGCCCCTCTCTCTCCCCCCGTAGCTGCCCCAATCCTTTTCCTTGTCTCCCACCTGGGAAGGGGCCACACGGGCCACCGACTCTCCCTCTTCCCATGACACGAACTTACGACGTGACTGGGCGCGTGGGTCACCGCCAGCCGTAGCGTGGCCCTGTCTCCCAACGCCACACGGACCCACGCCTGGTCTGCAGCTGGAAACCCTGGGGCGAGTTCATGCGGTCGTGAGCGGCACAGGCAGGGTCACACCCTGTTGCCGGGGCTCCAGTAACCACGGAGGGAAGTTTCTCTGCCCGGGCCGCCCAGGGCCAGCGTGAGGGTGCTGGGTTTATTGATGTGACTCTGGGGGGCCTGGGGGGGCTTCCGGGCAGCGCCAGGCCTCGGGCGGCCCGGGCTCCGTGGGAGAAGGCAGAGGGCAAAAAGAGCCTGCCCTTTCGGCCCCATGTTTTCTACAGAAATCGATAGCTCCTCGCGGGCGGGCCGCTGCAGGCAGAGTCTGCGGCCCTGGAGGTGACGGGGGAGGCCGCGTCTCCACAGAACCCGGGCAGACTCGATCCCGGGAGATTTATGTCACCAACGCTTGCGGAACTCTGGGTCGGGGGTGGGGGACGGGTCTCAGTCACACACCCCCGTCTCTCTGGCTGAGACGTGGGTCAGAGGGCCCGAGGGTGGCGATGTACGGGGAGGGGAGAGGGGGGGTGGGCTGGGTTGGCCGAGCCGGCGGCAGCCTATCCGGGAGACTATGAGGAGGGAGGGTGCCCCGGAGGGCGGAGGGCAGCCGCAGCCTGGAGGGGACAAGGCCACCAACGGGGCTGGCGGTGATGGAGAAAGTCTGCGGGACCTCCACGCATGTGCGTGGGCCCGAGGGCCCCACCACGGACCTGACCGTCCACGCTCCAGTGTGAGTAGACACGTGTGTGCACACTCATCCCCAAGCACACACGCACCCTCCCAAATACACACGCACTCCCCACACACGCACACGGCCTAGCGGGGCTTCTCCCGCCCCTGGAGTGCATGCACACACGCACACACTAAAACATATGTGCCCGCACCTCCCCAAGCACAGACTCAAACACACGCACACACACACATGCTGTGTGTCGAAAAGAAAAAGAAAGGAGGAGAGAAAGAGCGAAGAAAATCCCTTGAAAAAACAGCAGTGATGGTAATTCGAGTGGACGATGGCCGTAAATCTTGGGGGCTGCTAACAATAATGAAGCATGAAGGCAGTGCAGCCAGATTAACAGCGATGTTTAATGCTTTCCCTCCCAGATCAATAGGCTGTGCTGAGATTTTCCCGACACGCACGCCCTGCCCAGCTGGCCAGGTTTTGGGCAGCGGGGACCCCTCCGTCCCTGCAACCCCGTCTCCCTCCTCTCTGCACCGCTAAGAGCTGAATGGGGGCGTGGGGGCGAGAAATCCCATTTCCCACGGCCACATCCCCGAGCCTTGGCTGGCCAGCCGTGACCCGGAACGCAGCAGGAACTTGCTCTTGCCGATGTCGCCGAGTGGCCGGCCACCCCCCCCGCCTGCCGGGCCTGGGGCCCTGTTGGATTTGCAGCTCTTTGCCACGGGCCTGGGGTTCCTATCCAGCCCTGGGAGGGGCCGAGCGGCCCGGGGCCCCTGGCCTTGGGGCGCGGAGAACCAGGCCTTGCCCGAGCTGCCCCCCCTTGCTGCAACGTGACTTTCCTCCCTCTCCCCTGGTGCAGAGGGTGGCTGCGAGTGGCTGGGTAGGTGTTTATTTTAAGGCGTCAGGGCCTCCCGGGTGAGTTCTGGGCCAGGCCTCCCGGGTGGAAGCTCCGGTTGAAGGTCTGCATTCCTGACTGCGTAGGGGTCACTGACAGCAGGCCCCCAGCCACGCTCAAGGTCAGATGCACCCTCAGGGCTACTTGTAAGGAGGCTCTGGGTTGGTGACTTGGGAGCCTCAGCCCTCACCAGCACCCGCCCCCCAAGCCCAGAGCAAGCACTCGGCAGACCCTGGTTCTGTGCTCAGTACTCCCAGCACCAGACCTCCTTGTCTGTCCTTCCTGTACCGCAGGGGCGGGGCCCGGCTCCCTGGCCACCCCCACCCCCGCCACCACCACAGGTGACACTTCGGGCATGCTCCAGGCTGTGCTAGGTTTGGGAACAGAAGGCTGAACAACACGCAGTTTGTGTTCCAGACAGATCCCTGCCTGCCCTGGGCTTCTTGGCTTGGGGCTGCGAACAGAATCAGGGGCGTCTGTGAGTGTTGACGGCCAAAAGCGACAGCCTCATTTTCTCAAACTCCTCATCGGGGTTAGGGTTCCTGCCCATTACCAAGGGGGGCTGTGAGCCCGGGGGTGCGGACTTGTTCACCAACGGGAACACGGCGCTGGGCGTCTCACCGCGGCTGCCGCAGGTGACTGGAGAGACCATTCGGGCTCTTCAGACGACGGCAGTAACGTCCCCAGCTCTAGACCTTGCTGTTGAGTCTTACGTCACCGCATTCATGAAGAAGCACATCAGCGACCAGGTTACGAGTTCGCTCTTACATATTTTGATAACTGGGGGCGCCCGGGGGGCTCAGTCGTCCAGCACCCGTTAAGCATCCGACTCCGGCTCAGGTCATGATCTCACTGCTGGTGGGTTCGAGCCCCAAGTCGGGCTCTGTGCTGACAGCTCGGAGCCTGGAGCCTGCTTCGCGTTCTGTGTCTCGCTGTCTCTCTGTCTGCCCCTCTCCCACTCGCTCTGTCTCTCTCTCAAAAATAAATAAAAACGTTAAAAAGACATTTTGATAACTGTATTTCAACAAAGAAATACAATCCCAGGGGTTTTGTTGTATGTGTTACAAAATGCTCCTTTGAGACGACGGCGTCTCTGGGCTCTCGGATGCTTGAGGCGTTCATGGTGCACAAACCGGTGAAAACGCCTGCTGGCCAGTTGGAGCCGGTGGGATGGGGGCCGGACGACCAGTTGGGGGGTGGTCCGGCCAGTGGGTTCCCCGGGCGGGGGGGGGAGGATTTGAGGGGCACAGCGGGTTAGTGCAGGAACGGAGGCCGTGTTAGGCTTCTATCGTGATGACCGATGGGGGTGCACAGATGGAGGGAGATGAGGAATCCATCTGCGGGGGAAACGGCACCCCTGTTTGGTTTTGAACCTGAGAAGCCAAGGGCCCCTGGCCTCACGAGACCGGCCAATTCGGGGGGTCCCTTTCCCTGGCACAAGCTCGCTCGTCCTCACGGCCACCCCACGCGGCACATGGCTTGGGGTATGTGGCCTCGCTTCACAGAGGATGAGCTTCGGGGAGTTGCGGAAAGTTGCCTTAGAACTCAGATGTCCCCATCCGTCCCTGGGATCCTGCGCCTCCCGGCCCACGGGCGCCCAAGGACCCTTCGCTGTGCGGGGACGCTATCACCAAGCCGCCCGGGTTCCGCCCCGTGCTGGGCCTCGGGCCAGGGACCCGGAGGTCAGGACCAGTCTGTTCTGGAGGAACTAACGGTCTTCCGGCCTCGTGTGTGTCTGTTTCTCCCTGACACGCACGCACAGCCCACGGCCTCATACCCACATTCGAGCCCAGTCAGACCAGCGGGAGGGGGCGGGACTCACGGTATCGGTCAAAACAAGGTCAGAGCCTGACACGACATGTGATGGGAAAAAAGGAAATTCCTGTAGCAGACGTTCGTTTGCAGTCAGCCCAACCGGCTCGGAAACTTTCGATACAATTTTTAGACGAGCACCTGGGGTTTCGAAGCAGCCAGTGCTGAGAGCGTGAGCCGGTGGCCCCGACACTCACGAGCGGCTAATTTTAGCATCCAAACAAACCGGCAAGCCGAACGCTTCTCCTCTGGTCCACACCCCCTCCTCACCCACCCCCTTCCTGCCGCTCACTGGCTGGCGGGAGGGCGGGACTGGGGACCCAGGGACCCAAGGACCCGGGCGGGCGCTCCCGCGGGCAGTGCAGGCAGGGAGGGGTGGAGGGGACAGGGAGAGGCGAGGCCCCCGTGGCCTCTCCCACGGGCCGCCTCTGCAGGCGCTGGGGGGGGGGATCCCTCTTCCTCTGCAGACCCAGGGGCTCCAGGCTGAGCTGGACCCCGGGGACGCCCCAGGGAGCTGTGGGGAGCGCTCCGAGGTCCCCGCTTCAAATCCCAGCTCTGTCCCTTCCCCGCAACTGAACCTCAGTCTCCCCATCTGTTAAGTGGGGGTGGCGTTCGCCCCCGGGACAGATCGGGGGGGGTGGCCAGGCTGGACACGACGGGCCGACCGCCCCGCACACGGCAGCGGCACTCCTCAGCCGGGGTGAGGGTCTCCTCTGGGTCACGGGAGCCTCCGGTCCACGTGAGCACGGGCCGCCCCCCGCCCCACGGGGCCCGGCTGCGCTAGAGGTTCGTGGCCGCGGATATTTTCAGCTCCCCTGGCGATGTGACCCGAGGGCAGCCTCTCAAAAGTGGCCGAGGCCAAGAAACACGGTCCAGCCACCAAAAAAGGGATCCCGAGGCTCGAGTTCCTTAAATGTTCTGAAGCCAACACGTTGTTCGTGCTAACCCCGTAGGACCTGTTCTCTCTTCTCCCGTCGACTTCCCGCGCTGCGGCGGCCTGCTCCCCCCGTGGAGTTTCCCCCGAGCCCCTACCCTAGTTCTTGCCCAGGTGCCTCTCTTGTCCTCCTGCTGACGCCAAAGCTCCAACTGGGAGTGACAGAGCTGTCCTCAGGGGGAGAGGGAGGGAAGGAAGCTGAGTAGGCAGTCAGGACTTCAGCGGCGGAGGGGACAGGGTATCCGGCCACACGACAGCCCCTCCTTCCTTTGCAGTAGAGTTAGCTGGGACAGGCTTCTGTGTCTGCCCCAGGACCTTTGCACCCGCTGTGCTCACTGCTTGAATGCTCTTGCCCCATATTTTTTTCATGGCTTTTTGCCATTCCCTTCAGGCCCCTCCTCAAACGTCACCTTCTCAAAGAAGCCATGCCACCTAAACAAGCTCCCCTGTGACAAGTGCTGTTGTCCCTCTCACGAAGATCGGTCCTGTTTTCTGCGTTTGAGCAACAATGTATGTGGCCCCAGGGTGGGTAGAGGATATCCAGTACTAGGGCAAACGAGGCACCAGGGAATGATTACTGGGGGGTTCTGGGAGAGATGTCCCTCCACAATAAAGGAGAGCTGCTTCCTTCTTGTTCTGGGCACCAGATGTGAGGATGTGATGTCTGGACCTGTGGCAGCCATGTTGCAGTGATGAGGCGACCACCCCCCAGAGAGGAAAGCCAGCTGTTCCCTCGAACAGTGAGAAGGTCTGGTGATTTCTTCCTACAGGGCACTAAGCAGTTGGGGCTGAGTCCCAACCACCTCTTTGAGACGGGCCACATGCCTGCCAGCTCGCCAAGGTCCCTATTGTCCGCCTCACTCGTTTCCATCCTCGCTGGACCCTGGGCAACTCCAGGGGCAGTGTGGTGACTTGTGGTTTAAGTGTGTCCGTTCCAGCCACCGGTGCCCAGTTACTGGGGGGAGGGGTAAGTAAGACAGACGTGTTCTCTACCGTTGCAAATCTCACAGGCAGACGCCAGAGATAATGAAGGGAGTCACTCCAACATGGGCTGGCAAGGGCTGTGACAAAGGTGTGCACCTCAGCCCAGGTCAGGGGAGGCCATCCTCCCCTAGAGCTGGTAGTTCAGCTGCCGCCTGATGCACGAGGAGGACTTAAGCAGAGCGAGGGGAACAGCATATCACAGAAAAGGAACAGCCTGTGTGAAGCCCCAGAAGCCAGAGGAAAGGAAAGAGGGATTGACGTGGTCGGGAGTGATACGGGTGTGGGTGGGGGGAGTCCTGGCCATCGGCGAGAGGCAAGGCGCGGTGGACCGGTGTGGCGGCTGTGGGGTGGGTAGGGGTGAATGGATTCAATAGGGAGTCGAGAATTTAACCAACAGGATGAGTAAGTGGGGCAGCGTGCGTGCATGTGCGTGAGAGAGACAGAGACAGAGAGACGTAGAGATATACAGAGACACAGGTGAGAGGGTGCTGGTGCCGCCCAGCTTTCTGGCTGAGTGACTGAGTCAGGGGTGGGTGGGGAGGGACAGGTCTGGGGGGTGAGGGGGTGAGTTAGGCTTCAGGCCTGTGCGAACTGGTATCCCCTCGAGGTCGGGAGGAGGTGGAGAGGGCCCCCCCCCAACACCTCCCACCTTGTGGCTAGAGCAGCTCTGGGCGTGGGGTCTCAGGACTTCAAGCTGAACCGAGGCCAGAGTGGACAGCCACACGCCAACAGGCCTGTCTGACCCAGACAGGGCCCTGGGAAGGGCCCTGGGTCAGACAGGCCCCCGGGAAGAGTCCCGGCCCAGAGGGCCAGGCCTGCTCGGGTCACCAGCCACGAAAGGCCCGGCCGCGAACGGGTGCCACCCGGGAGGGCCTCTGGGCCGTGCAATGGAGCCGGGCGGGCCCCCGTTAAGGGGAGGGCGTCCTGCAGAGAGGCCGGGTAAATGACGAGGGACCACGGCCTAGATGCTTGTGGAGGACACGATGGGGTGGCCAGACGGGAACGCGGGACAGCTGGGAGAAGCGACAGAGAGAGAGGCCCGGCCATAAAGTGCAGGTGAGGGGGACGGGGATGGGGACAGGGCACAGGTGAGGATTTGCACGGACAGCCTTCTATGACGCACTTCCGAAGGCTGTGAACGTTTCACCTCTCGGACGTGGGTGCAGGATTCCAGATTAAAAACCAAGGAGGACCGTCACATCTCACCGCGGAGCCCGGGTCCTTACAGCCGGCCTCCAGGTGGCGGTGGGGCGGGGCCGGGCGGGTGATTTACACCTGCAGCTTCTTTCAACCGAGTGACGCCCACAAGGTCTCAATTGTTCTTGGGGTCTCTTTTCCCCACGTTCCCAGAGCCCCGCAGCCTGGGGACGGCAGAAGGAACATGTGGCCCGAGGGCAGCAAGCTGGCCTGGGTGGGTGGGGGGTGGGCGCCAGGACAGCAAGCGGGGGTGGGGGGTGTGTGTGTGACACTCCCTGTTGCTTGAGTTTGGTTTCCTGGGGCTTGGAAGCAAAACAGAAAACCAAGGTTCAGCCTCATTTGGAACCCCCCACCCCCAGGCCCCCTGCACCTGCCCCTGGAGACTTCTCTGGCCTCGGTCCTCAGAGACTTTCCGGAGGTTGTTGCAAGCCCTGCAGAGCACTCTGGGTCATACAGGGGCTGGAGCAGGTGCTCGGAGCCACGTTTCCCAACCAAGCAGCCTCAACATCCCGGTTGAGCTTGGCAGGACTGAGCATCCCGCGACCCGGCCCCACAGCAGCCGCTGCCCCCAGTGTCTGGCACGCTGCCAGCCACCAGGGCCCCACCTCCGAATTGGGAGGTCCAGCGGACAGCCCGCAGTTGGCAGATCAGCCGGGCCTGGGTTGGCTTCCAGCGTACCCGCTGTGTGACCCTGGTGAAGCTACTTGGCCTCTCTGAGCCCATTTTCTCCCGTATGAAATGGAGAAAAGTTTTGGGATCGCTAAGTAAGAGAACATTTAGAAAGCGCTTGGACAGAGGGGGAGGAGCTCAGAAAATGGTTGTTAAGAGTTGCCTAACCTGAAAGCATCGGCCGTTCATCTTTTGGGGAATCCGTAGGGTCCCTCGGGAGCCTGAGAAAGCCTGGACTTTCTCCCCAGAAAACCACAGATCTGCACATACGGCACGATTTCCAGGGCTCCAAGCTGTGGGACTGGTGTCCTTGGAGGGATACCAAGCATCCATCACCGGTGTTATCAGCCTGGCACAGGCTCCCTTCTGGAGCCTGGGGCCCCGGGCTCGACAGGCACGCGGCAAAGCCCCGCTGTGCACCTCGGGGGCCTCCCTGAACCCGGGCTGGCTCCAAAGGAAAAACACAGCCTGCGGACCCTGGAGTGATAACTCGGGCTGCAGCCGGGCTTTGCAGACAGCTCTGGCAGTGTCCCCACCTGCCGGCCCCACGCGGGCCCCACTCTCCTTCCCAGGCAGCCTCCGGGCTGCAGATGCGGCGCTGTGGGCAGCTGAAAAATCGGGGCCCGGAGCCAGAGCAGATGATGTCAGGGGTCTCCTTTGACATCCTCGCGTGGAGTGATTCCGCGGGGTGCCAAACCCCAGCCTCCTGCTGACCTCACGGTTTCACGCAGGGACTGACCCAGAACGCACAAACTCATTCCTGACCTTCTCTCCTGTGGCCCCATCTTATTAACACGCACACGGCCCCACAGCCCTGCCTTCTGGAGCCTCCCGAAAACTCCTCGGGGGGCCAAAAGAACCCATCAGCATTTCTTTTTCCAGGTATCTCTCCCCACGTGTGGCCTCTCTTCACCCCTCCTTGTCTCCCCCCACCCCTCAAAATTACACACAAGCCACGGGATGGGTTCTTTCTTCACAAGCCTGAGAATCTGAGGTTAAGTAAATAAATATAAATAAATCAGCAGACCTTTTACTCCGGGTCCCCTTTCCAGTCACGTCTGTCCCCTCGGCTCTAAGTACTTTACGAGGAAGCGCGGTGTCGGGGTGGAAACACGATTGCCTCGGCTTGGGGAAAATTTACTGTTGAGTGTAAAACTCTAACAAGATGAAAGCAGACCTTCTGGCTCCTCGCGAGGCGGGCGGCTTCTCTGGCCCTAAACAACCACAGCCGGGTCTCCGGAAAGCAGGGTTTCTCCGGATCCAGCACATCCAGCTTGATTCTGGGGGCTGTTGCGGAAGGAGCAGCGTCAGTAACTGTTTTCAGAGGCGTCGCTCTGCCTGGCAACGTCCGGTCTCGGTGGCATAGGGCCAAATCATCATCACGGAGGGACGAGGAGACCAGGCTCCCCCCTCCCCCGGGAACCTCCCATCCCCGGGAGCACCTCCCCAGGCTTTGTGGTGCTCATTTGACTTCAAAGAGTCAAAATGCTAAAAACAAAACAAACGAACAAAAAAAACGCAGGACGTACAGCACTGTTTTCCAGGGTGAGGTATTTACCAGAAGCTCTTTTATTCATAATTTGTACCTTGAACATGTGGCAAAAACCTAGCGGATCAACTCACACCCATGGTATCTAAGAGCAAGGGTTGCTCCTGTATGTGTTAGGAATTGTTTCAGGCTGCAAGTAACCAAGGACGGAAATGACCGCCATGTAACATAAATTTATTTCTGTCCCATGTAAACAAAACCCAAGCAGTCGTCCCGGGCTCCAAAGTGCCATCAGCCATGCCGACTCCTTTTCTCTTTTTGTTCCACCATCCTCTGCGTAGGGTTTCCGTTCTCCAGGTCGCCTCAAGGTCCAAGGTGACTGCAGGAGCTCCAGCCATCACAGCTGTATTCCAGGCAGGAAACTAGGGGAAGGGGTGCCGGTCTGTTCTGTCCTTCCCCCAAACCTTGTTGCCTTACATTTTCTTGATTACCCTAGCTGCAAGGGAAGCTGGGGAATATGGTCTTTGAGCTGCACGTAGTTTCCCAGAATAAAAACACGATTCTGTTAGTAAGGGAGGGAATGCGGGTCCTGGTTTGCCAAGCGGCGGTTGCTCCCGGTTCCCACGAACACACAGAGCTGGGAGTGAACCCCAGCCTGCCACCTGCCGAATACTCAGCACGGAGCCGGGCCGGACGAGGCCTGGCTTGGCCGCACCCCGTCGGGTCCACCCTGGGGAAGTGTGCGTTCAGGGGGTCAGGGAGAAGAGTGGCTCTAGAACCCACAGGGCCTTTGCTCTCTGCCGCGGAGGGAGGCACGAGCTTCCGGCAGACGCGCACGCGCGCGCACACCCCAGCGCCTGGGCAGCGGAAACAAACCCAACAGGGAGACTTACTCCACGCGCCGAACCGCAGGGCGACGTGGGGCTGCGCGTATGGACGCCACGTGCAGAGGATCAGCGAGCCGAGCGAGGGGCCCTGGCCTCAGGGCTGGGGTCTGGGGGGGCAGGGTGACCTTCCTAGAGTGACTCTACAACTTATCACCCACATCGGGACGTGTCTTCGTCAAAGGGGTCAGTAGTAACCACGCCCGAGGCCCAGGCCCAGATCAGGTCGGTCCCGGGGGCGCCGCCCCAAGCTCTTCCGGAAGTGGTCTGCGCGCTCAGCGAGGGCTCCGCCCCCCTGCAAATTACTACGTAATAACCGGTCTCGAAAAGGTGGAGGACGAGGAAACGGAGACATTTTAATGCGAGAAGAGAGAAAAGTCGCCGCGCGGCGGGCTTCCCCTTCCGCTGCGGCCGTCCTGCCCGGGAACGTGTACGTGCTGTGTCCCGAGGGCCGGCGGGCGCGCCCCCGCGTTCGGGGTCGCCGCCCCGCGGCTGGCACACCTGCTCGTGCGTTACATTCATCGGCTGTTCGGCTCCCGAGGGGCCGCTGGCCTCCGGCCTGGCGTCGCGACGACCGTGCGGCCGGGGCGGCCCGTTCCCAGTCGACGGGCCCGCGTGACCGGGTGGACGGGGCCCCCTCGCGCCCACGGCACCGCCCGCCGGGGGGCCGCAAGCCCCTCCGAGCCGCCTGGGCCCCGGGCCCCGCCTCACAGCTGGTCCTCGTCCACCCAGACGGTCTTGCGCTGCTCTTCGCTGATCTTGTCCTTGAGGACGCGGAGCAGTTCCTCCACGCTGCCCCACATGTCGGCCTCCACCGTGGCGTACAGGCAGGGCAAGGCCTCCACCTCCTTCTCCTTCAGCCGGCACAGCCGCAGGAACTCGTCCTCCGTCTCGGGCCGGGACAGCATCTTCCTGTGGGCGGGGCGGGGGGGACACGAGGCGCTGTGGGGGCCGCCACCTGCCACGCCGGGTCCCCGCGGCGCGCGGCGCCTTCCAGCACACGGCCCGGCCCGAGAGGCGGGGCCTAAAAAAATAGCTGTAGTTTTTCTTTCCTTTGCGTTTACTTAAAAAAAAACAAACAAACACATTTCTTCCAAAGGCGCCTGGGCGGCTCAGTCGGTCGAGCATCCAACTTTGGCTCAGGGCACGATCTCGTGGTTCGCGGGCGCGAGCCTGCTTGGGATTCTCTCTCTGCCTCTCTCTGCCCCTCCCCGGCTCTCTCTTTCTCTCAAAAAGAAATAAACTTGAAAAAGAAGACCTCCATTTTCAGGGCTGGTTGATGGGCCAAGGGGGTTGGTAAACCCTGTCGTTTTTAAGTGCGCAGTTCACTTAGTGTCATGTTTATTCACGCTGTTGTGCCATCAGCCTCCGGAACTTTTTCATCCCGCAAAACCGAACTCACACCCATTAGCACACTGATTCCCTCTCCCCCCCACCCCTCCCCCAGCCCCGCACCACCGACTACGTTCTGTCTCTGTGAACCAGCCTCCTCCAGGGACCTCACCCTAACCCTTTGTGCGTCTGGCTTCTGGCACCGAGCGTCATGTCTCCAAGGTTCATCCGTGCTGGAGCAGGTGCCAGGATTTTTTTTTTTTTTTTTTTTTTTACTGTTTATTTTTGAGAAAGAGAGAGAGAGAGAGAGAGAGAGAGAGAGAGAGAGAACGAGAACCCGGGTGGGGGAGGGGCAGAGAGGAAGACAGAGCATGAGTGGGGGAGGGGCAGAGAGAGAGAGGGAGACACAGAATGTGAAGCAGGCTCCAGGCTCTGAGCTGTCAGTACAAAACCCAATGCGGGGCTCGAACTCACGAACTGCGAGATCATGACCTGAGCCGAAGTCGGACGCTTAACGACTGGTGCCCCTAGACTGTTCTTCCTTTCTAAGGCTGAATCATGTTCCAGCATGTGGATGAACGACATTGTGTTTATCCATCGTCCACCTGTGGACGTGGGGTTGCTTCTACCTCCTGGCTCTTGTGAACAGCGCTGCCGTGAACACGGGTGAGCGCCTATCTTTTTGAGACTGTTTTCGATCCTTTTGGGCGGGTCATTCGAGGAGGAACCTCCGTACCCCCGTCTTCCTCGGCCGCTGTAGCATTTCATGCTCCCGCCAGCAGTACCCCAGG